>NC_058132.1:409385009-409586417 GCF_016433145.1 Gracilinanus agilis | reverse complement strand
GAGGGGGGGGCGGGGGGTATGTATATCTAATTCGGTATTATGGAGTTTTCGCTATGTCACAGGATTTTGCGAATGAATACTGTACTGTATACAATGGAAATTGCAGTACACCACTACTGCTTGCGCAAATTTGCCAATGTGATATGGTATACAGCACACTATTAGGTAAAAGGCGACCAACCACAGCCCTGTGTTCTGTAACCTAGGTGCTGATTGGCCTAGTGTTTATAAGCATGTGGGAAAGTTTAATAAGAGTATGGAAAAGGTTTATAGGAGAGTGGGGTTTATAAAGCCTTAAAATATATATAATAAAATAAATAAATATAACACTGCTAACTTTGCAGATTTTCACCTATCATGGGGGTCTCTGGAATGTAACTCCTGTGAAAGGTGAGGGATCACTCTAATGTGTAGCCCTAGGCAATACTTAATACCCAGGTCTTATTTTCTTCATATTTATGTGTTTGCTAAGTTGTCAATCATGATTTAAAAAAAAATCAGAATTCAAGGGAATAAAACTTCCTTTAAAAGCTGATCTTAAACTTCCCTTATAAATTAGCCAAGATGTTTGCATGAATGGGAAGCAGACCACCCAAATTCCATATATTTATTTAATTCAGCAAAAACATAAAATTTGTAAACTCCTTTAGAGCAGAGACTATATTTTTCCTCCTTTTATATTTCCAATGATTAGCATAGTGCATGGAATATGGTAGGCACTTAAAAATTTTTATTGATCAATTGATTGATTTGTACACACCAAGTAATGATAAAAAAAAATCCAATAAGGAACTAAATTAAATGACTTCTTCCACCCCACAATGGTACAAAAGATCAGCCAGAAGCTCTTAAGCAATAGGAAAAAAGCACAGGGACAGAGATCAGCCCTGGCACAAAGACTCAAATCAAGAACCTAAGATGGAGAGATGAGTAAATCAAAGAAAACACTGAATAGTATTAAAAATTATTGGGGGCAGCTAGGTGGCTCAGTGGATTGAGAGTCAAGCCTAGAAACAGAAGGTCCTAGGCTCAAATCTGGCCTCAGACCCTTCCTAGCTATGTGTCCCTGGGCAAGTCACTTAACCCCCCATTGCCTAACCCTTACTGCTCTTCTACCTTAGAACCAATACAGAGTATTGATTCTATGTCAGAAGGTAAGGATTATTTTTTAAAAAATTATTGCAGATCTGGAGATTCACTTTATGATCTCATTGACTCCCATGGATTCAACTACTTTCCCTCTGAAGACGATTCCCAGATTTATTTGCCTAGCCCCATGTTGGTGAACCTATGGCAAGCATGCCTGAAAGGGCTGGCCCCTTTCCTCTCTCCAAATACAACTGAGGACATTTCTCACATCACCCAGAAGCCCTCCCTCCCCTGTCTGGGGAGGATGGAGGGGGGGCTCACATACAGCATGAGGTGGCCCTAACCTCCGTCTTGACCTCCAGTCTCAAATCTTCAACTGCCTAGTGAACCTTTCAAATTTAGTTTTCTCATAGACATCTTAAACTCAACATGTCCAAAATTAAATTAATTATCTTGCCCATCAAATACTCCCCACTCCTTAACATGTTACCATGGAAAATACCCCCATCCTCCCAATCACCAGAGCTCACAATTTAGGTATCATCCTAAACTCCTTACTCTCTCTGACTCCCAAATCCAATCAGCTGCCAAAGCTTGTCATTTCAACCTTCAGAGTATCTTTTGTCTATGATCCCTTTTGACCTCTGGCACTGCCATCACCACGACATAGGCCCTCATCACCTCATACTTACACTACTGACATAGCCTACTAGTTGATCTCCCTGCCTCAAATCTCTCTCCATTCCAGTATATCCTACACTCAGTTATCAAAGTAAATCTTTACAAAGTTTCACTGCCCATGTCACCAACCATCATGACCTACAATGGTTCCTTATCACATCCAAGATCAAATAAACAGTCCTCTATTTGACTTTTAAAACTCTCAATAACTTGGACCCTTTTCCCTAAGTCATTACTCCTTACTCCCTCCTCAATGTATTCTGAGATACAGTGACACTGTCCTCTCCTTACCATTCCTCATATAAGATACTCTCAAACCTCCCAATTCCAAGTATTTTCATTTGTCCCATATGCTGGATTTTCTCCCTCCTCATCTATACCTCCAAGCTCCCCTGGCTTCCTATAAATATCAGCTAAAATCTACCTTCTGCAAGAAGCCTTTCACTGTCGTTGCTAGTGCCTTCTCTTTATTAATTATTTCCAAAACTGATCCTGTCTATATCTTGTTTGTACACAGTTGCCTGTATATTGTCTCCTCCATTATACTCTGAGCTCCTTAAAGTCAGGGGTGCCTTTTAACTTTCTTTGCATCCTCATTGCTTAGCACACAGTACCTGGTAGTTAGTAGGCACTTAATAGTTTTTGACTGATTGATAGTAGCACTATAACTGCAAGCAGTGACTCAAAAAAAAATGAATTTTCCACAAGGACTACATTAATAAGTAGAAGAAATGAAATGAGATAAAAAATAAAATAAAAGGTTCTACAAGAAAGAATTAGAAGAATAACGTAAAAGAGAGTGGTAAATATTCCCACCCTGCAAACTCAAATAGACCAAAAAGAAATCAATGATTCTACCAATTACCTCCTGAAAGAAAAAGAAAAAAATTTCCAGGAATGTCCCAACCAAAATCGAGAGCTCTCATGTCAAAGAAAACACACTCCCAGAATCCAGAAAGAAGCACTTCAAGTGTCAAGGTAGTATGGTTAGGATCAGATAGATACAGCAACTATTGTCAGAAACAAGATGTTGAAATGCAATACTCCAAACAGCAAACGACTGATTTCCAACTGAGAAGTTACTCAGAAAGTTGGAAGTTGAAAGTTATTCTGAAAAACTGGTTATAATAGTATGGATGAAAGAATAGACCTTTATTGGAATATAAGACTTTTGAGGATTTTTGGTAAAAAGACCAGAGCTGAGTAAAAATTATTAAATACAAACAACAGAGTCCAGAGAAATCTAGAAAGCTAAATTTATTTGGGCAATTAGAAGGGGTTGTATGATGATACAATGATAACATTTTAGTAAGGGTGAAAGAAAGAAGTGTACCTTTAGAACCTTAATATGTTCAAAGAGTATTGAAGGAGTAAAATAAGAAAAAACTAACTATAAAAATAACTGGCATATTTATGGCTTAAGAAATATCAGCCGAATCTTCTTAGATAAGAATTCCTCTAATACCTACCATTTCATATTAATTACAAACAATAAATCAGATAACTAAATAGCATTTTGTAAAATAGTTCCTCTGCACAGAAAACTGCAATAGCAACACAGTTCATTAAAAGTCAATTTATAATACTTTTCTCAACCACACATTCAAACAGAAATTCCTTGCCTTTCCCATATCAATGAATAGTCATTGTCAATGTTTCTCTGATCTTTTATACAATGTTTCTTGAGCCAAAAGTTAATAGTTGTACTTGAATACCTAAAAATAAGTAATAATGGCTAATGGAGAAATATGTTTTACATGATTTCATCTCTATAATGGGTATGGTATTTCTTGGTTTTTTTAATGTATGGGAAAGGAGTGGAAATACTATACCAAATGGAAGACATACCAACCCTCACTCTAACTACTACTGATTTATTTTTTTATTAATTCCCATATTAGATTCTAATGTAATCAAAGGGTATATTCCCATATTTCCTCATAAATTAAAGGGAGGGACAAACTTTCCAATTAATTAGATCTGAGGAACTACTGCCATTTATAAAAACCATAGAAATCTCTTGCCAAAGTTTCATCTTTTAGTATTAATCACTGGTATCAGAGGCTTAGACAAACATCCATGTTTCCTGAATATATAAATTTATTAACATTATTTCAAGTAATATAAACATTTAAATATTTCAACAATGTATCAGTTGTGAGAAAATCCACAGTCAGTAACCACTAACCATCATCTGCAACTGTTGACTTCAAAACTATGGAAACACACTAGAACCATAATCAAACCATTCAGCCCATTTCAGGATGGCAGTCAATGTTTCTTTATGTACTTCATCTACTCAAGAATTCTTTTCAGGCTATCTTCTGCACAAGAAGAGTCAAATCCATTCTCTCTTCAGAGTCTTTCTTTGATAGTTAATTCAGTCTCTCAGGAAAGAAGTTCTCTTAGTTCTTTCTAACTATCTCACAGTGTTTCTCAAAAATGCAGTAATCTAAAATAGGGTTACATAAGTATATACAGATACAGACAAAATAAATATACAGTATAATTGGGTATTATAAGAAAAGTATATAAGATGGCATTGAGCTGAGCTTTGAAGGATGTAAGGGATTCTATGAAATGGTGATGAGGGAGTTCATTTAAGGTATGGTGGGTAGTTGGTTAGTATAAAGACTTCATGCCAAAGATGGATTATCATGTATAAGAGAAAAGTCCAGTTTGACTGGTCTAGAAAATGAAGAGATTAATTAAAAAGAGAGGTGAGAAAAAAAGAAAGGAAACCCACCATCTTCCATAGTCAGTCCATTCCATTTTCAGATAGGTTGAATTATCAGGAAGACTTTCCGAATATCTGACTTATTAACATTTTACAATTTCAACCAATTGAACCTGGTTCTGCCATACAGGAGTACGAAAAAGTCTAATCTCTTTTCCACATGACAGCTTTTCAAATATTTGAAGGTGACTATCATGTACTCCCCAAGTCTTCTCCAGTCTTAATATCCTTTGTAGGAGATCTAGTTTATCAATGACCTTCTATATTTTGGATGCCAGAATTAAATATGATATTCCATGAGATCTACTGAGTATAAACTATGGTGGGATTATCCCTTCCTTATTCCTAGCTATTCATCTCTTTAGGTAGCTGAAATCACAGTAATCACAGACTGATAGATTTAGAACAGAAAGGGAATTTTGAGGCTATCAAAATCCGCCCACCCCGCCCCCCCAACCCAGGGGCACAACTAGTAATTGTCTAAGGCCAAACTGAATTTAGGTCTTTCTGACTTTAGATCCAGTGCCCTAACCACTTCACTTAACACTTTGCTCTTCTTTAAAACTCTCAGCTGTGGAACTCCTACCCTAAGGTTGATCTATCTTGATTAAATAAAGAGAATGTGCAAATTCCCCTAGCTAAATATGCCTAACTTGCCCCAAAGCAGATAATGTCCAGCCACGTATAGAGTAAATCTTGCTATCTACTCTGCAATTACCACCTGGAACAATGCCTTTCAAGCTTCTGGTTTCCTAGAGCTGTTAATCCATTCAGGTCTGGAAACTTCCACCCAGGCACATATCTATCTCCAATGACAAATGAGAACAAACTTACCTGGCCCACTAGATCTAGTCAGCCAGATTAGACCACCTGGTTACCTACCAGGAACATCTTGTTATTTTCCTTAATGGTATAGGCATACCCACTCCACCTCCCAACCTCATTTTCTACCTTTCTAGTTATAGACAGAATAATTACTCAATACTACCAGCACTTCTGAAAAGAGTATATCAAGCCACCATCCTAAATGATTCATTATCCTTGTGATTCCAGACTAAAATTTATTTTCCTGGCTTCCACTCCCTCATAAGTATGGTGTCTTCCTATTAGAATATAATTTCCTATTATAAATTACCTGAAGTCAGAGATTATCTCATTTATTAAACTAAATTCCAGGGCTTAATTAGCAAAATGCCCAGCACAAACTAAGAACTTAAATGTTCATTTTATTCATTCATTCATTAGTTTTTTTGAGGTGCCATAACATGCTACTGACTCATGAGTTTGTAGTCCACAAAAACCTCAAGAACTTTTTACAGAAAATTATTGTCAAAGCAGATCTCTTCCACCTTGTACTTCTTAGAAGTTAGTTTAATTTTTTTAATATGACCCTACATTTATGCCAATGAATTTCCACTTATTAGATTCAGCCCAGTATTCTGGCATGTCAAGATCTTTTTTTGGATCCTGACTCTATATCATCCAGTGTGTCAGCTGTCTCTCCAGGCTTTGTGTCATCTGCAAATTTGATGAGCATGTCATCTATGTCTTTAAGTCACTAAGAAAAATACAAACAGCTACAGGTCAAGCACAGATCCCCAGGAGTACTCCACTAGAAGCCTCCTATCACAATGACAGTAAACTATTAGCAGCTCTTCTTTGAGTCTAGCCATCCTACTAGTTCTGAAATCATACAACTGAATTAACAACTTATACACATAGACATCTCACCATCTTCTCTACAAGAATAGTTATGATGAATTTTATCAAAATCGGATAAACTATAGCATTAAGTGTATATATTATCTTATGTGTATATAAATATACAGTACATATCATATATCCACCACACATGTATACATATGTGTGTACGTGTGTGTGTGTGTATATATATATATATATATATAAAACAGTCATACAGATATGAGGAAGGACCTATGAGGAGTACGGGGAACTTTCTGTTAAGAAAATTTCTAATACCTTCTCTGCAATTTATATCTTGGAGAGTTGCCTAAAAGACTATAACATTGCAACTTGTCCTGGGTCACAAAGACATGTATCAGTATCATTTATGTATCAGTCTGAACTTGAACTCAGTTCTTCCTGACTATGAAGTCCACTCACTAGCTGCCCCTCCTCATATATACAAACATACAACATTTTAAAAAACAAAACTTGTGACTTCTAGCAAACTCCTCATGAATAAACAGAAACTAAAACAAAAAAACACAACTTCCTCTACTAATCCAGATTGACTCTTTCTCTATAATATATATGAGTTGCCTTAGGTACTTGAGAGGTTATATGATTTGCCCCACTTTATAAAGTCAGTTTTGCATCGGAGGCAGGACTTTGTACAATAAGTTCTGCTGCCCTTGAAAAAAATATACATATGACACATATATACTTGTGTACATGTGCTCTGACAGGTAATATATGTATATGTAAATACATATACAAATAGATGTATTGTTTGTACATGTATGTCTTTTTATTTGGATTTGTATGTATATTTCAATACATAGTAATTACTACTATATATCTATTACCTACTATTTCTAAGACAGTGCTGGGCACAAAGATATTTAGTTGCCAAAGGGTGAAGAATATGTTTTTCAATAATATTTTTAGGATAAATTAGGAATTTTCATTTTTTGTGGGAAAATCTATTTTTATGGAATGACCTCAATTTTAATAACATGCACAAGCAAAATTTTTCTGCAGATAATCTAGAATGTATAACTGCTGGAGGTAGAAATTTAAGTTTCAAGGCTTGAAGCTAAATTTTTCTAAGGGAACTTTCCTTTAGTCTGCCTCTAAAAGTTTCTGCCATGGATCATGGCAGACCTCCTCCATTCTGAAATAATGATTCCTATATTACACTAAAGAATAATATAACAGATTCCACAAACCACATGAAAATACTTCTCACTGTTTTTAGATATACAGTAAACATTTAATTTCCAGAATATCAACAATATCAAAAAACATTTAAGTGCTAAATCAGTGTTGGGCTAAGCTATAAGTAGCAGGTACTTTAACAAATGCTGAATGACTGACTGACTGACTGGCTGATTTGCAAAAAGAGGTATAAGAGACTTTGCCCTTGCGTTTATAACCTAGTTAAGAGAAAACAGACACACACAAATACACATAAATACATATGTATGCACACATATAATACATACTTACACATGTAATGTATGTATATAAAAAGAGATGAACAAGAAGGCTACAAGGTCTGACAGACTGAATGCCAAATCAAAGATCCCAGGAACAAAAGCTACAGGACTTCAAAGAAAAAACAAGGGAAATGAGCGAAGTCCAGGTGAAGTGAAGAAAGTAAGACATAGGCAAGTCAATCTATTTTTACCCCTTTCAGATAACAAGTTTCAAGAAGTCTTAAAAAGTAAATTAAACATATTCACATTTCTTCTACAACCTCCCACTCACAAGCGATTTAAGAACCTCTATAAACAATGAACGACACCAGAATCAGTTTTTGGGGAATTCAAATTGTTAATAAAAAATAAAATCTAGCCATTTTAGAAAAAAGAATGGCTTTAAGCAAAGTTATATAAGAAAATTTAGTGATAAGTACTAGGAAAATAGAAATTGTTACATATTTGCCAATAGCAAAAACATTTCAAAGAATGACAAGCACATTTATGGAAATGAATTTGCTACTATTAGTTAATACTCTATTGGACAATACAAAGTATCCAGCCAAGTCTTCCCAATCCTTTAAAAACTCTTGCTACAGGGGGCAGCTGGGTAGCTCAGTGGATTGAGAGCCAGGCCTAGAGACAGGAGGTCCTAGGTTCAAATCCGGCCTCAGACACTTCCCAGCTTTGTGACCCTGGGCAAGTCACTTGACCCCCATTGCCTACCCTTACCAATCTTCCACCTATAAGTCAATACACACAAGTTAAGGGTTTAAAATTAAAAAAAAAAAAAGAAAAAGAAAAAGAAAACTCTTGCTACAAGGGCAGCTGGGTGTGTCAGTGTATTGAGAGCCAGGCCTAGAAACAGGAGGTCCTATGGCCTCAGACAGATACTTCCTAGTTGTGTGACCCTGGGCAAGTCATTTAATTCCCCTTGCCTAGCCCTTACCACTCCTCTGCCTTGGAACCAATACACATTATTGATTCTAAAGTGGAAAGTAAGGGTTAGAAAAAAAAAAAACCAAAACACTTGCTAGATCCCACCATCCCAGTCTGATACCATTCTAAAAGCTCTTTTTCTGCTTTTCAGCTATCTACTTTTTATCCAATTGGTCTGTACTCATTCTCTAAATTCTCTACAATCTGGCTTCTGGTATCATAATTCAATTGAAACCTCTCTCTCCAGAGTTATTAATAATTTCTTGATTGCCATCACTAATTCCCTTTTCTCAACCTCATGTAGCATGTGATACTATGACCAGTCCCTGTCATTCTAAATATCTTCTCCTCTCTGAATTTTTGTCACCATTTTCTCTTGGTTCTTCTTGTCTGAACAGTTCCTCTGTATCTCCTTTGGTGTATCATCACCCATTTTACTGTCTGTCAAGTGTGTTCCAAGGACTGTCCCAAAACTGCTTTTCTCTTCTCTCTGTTCTACTTTACAAAATTATCTCATTCGCTCACATAGCTTCCAATTATCATCTTTATGCATGTTTTCTCCTAGATCTGTAAATCCAGACCTCTAGAGCCTCTCTCTCTTCAGGGCTCCAGTCCTTCTTCACAAATAGTCTACTGGATATTTTGATCTTGTTGTCCCTTAGGCATCTCAAACTCAAACTTATCTTTCCCCCTAAAAACTACCCCTTTTAAATTTCCTTAACACTACCCAGCATACCACTAAGTTTCCAGAGACCAAGACTCACAATCTCAGTGCCAACCTTAACTTCTCTCTCTCTCCTTCCCTCCACATATCCAATCAGTTGCCATATTTTGTTATATCTGTATCTATAGTATCTCTCATTTGCATCATCTTCTCTCCACTCACATAGCCACAATCCCAGTTCTCTTTCCTGTATTATTCCAATTGCCTCCTACCTCAAGTCTCTCTCCAACTCCAATTCATCCTCAATATGGCTACCAAAGGTGATTTTCCTAAAGCACAGGTCTGATCATGCTGTGTTCCTAATAAACTGTAGTACCTACCTATTATCTCTAAACTCAAATATAAACTCTAACACCTTTTCTTGTCTTTCTAGCCCCCTTACACATAATTCTCTTCTCCAGTACAGTCATCATGATCTACTTGCTGTTCTTCAAACAAGATGCTCCATCTTCATGTCTTTGCATTTGGATATTCCCTGTGCCTAGAATGTTCTCCCTCACTCTACTGACTTTAGTCTCTTACAATCTCTAGCTTCCTTCAAGACCCATTTCAAATTTTATCTTTTGCAGTAAGCTTTCATAGGGCCTTTCTCTTAAAAGGTATTTGTTATTGGGGCAGGTAGATGGCTCAGTGGATAGAGGGCAAGACCTGGAGACAGGAGGTTCTGAGTTCAAATCTTATTACAAACATTTCCAAGCTGTGTGTGACTCTGGGCAAGTCATTTAACCCCCATTGCCTACCCCTTACCACTCTTCTGCCTTGGAACCTATATTTAATATCATTTCTAACACAGAAGGTAAAGGTATTTTTTTTTTAACCCTTGTACTTCGGTGTATTGTCTCATAGGTGGAAGAGTGGTAAGGGTGGGCAATGGGGGTCAAGTGACCTGCCCAGGGTCACACAGCTGGGAAGTGGCTAAGGCCGGGTTTGAACCTAGGACCTCCTGTCTCTAGGCCTGACTCTCACTCCACTGAGCTACCCAGCTGCCCCCAGGTAAAGGTATTTTAAAAGGTATTTGTTATTATTTATATCTGCTAAATACCTATTCCTATACATGTTGTCTCCCCTTTAGAATGAAGATCCTTGAAGGAATGAATTATTTTGCACTTTTTCTTCATTTGCCCAGCACTTAGTATAGGGCCTGACACATATTCAGTGCTTAATAAGTTTTCTGATTGATTGAACAATTCACAAGCCTTGAATATTCTGAACATTTGTGAATTTCCTCTCTCATCCTGTCAGGATAAGTTTTTAAGGTACTATATATCCCAACAATTCTCAAAAAGATTGAAGTAATGAATATGTTACCACAAGTATTTATCAACTTAGAGCTCCTACCAGAGCCATCCATAAAAAGTGGTGCTTTGGGGGAAAATGGGAGGACCTATAGGAGTTTCAATGTCACTATATATCCTACATATTATGAAACTATTCATAGAAATTCAGTGTCTCTCATATCTTAATTAATTAACTTAAAGCCTGCTCAGGCTGGGCTTACTATTTACTTATGTATGATCAATGAAAAATAATTTCAGTATAATCCAGAAGTGGATATAATTCATAAGAAAACTTGTCCCAGATACACACACAAAACATAAAGCCTTTTAAGCAAAATAAAAAGAAGCAAAAACCGAGGTAAGAGTGCATTGGGGAGACCTTTAACTCTTTTCCTTTCATATTAATAAGTATGTCAGAAAAAAATAAAAACAATTTGAACTTCAGCAGAAAATTAGTCTAGAAACGAAGATATTCTAACAAAATAAACTTGCCATACTACAAGATTAAGACCACCAGTTTCCAAATTCAAAAGACCTATATTACAGCTCCAAGTCCTTCCATTAGAAGCTATTAAACACTTGAATAGGTAAAGCCTTATCTCTGTGCCTCAGTTTCCTCCTCTTCTCAACAAATTTAAGAAAATTACCCTCTCATAGATAAGTACATGCTCTCCACTCCCTCAGATATATTTTGTAAAAAAGAAAAAGGACACACAAAAAAATTATTTTGATTAAATAAAATTAAAAAGAAAAATCAATGCAGCTAGTATAAAAGAAGATAATCTATTAACCAGGAAACCAATCTTTGTATTGTATAGTCCTGAAAAGCATGTCACATTCAAGGTTAAGAGAAATAAATAGGTAGATAGATAGATAGATAGATAGATAGATAGATAAAACCACTAGCTAGTCTCCAATGGACAAAGGATATGAGCAAACAGTTCTCAAAAGAACTGCAAACTCTTAACAACTTTATAGATTCAAATCATTAAGGAATAAAAATGCAAATCAAAATAACTGAGGTTTTAACCTCACACCCAACAAATTGGCAAAGATGGAAATAGTCAATGGCAGAGGGGCTGTGAAAGACAAGCATACTAATTTGTTAGTGGAGCTATGACCTGGTCCAACTTCTAAAAAACAATTTGTAATTATGAAAAAATCTGTAATCATATTACAAGTAATTACAAATGCAATTTGTAATTATTCAAAAAAAAAAACAGAAATGTGCCATGTATGCCAAAATATTCACTGAAGTACTTTTTTATATTAACAAAGAATGAAAAACTAAGTAGTTGCTCACTAATTGGGCAATGGCCAAACAAACTGGATGCATGAATGCAATGGCTATGGTAAGAAAAAACAAATATAAAGAATACTGAAAAGCATGGCCAAACATATAAAGTGATACAGAGTGAGGTAAACAGAACTGGTAAGATGGCATATGCAATGCAAATGGAAAGGATATAAAGTAAAACATCATATTATTATAATATCCATATAATAAAATTGCCACAAATAATTGTGGATATGAGTTGAGAAAAAGTACTTATGAAATTAAAAACAACTCTGAAGTTTTAATTCACAGCCTTCAGATTGGCAAAGATGATTAAAAAAAGAAAATTCTTAAGGAAATATGGGAAGATGAGCATACTAACTCATTGATGACAGACCTCTAAACTGATCCTAACATTCTGGAAAACTATTTGGAAGTCATTATATTGTGCGCAACCTTTGAAATAGCAATATCAACTTTTAGGTAGAAACCCCAAGAGTTCAAAAACAGAGGGAAAGGACCTATATAGACAAAAATATTTATATTAGTGCTTTTTGTTATAGCAAAAAATTGGAAAGCAACTGATGTTTATCATTTGGAGAATAGCTGAATGCTGATCAATGCGATGAACAATCATGTTTTAAAATTCTTATGATAACATATTTCCTATATTCTGATAGAGATGATGTATAAAGTGCTAAATGAGACATATATACTCAGACATGACTATTGTGTCCATTCGTTCTACTTAACTATACTAATCTGTGACAAGAAAGAACTTCTATTTGGAGGTGGAAGGGATTATTGGGGAAAGTAATTGGGTAGTGATAATGATACAAGAAAGTATCAATAAACATAAAAAAAACAGAAGAGAGTAAAAGGAAGCTCAGAAGTGATGACAAATAGGGCAATTTAGTTATTATTGTGTTAAATGGAATATACACCTTTAAAATGTAATGGAAGGTAATAGATTTATATACAGTCCTCTTTTTCTGTTCTTTGTGTACTGAAATGATCATGTTTAACATTCACTATAAAAAAAATATATATTTACCTTCGAACCTTCTTTGCATAGGCTGGCAACCAACTGTATGGAATATCATATATACTTTCAGATATGGTTTATATATTGGTTTCGCTGAATTTATTTTTTCCTCTTTTTTTATTTTTGCTGTAAGAGCAGATTTGTAAGATAGGACAATTTAAGGAAATTTATGAGAAATGATGATGATATAAAATAAAAGTTATCTAGAAAAAAAGAAGTCTATAATAAATCTAAAATTTTATATTATTATCATTGCTTTCAACATCATCTTCTATTTGCTAAAGGATCAGTGATCATTAAGTCATGTGATTACTCTTTTTTTGATGTACAAGTCACAGTCCTTTCAAACTGCCTGATCCCAAGATTTTTGCCTATGTTTTTCAATAGATTCTTCATAAAGGATATATCCAATGGGCTTGGAGGGTTTCTTGATATGTTGATGAATTGTTTAATAAGATATTTCATCAAGAAGAAGATAGGAAGAAAAATGAGGGGGGAAGTTGTTAATTATAGACAATAACTAATCAAGAGGGCATCTCTAGCAATCTTCATGCCTATTTTCTCATCTTTATAAAATCTTTATAATAACGACATATACATGCATCTACAGCAATCTTGATGAAAACAAGGGAAAATTGATTTTCACAAAGTTTTTACTGGAGGACATCATCTTCACAATAATTCAATTCTCTCCAGAACAAGTTACACAGAATATAAGATCTCCCAGTGTTTACTATTAGATGGAAACACAAACGCACTTAATTTGGTAAGGCAAAATGAAACCTGAAAGGCTCTCTTCTAACAAGAAGTCATACAAGATTCCTTGATAAGGTAACCACGGAGATAACTGTTCAACAACCCTCTCATTGTTAAGGACAATAGAGGTTTAAAACAATGATGTTCAGATCCTCAGTCAACCATCGTGCCTACTATGTGCCAGGCACTGTGCTAGGAAATGGGTTGCAAAGACAAAAGAAAAACAATCCCTGCCTTCCAGTAATTCATTATCTATCAAGGAGAGGCAAAACATATCTATATTGGCATAGAAAAGTATGTTTTTGGATTAACACCTGAAGGGTTGAAAGAGGGAGAAAAAAGGATTCATGTAAAAAATGGCCCCTTAAAAGACCTTTGAAGGAAGTGAGGGAATTCTAAGAGGCAAGAGTGAGGAAGAACCAATACAAAGGCCCAGGGGGTCAGAAGATGGAGTATCTTGTATGAGAAAGATTGAGAAGGCCAGTTTGTCTGAACTATATAGTGTGCATAAAGAGGAATTAAGTGTAAGAAGCCTGCAAAGGTATGATGGGGCCATGCTATAAAGAGCTTTAAATGCCAAACAGAGGAGTTTATACTTAGCCCAGGATGTAACAGGGAGTTTACTGGAGTTTATTTATTGAGTACAGAAGAGACATGATCAGACCTCTGCTTTAGGAACATCAGTTTGACAGCTATTTGGAGGACCAAGTAAAAGAAATCAGAAGAGATCAGACAGGAGACTATTGCTAAAATCTCCAGGAGAAGTAATGAGGGCCTAGACTAGGGTGACAGTCATGTGAGTAGAGAAAAGAAAACAGATGGAAGAGATGTTGTAGTGTCAGAATGGACAAGATTTGGCAAGATATGGAAAGCAAAGGAAAGCAAAATTAGATAGAAAATGGAAGGATATTAGTGCCCTAGAAGAGATAAAGGGTTTAGAAAGTTTGAAGGTGGAAAGCTAATGAGCTTTGTTTTGGATATGCTAATTCTGAGGCACCAATACAACATTCAAAATAGTCAATAGTTAAATATGCAATATTCAAAATAGTCAAAAGTCATGCATATATCTGAGAATCATAAAAAGGATAGTTAATAATTCATGTGAGCTTAAAAGAGATTTCCAAAACAGTAAATTTAGAATTGTGAGCTTAAAAGAGATTTCCAAAACAGTAAATTTAGAATTGCAGAATAAAAGCATTTAAGAGTTGAAGACCCCTCAAAGACCATCTAACTAATACATCAAAAGAATCCTCACTAAAGCTTATTCAACAAGTGGTCAGCCTTTAAGCCCCTGCTTAAAGGGGAAATTATTGGCTTTCAAGGTAGCCCCTTCTATTTTTGGACATCTCTAATTGTTGAAAAATTCTTCACAATCTCGAGACAAAATCTGCCTCTTTACAACCTCTCATTGCTCCTAGGTCTTCCTCTGGGGCCAAATAGAACACATGACTGCTCCTCAAATTCTTGAATATATGCCTTCTTGAGAACTGTATGAGAAGCACAAGTAGGCATCAACCTATTTCCAACAATGAACTATAGGACGGAAATGTATGAAGACAAGAGAATATCATTCAAAAAAAAAGTTCTACTTAAAAAAAAATGCAATCAGTCAAAACGCTTTTTAAAAAAACACAAATTTTAGAAATTCTGCATGTTACATTCCAATTTCTTTTCTTTGGCAGAAAGGAATTGATTGATGACACCACTAAGTAGCAGATACCAAATGAAGTTTTCCTATTTTAACAATATGTCCAAAATGTCCTTCGAAAAAAAAAATCTGCCACAGCCCAAAACATTGAATACAAAAGCTATCAGGACTAATCGGTTTCCTAAAAAGCAAAAATGTACTTCCTTTAAAAAATAAAATTTTTTAAAAGAGCTGAATCAGAACAAAAGATGACCACAGGAAACAATCTATAAAGTTGTGTCTCCTAATCCAAAGGCAAACCGTACTAAATGAACAGGATGAGGCTCCCACATTGATTTCCTTTTCCTGACGATTCCAACTACATTTCCTTGTTTAATTGATCGTGTCCTTCTCTAGGTAGGGGACATAGCAATTGTTCGTTCAGTTCTCATCATAAAACTATGCATGTGGAAAGGGGAAAACAGAACAGGCAGGGAAACCAAAAAAAAAAAAAAAACACATACAGACACACGCACAATTAGGGATGACCTTTTCCATCCAAGAGACACAGACATTATTCTTTCAGTTCACAACATAAAACTGTATGGAGAAGAAAAGGAGGGAAATTAGGAAAGGAAAAGCAGCCGAGAAGAGGAACCAAACGCATACATGCCTCTGGTGGTTAAATACCACCAGGGAGGGAGACCACAGCAAGACGCCGTACATTAAAACAGGATTAATGTCCTTTAGTGACACTGGTTTTTGCGAAACCAAGATAACGAAGAACAAGGGAGAAAAGACTGAAAACCCCATGTCAGTGAACAGTAGTAGCTTTGCCAAGAAAGCTGGGGAGGTTATGGCTTGGATTATCAAATCCAACCATGACTAGGGAAGGGGTGGGGGGAAGGGGAAGGCTTGTCCGGGAAGGATCCAACCCCCCTCCCCCCCAAAAAAAACGCAAGGGGGCGGGGTGGGAAAGAGGGAAAATAAGGGAAGAGGGCTGCTCTTTTCCCAGCCAGGTGTTGAGGCCCGATCAAGCAGAAGCCGATCCTCAATAAACAAACAAATCACCCTCACCCGGGACTCCCAACTACAAATCACCGCCAAGATTTCCTCCTTCCAGTCCTTCGTTCCCCCTGGGGCCCCAGCACCCGGAGCCCACCCCTCAGCCCGGCCCTGCCCGCTTCGACGGCCAAGGAGAATTAGGGAGAAGGGCAGGGCGCGGGGGAGCCCGGGCTCAGGGGTGGGCAGAGGCTCAGGGGGCCAAGGGCGGCCGGAGGGGTCGCGAGGAGCGAACGGCGAGCCCCGCGGGGGAGGTTGCCCAAGTCTGCACCCGGGCGGCCATGGCTCCCAGACCCCCGGACCTAGCCCCGTCACCTCCCAGGGAGATCCCTCCCCACACACCAGCGAACACACGCACACACACTGGCCCCCAAACATACACGCATGCACACACACTCACGCACACATACACACACCCGCCGCCTCCCCAGCTCTGCGATCCCGTCTTTTCTCTGCTCCTGCCCCCTCCCCCACGGCCTCTGCCCACCGCCTTTTCGCCTTTCCCCACCTCATCTCCGGGCGGGATCTGCGCGGTCCCGGAGAGAAATCAGTGCAGGGTACACGCCCCGGGGACAGAGGAAGACGCCGCCGCCACTGCCGCCGCACCGCACACCATCCCCTCCAGTCCCAGAGCTCTCTCGGGATTCTCCCTTCCGAGCCGCCGTACTATGGAGCAACCAACTCTATCTATATATCTGTGTATCTATCTGTCTTATCTATCTATCAGCTATCTTTCACTCTTCCCTTCAATCCCGCACGTTCACAGCTTCTTTGCCTCGGATTCTTTCTCTAACCCCGATCTACCCCCCAAGTCCCGCTAGCACTCTCTACCTTGCTCCCCGCCCACAGATATGGGGGGAAGGGAAGCAACCTCTCAATCCCGAGACTGTGGCCCCTCCTACCTCCCGGGAAGGGGGACTTGGCTAGTGGGGAAGGCAGAGAGGTGGGGGGTGAGAGGGACGGACGATTCTAGCAGGTCCCGCCTACCCTGGTAAAGGAGGAGGGAAATAATGACATCCAAATGGGCCAATTGAAGCTTGGATTTAGAAGTTGGGGGGGATCCGCGGCAAGATGGGAGGGAGGGCTGGTGTTAGGGACTGGGTGTTCTGACATTTGGTTGGGCCTTTGGGTGTAATCATTGCACAGTCCTGGCTTTATCACCTTATGCGATGCTGTCAGGTGCTACGTGGTGCTAGATCGGAGTCTCCCTCTATCCTCCGTCACGCTAGCAATTCAACATTTTTAGCAGGAAGGGACAGAGTAACTGCCATCGGCCTTAGGCAAAAAGGGCCCTGGAGCTCAGGGGAGGGAAGGGGGGTAAGGAAGGGCGTCTCCTTGACGACTTACTCAATTTGCATGAAATGGTTGCCTAAACCATGAGACCACAATGCCCAGCATGCTTTCGTGAGCGAAGTCCATACTCTTCCATGCCGTGGTTCCCAGTGAGGCATGCTGGGAGATGTAGTCTCTTTTTAGTTTCTATGGCGCTTTTCTTCCCACGCTACTAGCTGTAGCTGATAGACAGAGGGCATAGGGCCAATGGGAACGAAGCAGTGAGTTTAGGGGCGGGCTTTGTGAGGCGAGAACCTGAGACTGAAGAGGAGTAGGGGTGTGCGGGTTCCCGATTCTACGCAGGTAGGCATCTTTAGGAACCTTACGGTCTTCCTTTTTTTTTTTTTCTATTGTGAGAAAGGTGTGGGTTATCTGGTCTTTGATGCAACATGGAGATTTGTGGGAAGGCAGGACAGTGGTGACGGCTGCTACCGCCAGGGCCCTAATCTCATAGTTGGGCCCCGACGGAGAGGACACTTGTAACGAATTTGCGTTTCCGGTGCTCCTATGCCTGTTCGACTTGTCCTGGATTTTGAGCCGAAATGAACTTGAGAGACCATTTAGGCCATATACGGGTAAGGAAACTGAGACTCAGGAAATTATGAGGCCTTGGTTTGTTTAGTTTCCCTTTTTCTAGGGAAGAAAACTTGGGAGATTTTCGTTTTATACCTTTTTCCTTTTTGCAGCTAGGTGGCGTAGTGGATAGTCTTGTCTCTGACTGAAGACCTGAATTCAAATACTCCCTCAATACATTTTTCTGGCCACGTGACGACCTAGGGCAAATCGCTTAACCACTGTTGGCATATACTTCTGTTTTCTCTACTGTAAAATGGGGGTAATAATAGCACTTTCTTAATATGGTTGTGAGACTCAAATCCATCATATTTTTTTTACAAAATTTATTTACAGATCAGTAAAGCATTTGGCACAGTGCCTTGCACCTACGAAGTACTTAATAAAATGATTATTTTCTTCAACATTTGTTAACTTGTGCTAAGAATAAAATTCAATTAATTTTTTTTCTGTCATTTGGAAGAATGTTCTTAGTGAGGGATACTAAACAAGTCCCTTCATCTCTTTGGGCCTCACTTTCTTAAACAAAATGGTCGAACTATAGATGATATCTTGAGTTCCCTTTCCAGCTCTAAATCTATCGTTCTGGGAGGTGTGATTTTTCTTATTGCGTGTTTGTCATTGGTGCTCATGATTACTTGGCGCTGACGATTAATGAAAGTAACAACTCCTTTATATATACCTTGTTATGTTTTGATGTATATTAAATATTATAATGCTCTCAAACAGGGGGGTCTTGACCATTGATCTTTATGGGAAGAACACCCATTGTGAAAACTTTCCCAACTGATAGAGTGAATTCCTCCTCAGTCTTGAGAGTTGCTTAGCATAGAAAGGGGGAAAGTATTTATATAAAGTGATTAGAAGATTACTGCTTTACAAATATTATCTCATTTGATCTTCATAGTTTCTGCCAGGTGAGTGCTATTACCATCCCCATTTTACAGTTGAAGAAACTCAGGCATGTATAGGTGATTGA
The DNA here is from genome assembly GCF_016433145.1 of Gracilinanus agilis. Taxonomy (NCBI): domain Eukaryota; kingdom Metazoa; phylum Chordata; class Mammalia; order Didelphimorphia; family Didelphidae; genus Gracilinanus; species Gracilinanus agilis. The sequence goes on along the minus strand of NC_058132.1, from coordinate 409,567,156 downwards.
TATGCCTAGTCACCTGACTTGAGGGTAGTTTTGAACTCAGGTCTTCCTCATTCCAAGTCTAGCATGCCTATCCATTCTACCACTTAGCTGCCTCCCTACTTGGAGCATTGAGAGTTTAAGTGACAGTGTCCATGCAGTCATATAGTATGTCAAGAGGCAAGTTTTGAACCCAGATTATATCAGCTGTAAGGTGGCACCGTTCCCTATTCTCTCCTAGACTGGAAAAATAAAAAAGTTGCATAGTTGTTCACTGAAAGAAGAGATCTATCCTTTAGTTCTTATATTGTGGTACTAACCACTGACTTTAGAAATATGTTTGGTTTGGGGGCACTTGGATAGCTCAGTGGATTGAAAGCCAGGCCCAGAGGCCTGGGTTCAAATGTGACCTGAGACACTTCCTATCTATGTGACCTTGGGCAAGTCACTTGACCCCCATTGCCTAGCCCTTACCACTCTTCTTACACAGTATTGGTTCTAAGATAGAAGGTAAGGGTTTTTTAAAAAAAAGAAAGAAAAGAAATATGTTTGGTTTATTGCCCCTTGATGTTGACTTTATTGTGTATGTGATTCTCTTGTTTCTTTTTCACCCTATATTATTTCATGTCAGTCTGCCAGTGTTTTTTTTCTGAATTGTTTATATTTTTCTTTCTTTACTGCTCAGTAGTATTTCTTATCACCATTTTTATGCCATAATTTGTTTTGGTTTTACCTGATTGTCTAATGTTTACATTGTTTCCAGCATTTTATCAGACAAGTAATACTACCAGGAAAGTTTTTATGCATATGGGCCTTTTTTTTCCATTAGTAATCCTGGAATACACTATCTCAAGTCAAAGGGCATAAGAAATTCAGTAATTTTTCTAGCATAATTCTAAATTATTTTCCAGAAGAGTTAAATATCTTCACAGCTCCACCAAATTAGAATACCTTTTTCCTACAACTACTTCAACAATAAATGTTCCTATCTTTTACCAGTTGAGAAATCAGAGTTCTTGAAGAGTCAGGTTTTATGTAACAAAGAATACTCTAGATATGCATAGGTTTCTCTGCCATGCAAAGGTTTCATCACTGCCTTGAGATTTCCTTTGCCAAATTTTATAGTAATACTTAATTTCTCTTTATCTATGTGTGTTCACTACCCAATTTCTGCTCTAGACAAATATCTGATCTCTAGCTTACAAAATGAAAACTAGAGGTATGGACAAAGTTCTACTAAAAATGGAAGCTGTGGCCTAGCTTATAGAACTAGAATGTAGCTCTGTGTAAAACATAATCATCAATGCTCTGTGCATAAGATGGAGCTGTCCCTAGTCAACAGTGAAATGCTTTATACAATTTTGCAGCTTTTTACAGAAGTTCAAAAATGTGTGGGAAAACATACTTGAGAAACTCTGATTAAAATTTATTCTCATAATCAAACAGATAGGATTTCTTTTATATTATTAATCATTTATCACCTCGAAGAGTAAAGAAAGTTTGTAAATTCTTAAACTAATAACTTGGCTTTAAATCAGAAAGCCCAGAGGACAAATTCTGCCATACTTACTAGCTTTGTTAACTTAAGCAAGTCACTTAACTTCTCTCAAATTTTCCTATCTTTTCCCAGTTTCCCCATCTACAAAACGGATATAATAATAGCACCTATTATACAGAGTTTTAAAAATGCTAGTTATTACTTAGCAATATTTAATTACGGGTTTTGTAGTAAATCTGTAATTCAATAATTGTATGATAACAAACACCTTATTTTCCCCATTGAATTGTACATATGGATTTCATAGATTTTTAGATTCACAAATTCCATATGTGCATTGAACAGTTTTATCTGAAACAAAAGAATTTTCCTAGAAAATAAATAATTAAAATATTAAAACATGTCAGTATGATCACGTGAATTCTTATCAGTTTTCGCAAATTATAAAAATATTTATAGGATCATTTTTGCCTAGTTTTTTTTAAATTTTTTTCCTTTTTAATTTAATTCCTTTGCAAATAATGTCATAATCATAATTCATTTTTGCAACCAAACAAGAGAATTAAATTACTTTCTCATAAAGTGAGTTAAGAAGTAGAATCAGAAGTCCTGAACAATGTCAGATAGGTATTCCAGCCCTTAGTACAGATTGCAGTCCATCTATAACTTCTCACTTTATGCTACTCTTTTCCATGACCTTCCATAAATTCTCCTTAAAAGAAAACCAAGCATTCTAGGGACTTTCCTCCAGGTCTTTTGACACTTTATGGATACTGGAGGAACATTCGAGTTAGTTGTGTGTCCCTCACTCAGTATATAGACCCATCTCTTTTTCCAATTGAATATCTTTCCAGTGATCTTCTTTATGTCACTTAATTGTCCTTCATTGGCAACATCATTATACTTAACTACACTTAACAACCCTTGTGCCTGTATGTTTCCCTTTGAGTGACCCACTATTTTAATTCTTCAGATGCTTTAATAGCCTATGAGTCAGTACTGCTATACAGCACTATACAATATCACCAGAAAAATATTGGTATTAAAAAAGATAAGCTATATTGAAAGCCAGGCCTAGAGATAATAGGGGGTCTTGGTTTCAAATGTGCCCTCAGATATTTTCTAGCTATGACCAAAACATTTAACTCCCATTGCCTGGCCCTTAACATTCTTCTGCCTGGAAACTCATACTAAGTTTCCATTCTAGAGGTATGAATTAAAAAAAAAATAGGCCTTTGTTTCAGGGACATTCATTGAAATGAGCTTTTTTCATAGATTTAGTTTTTCCTATGTAATTAGTTAACCTCTTGAGTAATTATAGATCCCCCAAGGGAAATCTATAATGTCATCAGTACTAAGTTCCCAACAGTCAGAAGTGTTCTCACAAACAGGAGCCTCTAGAAAAAGACTTCAGTATCTACATAGAATCCCACTTTCATTTGGACTTTGTAGACTCTCCTTCATGTTAGTGGCAAAGACTTTTGCTGCTTCCCTCCCCCCCCAAAAAAAGTATGTCTACCTGTTTTATATACATCCTTTCATATTAATAATCATAAAGTTGGTCAAAGTTAATACTGTTGTAACATACTTCAAGGATTTTATATGATTTTTAGACATTAAACTTAAAGGGAGACCCTTTAAGGGAATGTATTTGCCTTGCCAAATCAAATGCTTTTTAATAGACAACATAATATTTTCCCTAAACCTTTCATTCAGTTATGTGACTAAAGATGTGTTATGCATACCTATTACCTCATGTTTTCTGATAAAAATTTTGTAGATTCCCCCATAGGGAAGTGTGGGTCAGTAATTATTGTATTTTCTTAGTTGCCTTTTTAGAGTCATAATAAGGTCTTAATTTTTGCCCCAAGAGTTTAGTACTTTCTACTCTTTCAGATATCATCAGTACCCTTAAAATTATGTTAGACCTTGCATATCTTTGATGTAGTCAGATATTCTTCACATCTTAGTTTTCTTTAGTGCCAGAATTGAATAAGAGGAAGTAATTAGCCTGGATTAGGAAATTGTACAACACTTTTTTCAAAGATCCTGGGCTGCTTGCTGCCATAAAAACATCCTTTTAATACCATTAGTGTCCAAATGATGCTGCATAGCTATAAAACATGGAATACTATGATCCCCAGATGGTAAAAACTGCAGATGAACTAAAATTCAATGGCAGTACACATGGTATTTGTAAGTAGGCAGTGGAATATTACCAATGATGACACACTGACAACATAACAAAACATCAAGAAGATACAGATACATATATGCATATATATGTGCATATATATATATACATATATATATATATATATTTAAAACTGAAAACAGGTAGACCAGCCATATAGAGAAAATGAGGAATACCTGTTGGACATCCTTAGTGCTACATTGGTATCCATAAAATTTTAAAAGAAACGAAGGAAAACCTCTACTACAGGAGACAGATCCTCCATGGAAGATTTACCCCCACCCACCCCAAAAAAAATACTTGTAGGAATTGTGTGGAATGAGAAGGTATGAATGGATTTTGATGTGCAAAACCCCTTTTTTCCTCTAGTACCCCTTTCTAACAGCATATCTTTGCTTTTTTTCCAGGCCCTCTGCTTCTCTGCCCTTAACCTTTCATTTTGCTTCTCATACTTTTTCCATTTTCTTATACTCATACCTCCTCTTTGGAAAATATCTCACTGACACCCCTTCTCTCTTCTACATATGACTCCTCTTTTCCCCCAACATATCTGGCCAAGAGTAGTCAGTATATACCCCAAATAGCCCATCAATCAAAAAACATTTATTAATCACCTACCGTATGACAGGCACTGTTCTGGTTCTGGACATTGTAAAAAAGATGGGGCACCAGGGATGTTAAAATATAATCTAAATGGTTATGGATACACACACTGGGTTGAAGGACAGATAGGACCAGGATAGGGAGACCAGAGTACACAGCTAAACTGCTGTCAAGAATGGCTGTTGGCCAACTGTCACCCAGCTGACCACTAGGCCAGAGTCTTTGAAACCAGCAGGCAAAGTAAAAGGTTTTAACAGTTTTAATTATGTTCAACTAAATAAAGGTGGGATAGGGGATTCTACACTAAAACCTGTGGCAAAACCACAGGGGCAAGGAGAGGACTTGTCTACACTAACTCTAATTGACCTAGGCCAGGCAGGGCTCAAAGAAGCAGTAATGGAGTCTCTGGGAAGGCTGCTTCAAACCTGGTTCCAACAAGGTTTGACCAGCACAGCCTAAAGGGCTGAGGGTGACTTTGAGGGTTCTCACAGTTATACAAAGATGATCACAGGAATGCCAAAAGCCAAGGTGGTCCAAGGTATCCAAGTAGAGAGAGTGTGTTTGAGATGCTGTCCACTAGATCCCAAACTCCTCCTCCACTTGGTGCTGCTCTGTAGGTCTTGTCCGCTTGCTAGAAGCCACCACCACTCAAAATCCCAGGGAATTAGGATGCAGGGTGTCCTTAACTCTGAGATCTCCCAGGGCTAGCAACAATTTGTGCCAACCACTAATGGAGTCCCTCTCAGATTACAAGCCCTACTTCCTGCTCCTTCATTCTATCTTGGAATGCTCCAGCCCTTCCTGCTAGGTCCAACCTTAATACTTAATTAATTACTAACTAATCTTCCTCACAACAACATATAAATACAAAGACTGAAACAATTCCTGCTTGTAAGGTGTTTGCATTTTAATGGAGATGACAAGTATGTGTATGTATATGTATATACATCCAAAATAAATGCAGAATATATAAATGGGAGGTAATTTGGAAAAGAAGGCACTAGTAGTTGAGGAAACTGAAAAGACTCATGTAGAAGATGGTACTTGAGCTACATCTTGAAGGAATAAAAGGATTTAATAAGGCTAAGTAGTGTATTCCAGACATGATGAATTGCCAATGCAGTGTCACAAAGATGTGAGAAAGTTTAATGTATAAGGAAAAGAAAGGAGGCCAGTTTGGTTGGATTATACAATATGAAAGGGAGAATGATATTCCATAAAACTAGAAAGATAGGTTTAGGCAGATTACAAAGGACTTTAAGAGCTAAATAGAAGAGTTTACATTTTACCCTTGAAGCAAAAGAAAGCCATTAGAGTTGATTGATTGAAGAAGTAACATCATCTAATTTGTGTTCAAAGAAAATTGCTTTGCCAGGAATGTATAGATGGACTAGAATGATGAGAGACTTGAAGTTGCAATAATCCAGGCAGGAACTGATTTGGGCCTGAACTAAGGTGGTAGCAGTGTAAATAAAGAGAAAGGTTCAGGTGTAAGGTATGTTGTGGGAGTAGAAACAGCAAAATTTGACAATTTATTGCGTTCGTGGTGTGAGGGAGAGTAAAGAGTAGAGCATCTTAATGAGATTACAAAATTGATTGTTTAGAAGACTGGTGGTATCTTTGCATAAATGGGAAGTTTGGGAGAGGGCAGTTTTAAGGAAAAGATTGACTTCACTAACCTTCTTGAAAATAGAGGGAGAGAGTGGGGAGAATAATATATACACCACCATGATTTGGATTGAGTGGAAAATTTTGAGTGGTCTTCAAAGGAAAGATGGAAGTTAAAGTAGAGTCTAGAAGTGGCAGTGGGGTGCAAAGACTTCTCCCCACCAACACCAGTTGGTTGGGCAATGTGAGAAAAGGAAAGACAGAAACAGAGAGGATATGTGTCATTAGGAAAAGTGGGAAAGGCCAGTCTTAGTTGCAGGTAGTAGACAGGAGTATGAGAGAAAGAAGTCTAGGATAAAGAAAAATTATGGAAGGGAAATTCCAGAAGACATAGAAGAAGGCCTGGGCAAGGTTGCAGTGGGACATGGAATGGGGAAGAGTTGAGGATGACTGAAATTAGAGAGTGGGAAGTAAAGATTGAGGATAATTTTCTCCCATATGGCTAGTAATTAATTAATGCACAGATAGGAAAATAATAAGGAGAAACAAAAAACATATAGATAGTAATGAGTGAATAATAAAATAATCTCAAGGGTTTTTGCAAAGGGTAATGTGATGAGTCTTGTTCTGAATTCCTCCTCACTGCCTCTCTACCAAACCTATCTCCTCCTTTGAGGCTTATTCTATCCATATTACTTGATGATATAATCTACTAGAAGCCATTTCTTCTCTGTATCCAATATCTGATCTCAGTTTCTCACTCTGCCTTAAATCCCTGACCTTTTATTTTGGCTCTTCAGTATATACAGTGAACACTCATAGCTTCCAGTTTATCAAGTTATTCATCATGACCTTCATCTTCATCCCACTTCATCCACTCAAAATGGTGCTTATGCTTAAAATTCACCATCACCCAAATCTTGAACTCTGAAGCTACCTCTCTGTTCATAATAATTCTATATTTTCCCCTCTAATTTACTCTTTTAAGATTATTCTTTTGTTTAAAAGAAGTTTCATTATTGTACTTTTTTTAAAAAAGGTATTGACATAACTTTCCAATTGCCCTGATCCTCACCTTTCTAGACTTTAAAAAAGGAAATACAGTTAAGCAAAACAAATTCAATATATTGGCCCTGTCTGGCCATCTGTGCTTCCTTTTAGTTGTGTCTTTGCCTAAAGGAGATAGAAATGCTTTCCCATAAGTTTTGAATCATAGTTGATTACTGTGTTGATCAAATTCTGATATATTTCAATTTTATTTTCTTTTTCATTATTGTAGTTATATAAATTCTTTTCCTGATTCTTTGTACTTATTTCTGCATTAGTTTATACAAACCATCCTAAATTTCCTTGAATTCTTCATATTTATTATATCTATTCAGATATTCCACAATCACTGGGTATGCACTGCATTTCTAATTCTTTTACTACCACAAAAAGTGCGGCCACAAATATTTTTTTTCCTATTTATTGACCACCTACTCATGTTTTTTCCTGTTCTGTGATTCTTACTCTCCCATTGCTTTATTACCTTTGCTGTCCTGAGTCTAGAGTTAACTAGTTTAACCTTGAACTGTTCTCCATCTTGAATATTTGTCCCTTTATCCTATTATAATTTATACCTTATCAATTCTGTTCTTGTGCTAATATGAACCCAACTAGGGTACAGACACCTAACCATGCTAAAAGTGTTCTCTATAAATTCATTTTATGTAATAATTCTTTGCTGTTTCAGTCTATAATGCTTTCTGAAAACTTTCTTATCTCTCTGTATACCACTGCCTTAAGTTTTTCTCCCCAGAGAAATTCACTTCCTAATTTGCTAAGAAACTTGCGGCCATTCATTATGAATTCTTTCATCTTGCTTATTCTACAACTCAGAACATTTCTAGATTTCTACCTTTCTTCACTTCCTTTGATCCAGTCTTAGAGAATGAGATGATCTTCCTCCTTGCCTAAGCTAAATTCCCTCCTTGTGCCCTTAAGCCCATCACCTCCTCTTTTTTTCCTCCATGAACCCTTTCATCTTCCTTTTATCATTTTCAGACTGTCTCTGCCAATTGACTCTGTAATTGGAATCTGAACCCCAGAACTACAATTCCCAACACCCCACTCTTGTCCTTACATTACATGCTGATGTAGGCAGGATATAAATTTTGTGTAACCCTGCCTCTTGCTCTCTCTTCTTGTGATCGCAGGCAGCTATGGACATGGGTTGGGTTTTTTTTGAGAGCCAGGAGAACTTACTCATGTGGGTTTACTGTTGTTAGATAATTAGGTTTTTCTACTTCTGTTTCCTTTTTATTCCATCTACTTCAAGTAATTATTAATAAACTTTATAAAATTAATACTTGGAGTGTTGGGCATTAATTTAAAGCTTACATTTTTGGCGACCAGAAGTGGTTCAAAACCCGTAATTCTCTCTAAATGAATAGATTATTTTAAATCTTACAGTTCCTTCCCTGCTGCCTAAAATCATACCCAGATCATTCCAACCCTGAAAACATCACACTTGATTCTTCCATTTTCTTAAGCTATGTAAGAAATAAAAAGGATATAAAAGGATAGATTTAAAAATATTATGGTTTTAAAAGGTTTATTAATAGCCATTGGAAAAATTAAGCCATGTGTCATATTAAGAGTTAGTTTGAAAGACCCACCATACCTGCTTCAGCTGGAAAAAAAAAAAGCATGCCCTTCCAGGCACTTCCTTTTTATTCTTCTCTTATGTTATTACACTTCCTGTCTACATAATTACGCAAGAGGAATAATGGGAAATGTAGTTTGAAAGAGCCCCAAATGTCCACAGGAAGTTTAGATCAGGGACCTTAAAATTAGTTCAAGGACCCCCAAATTTCCAATATAACATTCCCCCTGAGATCTGGAGGAAAGACTGGTCTTCCCAATGGATCTTGTAAACATAGCCAACTTTTAAATTACAGAAATTTGGGGATAAAAAGAAAAGAGGACAAAAACAATGATCCAATGAAAGCATGGTGTTTGCCAGCAAAGTAACTTTCCCCCATCCCCTGAAAAATAGCCGCTTGGCTAGAGAGAACAGGGAGAAGAGAAAAAGAAAAACAAAGACACAAAAACGGCAGAAGCATGTCTGAAGCCTGGGAGAGGATCTGGAGGTGTCTCAGAGTTCTGCCTGTGGGGACGGGATAAAAAATCATGGCAGAGGGGGCAGCTGGGTAGCTCAGTGGATTGAGAGTCAGGCCTAGAGATGGGAGGTCCTAGGTTCAAATCCGGCCTCAGACACTTCCCAGCTGTGTGACCTTGGGCAAGTCACTTGACCCCCATTGCCCACCCTTACCACTCTTCCACCTATGAGCCAATTCACAGAAGTTAAGGGTTTAAAAAAAAATAGGGTTGTTGCCTTCTTAGAGTCTACAGTCTAATATGATATGGTAAAAAACTAAACAAATGAATACTGAATAAATTCATAAAAGAAATTTTTAAAAAATCATGGCAGAAGCGTGACTTGTTATGCTATCTGAAAAATTGAGAGTTACATTTCCAAAGTGGTTGCCATAAAATGGATATAAAAGGATAGATTTTAAAATATTATGGTTTTAAAAGATTTATTAATAGTCATTAGAAAAATGAAGCCACGTGCCATATTAAGAGTTAGTTTGAAAGACCCACCATACCTCCACCACTATGCTACTTCAGCTAGAAAAAAAGAGCGTGCCCTTCCAGCCTCTATGTTATTATACTTCCTGTCTATGTGATTATACAAGAGGAATCATGGGAAATGTAGTTTGAAAGACCCCTTCCACAGGAAGTTTAGATCAGGGACTTCAAAATTAGTTCAAGGACTCCCAAATTTCCAAAATCATAGCTATTATCCTAGTTAATGGTATCAAGACCAGATTTTAAGTTTCCTATTCTCATATCAGTGATATTTCTATCTCCCCACAACATTCTTGAAGACTAGGATAAAACCTTTTTTTGATGTCACACAAGTTTTTTTTTTTTCATTTCTTCCTTCTTTCTTTTATCCAGGTTCATTAGCATAATAGCAGAGGAGGTTAAGAAACACTTTACCAATGCAGGATGGCAGTGTTTTGCAGCCTATAGTATAGATATCCCTTCCATGTTGTAACTTTTTCCATGACAGTTTCATTATATCATAGGTCAGTATAAAAAACTAAATGGGAATTTGGGGGAGAGTTTTGTGGAAACTTCAGACAACACAAAGGCCAGCAGATGACACAGGAAAAAGTTTAGAAACTCATAAATGCATAATATATATATACATATATATATACATATATACAACATTATATGATATCAACATATCTTTTAGTACCATAAATATACCCAATTTGGTTTTTAAGTTAAAATTTGTAAAATCTCAAAGTTTCCAAAAAGAATGTGAAAGCCAACAGATGACACATAAAGGCTAGAAATATTTACATTGACCCACATATAGCCTATGACCAAATATTTAACTCAAATTTTACAGTAAGGTATTGTAAATACCCCATTTTTAAAAGAAAGGGAAAAAATTAGGTCTGCTTCTTTATTATAAATAAAACCACCATGGTAGCCCTGGCAGGGGTTCTTGGTTCTTTCTTTTCCCTGAGACTGGAGATCAGTGGATCCTGGTCTTTGTGGGATTGAGACTTGCAAACTCAACCCTACAGGCTCCTCTTGTTTGTTCCTGTACCATCAACAACCTGTACCCAGACCATCATCTTCTTCTGCCCCTAGATATTAAGAAGTCAATCATCTTAGTTATCTAGGTGTCCCAAGGCCCGGGAGGGATCCGGGAAGCGGGCAGGAGAAGAAGAGGGTGGAAAGGGGTGGATATCTCAAACTGGTTAGGCTTATCATCTAGTGAAGAAGAAGCTGAAAGATTATAAAGCAGCTTGCCTGCTCTGGTGTGGCTCTGGCCAGGCTATACCAGAGAGAAGCTATCATCTTAATTCCTTTACTTGCCTACAGTTTAGAGATTCATCATTATCATTTTAAATTAGGATTTCCCAATACCTCTATCCCATACCATTATCCTCCTTTGTTAAATACAACCAAAGTTTTAAAGTACCTTCCTGAAGTGGTTATTCTAAGCTTCTTTGGGAAGGGAGAGACGCAGTCAGATTCCAATGTTACCCAGTAAAGAGCCCATTAATAATATCAATTAACCCCAGGTGGGTCCTGAAGGGATATCATCCATTGACCTAAAGGATCCTGCCTGGGCAACTGTTATAAAGGAGAGAGGTGTCATCCTATCCTCTCCCTATACTTCATCTACATCTACATCTAATAGATAGGAGTATCAGCATTTATTGTCACATGAAGTGAGAATCAAATAATATGACCCAGATTTTCCAAATCTCTGGGGTTGTGGCACCCCTAATCCTTGCATTGTGAAAGGGAAACTTATACTAAAGAGCCACCTAGGATACTAAAAAGTAAAGTAACTTTTGCTCAAGTTCACACAGTCAGGATTTTGGAAAGACTGAACCACAGTCTGCCTGAGTAGGGCTGCCCTCTCTCTCCACTCTGTTTACAACTCTTTTTATACAAAGAATGCTCTTCATCATCTTATTCCCTAACTCCACATCTTGCCTTCTTGAATCTTTGTCTTCTAGGCCCAACTCAGGTACTGCTGCTATCTTACCAACTGTGGTAGATCTTAGAAGGTCATCATGACTGTTTTCCCTTGAATAAAATAACTCAATCTGGCATTTAGTGCTCTCCACAACTAAATTCCATCCTACTTTTCTGCATTTATCTCATATTATTCTCCTTCATGTAACCCATATTTCCCTGCAGTCACACCTTCCCCATGTCTGCCTTCTTGAATCCTTGTGTTGCTTTTAGATCCAATTCATATACCCTTTTCCTGTGGGAAGCCTTTCATTATTTTCCCTTACCCACTCCTATTATTAGTGTTTTTCTTTCTTGGAGACTCTCCTCTCTATGTATATGGTATATCTCCCAGTAAAATATAAGCTACCTAGCTTACATTTGGATTTTTATCTCCAACACCTGACAGTACTTTGTGCATAGCGGCTGTTTGCCAAGTCTTTGTGGAATTGAATTGTACTTGTGGAAGAAGTATCCACACTGATGAAATTACAGATTCATATGCCAGAGAGCTAAGAGAAGGTGAAGTCACCAAAGGAAAAAGTATAAAGAATATATGTACAAAAAGTACATATATATGGAATATTTAAGGGTGAAGGGAAGTTTATTTTTGTTCTTAATTCATTGTATTTGTATCCCAACACTTAGAATAGTGCCTAACCTGTGGGACACTTAACTCTTGTTGATTTATGTACTAATATGTGCAACACAAAAAATAAATGTGTTACATGTCATCTTCCAATTGTATATGCTATTTCCTGTAGCGATGATACTTGCTTATCATTTTAGGGCAATGATGGCGAACTTTTTAGAGACCAAGTGCCCAAACTGCAACCCTCACACCGCACCTTACCCCAGACAGGGGAGGGAAGAAGCACTTCCATTGGGCTGCTAAGCAGAGGGGCGGGTGATGTCCTCAGTTGCGCATGGGGAGGGGAAGGGGAGCAATTCCCTCTGGCACATGTGCCATAAGTTTGACAACACAGATCTAGGATGACAGCTATGCTCTATAAACACTATGCTATAAAGTATACATGTATAGAACTATTAGGTATTAAAGAAATACTAGGTGATTGTTATTCTTAAAGAATGAGATTCATTCTTTTAAGACTAGATCTTATGTCTCCTTTTTGTGACTCATTTTTGGTGTAGTTAAAAGTAAATATCCTCCCAAGAGGGAAAGAAAAGGAAGGTTGATTTAACTTGTTATTTTATATCATGACATGTCAAGCGGGGGGGGGGAGGGAGGGAAGTGTTGTTCTATTTTCAGGTTTTCTATAGCTAGAATTTTGTTTTAATTTTAATCTTTTCACATTCTGCCTTCAAAAATATGATAAGATGAAATGATCACTGATACATGAATTGGGAAACTTAAGATCTAGTCATGGCACCATGAACTCAATGTGTGGCTTTGGGCCAATTACTTAACCTTTCTAGAACTTGATATTAATTTCATTTATTAAATGAATGAGTTAGAATTTGTGTCTTGGCTGGGCGTGTGTGTTTGTGTGTCTGTGTGTGTGATTTAACAAAAACAAAACATTTCAGTATATGAAAGAGAACCAAAAAAAGAATAAGATAATAAATAGAATTTTTCTTAGGTGCATTTTTGTTTTTGTTTTTAAGAAAACATACACACATATTTGTTTTGTTGTGGTTAGCAAGCGCAGGGGAAGTCCTGAATAAGAATCATATAGGAAGAACAGGCATTTATGGGTTGAGATCTGCATTATTGAAGGGCACTTCTAAATTGATAACACTGATTCATGTGAATAATCAAACAGCATATATGCCTGGCACATAGTAGGCCGACTCAGATTTCTTCTGTGAACACTGACAAGTTTTTGTATGCTCCTTTTTTAAATATTAGTGTCTGCTGACCTATCACGTATCTATTGTAGTGGGTGGGGTTGGGGCATAACAGTTTTGCAGGCTTTGGCTGAGTTCTAATGTCAGTTAGGAGTTTAGAATCTTGGGAAAAAGTTTCAGTTGGACCTGGCAACTCATGGAGGGAACCAGGGTCTAGCTGAGTTCCTTCTTCTCCTTCTTGAGATTGAAAACCTAGCCTAGTTTTGGAGTGTTTTTTGAGATTTGTTAATTTAGATAAAACCTTTGAATCTCCATACCCTACCTCATTTTCCTACCTTAATTTCCCTTACCCAAATGTCTGTGAGGAGTGAATAAGGAGAGTGAATCAGAGAGTTAGTTCAAATCTGTGAGAGTTTAGCTCTACCCTTGTAGTAATTTATCTAGAGAGGTTTTATAGCCAGCATCCTAATCCCTTTTGATTTCAAAATCACCTTGAGAGCTGAGTAAAGGCAGGTCCTTTCTCAGACTCCCATTCCCGCTTCCCTTCCCCCACCTGAGGTTTCTCTAAGCAGCTGTTAGGACTTCCTTGATCCTTTTACCCTGACAATCTAACCTGAGAAGACAATAAACCCCTTTGTGTTTAAACGGACCTTTTGGTTACTTCATTAATTAATTAGTAAGAAAGGGAAGAAGAGGAATAGAATCAACATACTCTGGGTTTGAGGGAAGCCAGGGTATCCATCTTGAAGGAAGTGTAATTTCAAAACAAGTCCCTTCTTGTGATATTAACTAAAGCCTGTAGTTAATTTCAATCAGTCTATTTCCCTTCAGTGTTTGTCTTTAGTCTAAGTCCTAATCTGTATTCTCTGCTGCTGTTTGCCTGTTTAGATTAGTTCATCCTCTCCCTGGCAATTCTTGTTATCTCAGTGTTATACTCCCTGAACTCAGACATTCCCTTATTTCTCCTACCACCTCAACTGCCATCCTTCATCACTGAACCTTCCTTAACCACTATATTGCCTTAACTTCCCTACTACCTAGCCTATTCACTTGAATACCTTTAGCCTTGGGTCCCTTGCCTTGTCTTATTCCCTGATCCTACCAGTTATTACCCCTGGCTTCAGCCTCATATTATATCCTGCATCTCCCTATGATATCCTACCTAATTCCCATATGACCTCCCTAGCAAGTCCCTTATAACACCCTTCCAAATCCCCTATAACATCTGGAAGGGACTTGTTTTGAAATTACACTTCCTTCAAGATGGATACCCTGGCTTCCCTCAAACCCAGAGTATGTTGATTCTATTCCTCTTCTTCCCTTTCTTACTAATTAACTAATGAAGTAACCAAAAGGTCCGTTTAAACACAAAGGGGTTTATTGTCTTCTCAGGTTAGATTGTCAGGGTAAAAGGATCAAGGAAGTCCTAACAGCTGCTTAGAGAAACCTCAGGTGGGGGAAGGGAAGCGGGAATGGGAGTCTGAGAAAGGACCTGCCTTTACTCAGCTCTCAAGGTGATTTTGAAATCAAAAGGGATTAGGATGCTAGCTATAAAACCTCTCTAGATAAATTACTACAAGGGTAGAGCTAAACTCTCACAGATTTGAACTAACTCTCTGATTCACTCTCCTTATTCACTCCTCACAGACATTTGGGTAAGGGAAATTAAGGTAGGAAAATGAGGTAGGGTATAGAGATTCAAAGGTTTTATCTAAATTAACAAATCTCAAAAAACACTCCAAAACTAGGCTAGGTTTTCAATCTCAAGAAGGAGAAGAAGGAACTCAGCTAGACCCTGGTTCCCTCCATGAGTTGCCAGGTCCAACTGAAACTTTTTCCCAAGATTCTAAACTCCTAACTGACATTAGAACTCAGCCAAAGCCTGCAAAACTGTTATGCTCCCCCTCTCTGTACTACACTTTCAAGTAAAAGACCCACTTTGTAACAGAGGTATATACTCAAGCAAAATAAATCAACATATTGGCTATGTCTGAAAATGCACATCTCATACCTCTACGCCACCGGAACTGAGCCTGAAAACATGAATAGGCAAAGGGAAAAGACTTTTTGATCCTACCATGATTTCAGAATTTTGCTAAGGTGATTGATTATCAGAGGTCCTTTTATTGCATACAAATTCCAATTTACAAATCTTATCATTTCTACATCCACATCATTTCTTGTACCTTCTCTCTTCATTCTGCTTACACAGACACCAGTTGAGTTCAGGCATTGGTTCTGGAGACAGAGGAGCCAGTTTCAAGGCCCACCTCTGACTCTCAACTTGTACAACTGAGCAAGTCATATAACCTCTCTGGCCCTCAATTTCCTTATAAAATTAACCTCTTAAATCTCATATAGTCCTAAATCTAAGATTATATGACTATTGCAGTAACCATCTAATTGGTCTCCCTTCCAAGGCCAAGCATAGTATTGCTTTACTCCATATCATTTCTTTTCCTGTTCACAACCATAAAAATGATTTTCCTTAAAATCAGGTCTGTATATATTAACTTCCCTCTTCAGTAAACTCCACTGGCTCTCCTATTACCTCCTGAAAAAAAAAAATAAAAGCTCCAGGGCTGTTTGGCATTTAAAACCCTTCATAACCTGGCCCCATTTTAACCTTTTCCTTATATATAGCCATCTCCTCTTCATATACAGTATTCATGTACACTAATAGCACCCATGTCTAGAATATGCTCCTTTATATGACTACCTCTAAGGATCCAAAGTTTCCTTCAGGACTCAGTTTAAGAACCACTTCCTGCATGAGGCCTCTCATATTTCCTTCCTTCTGCAATGAAAGGAAGGAAATGGATTTTTTTTTTCAATTCTTTTCCAAGGCCAAGCATAGTATTGCTTTAATCCACATCATTTCATGTGCTCCTGTGTTTCTCTGAATTATTTTTGTTTGTTGCTTCTTAAAGTACAGTAATATTTCATTATATTCATGCAACACAACTTATTCCCTGAATATTCTTTCATGGATAGGGTGTCTACTTTGTTTCCAGTTCTTTGCTGCCACAAATAGTGCTACTATGAATATTTTCATATGCATGGGTCCTTTCTTTCTATCTTTGATCTTCTTAGGGTGGAACTTTTGTCACTTTTGCCTTAATTCCAAATTGCTTTCCAAAGTAGTTCAAGACTAGTTCACAGCTTCACTAACAGCCCGTTATAATGTGACTGTTTTAATCTTTTATCATTTTTGCCTGTTTGCTGGTTGAGAGATGATACTTCAGATTAATATAATCAGATTTAAAAAATTAATTTCCATACTTGTCTAAAAAAATGTACCTTGTGTTCTACAAAGTTGAGGTGGGTATCAAGTCCCTGATCAAAGCAAACAAATTTAATGGTGGGCCCATTGACTACAATATCAAAGGCTTTCCACTATTAAAGGTGCAAAGCAATTAAAATAGAAGATAGAATTTTTTTAATGGAAATTATGTTTTCTTCAGTAATTCAATGTTTTTTGAAAATGAATAACTTGGGCTATTTTACATGCTGTTTCTTGAGGGGGAAAGGTGATATGATTGACCCCACTGTCAATAGAAACTAGTTTGGGTTTTTCTACCATAGTGTAGAACATTCTGTTGATCCATAAATATTTTATCACCCACATTTCCCCATGAAAAGCATGACATTTATATGACAGAGCCTATTAATGAGAAGGCTTTGCTAATAAAATACTATATTGACTTTTATAATTTAAAACTTTAAATGTTTTTTGTTTTTGAAATATTTTAAAGTTTAGTTATATCCTTCTTGTGACTTATATTGTTTAAACATAATTTTTCTTTCAGGTCACTATGAAAGGCTTATATTTTCAGCAGAGTTCACCAGAAGAAATTTCATTTGTATTTCAAGAAAGGGTGAGAAAAGTTGTCTTCTAGAAAATGATAAGATTTTCCTTTTTTATTCTGAATTTAACAAACATGAAAAAATACCATTTCCATATAAAGAGAAACAGAAGATTTATATGTATAAACAGAAGACTTACATGTAAAGCTGCACATCCTTTTTTACATATAATTTGCTTTTTTAAAAGAATATACAATAAATTTAGCATTACTTTCAAAGTTGCCCTGCTTCTTTGTGTTTCCTGCTGAACTTTCTTTTCTCCTCTCCTGTGCATTTTTTTAATGTTTCAATGAATTTTTAAAAAGAGAGAAAGAAAAATTAATTTTCTATATCCAGTACCTTCAATACTGAAATTATCATAGGCTACAATAGTAATAATATAGTAGATATTCTACAGTAATTAAGGAAATATCTTCTCTTTTTAAGTCAATTCCATCATTTCTTTATGGGGGAAGCAGGGTAACTCTGTGCATTGAGCCAGGCCCAGAGACAGGGGTTCCTGGGTTAAATTTGGCCTCAGACACTTTCCTAGCTGTGTACTCTGGGCAAGTTACTTAACCCCTATTATCTAGCCCTTACCTCTCTTCTGCCTTAGAAACAATATACACTATTGATTGATTATAAGACAGAAGTTAATGTGTTTTTTTTAATTTCCTTAAATTACTTTAATATTTTGCTTAAAATATTACCCATATGAGGTATCATCTTTATAATATGTAAATTATATCAAATGTATGTTAGAGCATTCATTATGTTACAACACTCCTACACATTATCTAAATGACCATATATTGGAACTACATTATAGATGTTAAGATTAAGGTTTTTCTAGTATATCTGATAAACTACAGATCTTTTTATTTGTTTGAACAATTTGCAAGGTAGATTCCATCTTATATGAAATTTCACAGTAAAGTAGATTATATATTTGGAAGGCTGTAGGATATATTAGTATTTTTCCAAAATTGCTACTATTTATTTATATATGGCAAAACATTTGTTGTTTTCAATAATAAACTGCTAAACCTTTGACAGTCTCATTCATTCTGCATTTTATATAATCAAGACAGAAATAGAATTTGTGACATTTATCACTCTAAATGTCATCCTGAGCATACCTGACACTTTTTAAAATTCAAAATTTTAAAAAGTAATATTTGGCCAACATATCAAACTAATAAAAAAAGATATTTGGGGGGAAGCTGGGTAGCTCAGTGGAGTGAGAGTCAGGCCTAGAGACAGGAGGTCCTAGGTTCAAACCCGGCCTCAGCCACTTCCCAGCTGTGTGACCCTGGGCAAGTCACTTGACCCCCATTGCCCACCCTTACCAATCTTCCACCTATGAGACAATACACCGAAGTACAAGGGTTTAAAAAAAAAAGATATTTGTTTTAGTTAATTTGCATATATAAACAGTTCAAGAAAAAATTAGGCTAATTTTTAAAATTTTTCTAATGATAACTATTAAATAAGGAAGGTGTCGAATAACTAACTAAACTAGAAATGTTTCTTATTGTATAAATTACATTCAGCCTGAAATATGAAGGATTCATGATGGCAGACTTTCAAAGTTGAACTTCTTATATCTGATTTCATTGAGCATGCTAATAAGTCCAAGGAAAACATTAGGTAAGGAAAAGACATAATAAAAGTGTTTCACTTAAAAACTAAGAACATCCTAAAGGACTGCTTTTGCATTGAGTCAGAAGATAAACTATAAACCCATTTTTTAGGATATATGACCTTTTTCTCCATGATTTAGGAGGCTAATATTTTTAACCCGTATTTTTGCAAAAGTTATTGAGTTGTTATACTCTTGTTATTATGATTTTGTTGCCTGTAATATTGTGTTAGTACCAGACAACTCTTTTTTAAACTTCCCCCCAAAATTGTTTGAGGTAAAATTCTATTATTATCCTTTGATTCCACATTATTTTGTCTAAGAATTTGCGTAGTTTTACCAGAAAATGCAATTATTATTTAATTTTTGATTGTTGTAATGAGTGATTTTCCTTTTCATACTTTAAAAAAAGCTTGTGTATACAATTCTCATGCTATTATGTATAAAATTTACTTAGGAAAATCTTCCTGATGTAAAGGATAACTATGTGAAACTTCAAGTAAAAGCTTGTGCTCTAAGCTGGATAAATACAAAGGTATGTAATGTTCCTTTATTTTAACCAAAACTGAAGTAAAATATTCATCATTTATAATTTGCTAATAACTCTTATCCTTGACATCGAATAATTAGTCAACAAGACAAATGCAGTCCACCTGAATTTAGCAAAAATATGTTTGCATCATTTGCTAGCACATATGTTCTAAGCAGATTGGACGTAATGATCTAAAATTTCTGTCTGTGTGGCCATACTCTGGACAACGTACATTGTAAAAGTGCATTCATTTTCATGAAAGCTCAGACCCACCATCAAGGGATTTATGTCAATGATAAAAATCTAAAGTCAGACTTGAGATGTGCCTGTCTTAAAATACTTTCCAGTAGATCTTGAAAATGGTGCAATATGTTAAAAACCAGTATTATAATTTGATCAGAAATGATGAACTATTAGCTCTTGGCTTAAAAATATGACTATTTGTATGTGAATAAAGTTGATTAAACTTTATAAATTAATTTTCCAATTACTGATAAAAATCCATATTTTTAATAACTAACAGATGCCTCCAATGTTACCAATTTTAACTTTTTCTGATCTTGACCACAAGAAAACTGTTTATATTAAATTGGGAAGGGGGATCCATTTAGTTTTCTACTCTATTGAGAGCTTTTTGTATTCTAGTTGTCTTTAAAAAGTGGCTCACCAAGCCTTTCATATGCAAATTTACAAGATGCCATCAGTGAATAAATAAAAAAGCATTTATTAATTGTTTATTGTGTCCCAAACACTATGCTGAGATCTGGGGATAAAAAATCTAAAATCAAGACAACCCCTGTGTTCAAGAAGATTACATTTTAATAGTAATGTAACTGCATATAAGGGAAATTGCCCTGTCAGAGAAAGACAATTTAGTGTGGGAAGTCACCTGAGACAGTAAATGAAATAACAGGATAGTCCACTGACAGGTTCTTTCTAGAGATTTGGTACTGCTGATTTGCTTACTGTTCCAAGAGGAAGAAAGAAGGTAGAAGAATAACAGAGGAACATAACTGCATGGTCCAGGAAATGAAGAGCTGATTGGCTTATGTGTCACTTCAAGGCCAGAGGCATGGGCTTTGGTGGTTAGATTTGGAGGTGGCAACAGCAGCAGAGAGGGGGAGGGGAAATCTATGGCTTCATCTAAGTCATTAGTAAAAATGTTGAACAAAATCAAACCAAGCAGAGGCAGGTAGGTGCTTAGTGGATAGAGAATCAGGCCTGGAGAAGAAGGTCCTGGATTCAAATGTAGCCCTAAAAAAAAACCAAACACTTCCTAGCTATGTAACCTTGGGCAATGTTAAAATTAAAAATGATAAAGACTGGTATAATAATAGAAATTAGTAGATTAATTAAAGCCATGGCCATGTTGGTAAAATATATATGACCGCACCTGCCTAGCTTTTAGATTTACCGCTAGAGCCCATCCTCTCCGTGCATCAGTCAGCGCCTCAGGAAGATCAAGAGGCATTCTTTTGGCCCTCCTGTGAATTTAAGCTGCCCCCTGCATGGGAACCTTTGACGTCCCCACGCCCTAAGACCCATTGGAATCATGGGTAATGTAGTCTCAAAGTCTCCCACATGTCCATAGGGAGTCTGCTAGACACTTCCCTGAATTTAAAACAAACATTTCCCCTGAGGTCCAGCAAAAAAAAAAAGGTTGGCCCTTTTTTCTTCGCTGGATCTGTAAACATAGACAACTTCTAAATTTCAGGAATTTGGGGGATAAAAGAAATGGATAACTAGCCTCATTGACAAAAAAACAATTTGGGGGCAGTCCCCTATTGGCATATTAGTGTACAATTAGAACAAATTGCATTCAGCTGTTTAACTCCCGATAGTTCAATCAACTGTACCCCAAAGTTCAAATTTGGTCTTCATGGTACAGTGAAGGCTTTTCAAGCATCTTCATGGTGTCTTCACCAAACAGGTTCGTCGTCTGGATTCTGGGGAGATGGCAAAATCCTTATCCTGAAATTATTCTCAAAAGAATTTAAACTAAACATTATAGATTATAAAACATATATTTCCTTCTAAGAATTATACATTTCCCCCTGAAAAAGTACTCCTAAAACAGTTAAATATACATATATTTTTACATTATCGAATTTAAAAAAAAAATTAACACACATCCCCCTGAGGAAAATTCTAAACACACCTTTTTTCCTGAAAAGGATACCTCAGGTCAGCTAAAGATGAGTGGCTGAGTCACGGGGGTTGTATGAAGTCAATTGGCAAAATAAAAAGAATAAAATTCAAGAAAAAATTAATTTGTGAATGAAATGTAAAATGGGCAAAAAATGTAGGGAAAATAAACTTATAACAGGCTTTTGAAACAAGGCCCAATGAAGTAATTTAAGCAATTTGCTATTACCCATTCAGGGCCAGGACTTAAGGGAAATCTCTCTCTCTGATCTGATTTGCCATTCACTTTTCAGGCAAGTGAGCCAAATAAATAACCAATCTTAGATGCATTACTAGGAATTCAAGTTGAGGGGACCCACGTCCTCTAAAGTTTTAGAAAAGACTGGGACTCCAGGACTCAAACCCCAATTTCAAGCCCTAAAGTATTGGCATATAACTCCTGCAATCCATGCAGATTCTCAGTCAGGTCTCTGACCATGTGGCTCAGCACTCCTCCAGGAATCAGACAGAGAGGCATTAAATCACAGTCCCATAGGCTCAGGTATT
This sequence comes from Gracilinanus agilis, assembly GCF_016433145.1. Taxonomy (NCBI): domain Eukaryota; kingdom Metazoa; phylum Chordata; class Mammalia; order Didelphimorphia; family Didelphidae; genus Gracilinanus; species Gracilinanus agilis. Next base: position 409,545,159 of record NC_058132.1, on the reverse strand, counting down.
TGCATTAAGCTTATATCACTGTAAAATAAATTTTAAAAAAAGGATAAATAATGATTATATATGTACTTCCAGTGCAAGATGAGAAAAGGAAAAATCAATTGCTCTAATAAAAAAAGAATGTTTTAAAAATCAAATATATATATATACATATATATATATAGCTTAGAACAAGAAGGGTTTTGTTACCCAAAAATGAGATTTTCTGTAAGAGAAAATAGATCTTACAAATAGCAGATTCACAATGCACATTCAGATAGTGTACCATAATTTCCAATAACACATTTTAAAACAATAATCAATGATGTTTAAAAAATCATATACTTGTTACAACTTTTAAATCTTGGCTAAGAGTGTCTCAACAAACTGTTACTGCTTTCATATCAAAATCTGATATTTAAAAAAGAAACCTGGTCTAAATCATCCTCAAGAATTCTAGATCCTTCTGATAAGAATATACAGGAGTTCCTTGGTTTCCTGTTTTTAAAAAAAAAATCCCGGGTAGGAAATTTTCATGCTTCTACCCATTTAAGGCAATAATTTTTCTTATAATAAAATATATAAAAGCTTATCCTTTAAGACAACAATTCTTTAGGCTCTAGAGTAAAAGTTAAAAGACCTCTTGTAAAATTACAATTGAAATCTCAAGGCATGGAAACTTCCAAGGTTCTATACAATTACCAAGACAGAATAAAACTTAAAAGACATGTGCTCTTATAAAATGTTCATAGATGGTATATATATATATAACCGCAGCATTTTTGATACAGTAAGCTTTAAGTAAATTAGGAAATAAAATAAAATCATAAGCAGAAACTTCATTAGCTTAAAATGATTTGTTTAAAGCCAGAAGCCAGAATCAGCTGACCTGACCTCCCAAGGTGGGTCGGGCTGGACTGGCTGGCTGAGTCCCACCTGAGGCAAAAACATGCTGTTGCTTTTAGCAAAAGCATGGTGAGCAAGGCCACTTCCCTTTTTTAAAAAATTGCCCGAAATAGCTGAGCAAGATGGCCAAAAAACAGGCATGGCTCTCTTTAGGCTATCTGGAAAATTGAGAATTCGAATTTCGACCTTGTGGTTGCCATTATTGTTAAGATTAAAAATGATAAAGACTGGTATAATAGAAATTAGTAGTTTAATTAAAGCCATGGCCATGTTGGTAAAATATATATGACCGCGCCTGCCTAGCTTTTAGATTTACCGCTAGAGCCCATCCTCTCCGCGCATCAGTCAGCGCCTCAGGAAGATCAAGAGGCATTCTTTTGGCCCTCCTGTGAATTTAAACTGCCCCCTGCGTGGGGACCTTTGATGTCCCCACGCCCTAAGACCCATTGGAATCAGGTAATGTAGTCTCAAAGTCTCCCACATGTCCATAGGGAGTCTATTAGACACTTCCCTGAATTTAAAACAAACAGCAAGTCACTTAACTCCACTTGCCTATCCCTTACTGCTCTTGTGCCTTGGAACTGATACTTACTCCCTGTTCTAAGGTAAAAAGTAAGGATTTAAAAAAAGTTTGTAGGGGAAATTTTCTTTCTTTCTTTCTTTCTTTTTTTTCAGTTAAAAAAAGAACACATCAATTAAGCATATAACTAAAAAGTATTGAATGACAGCAAATTATAGTATTAGTTCCAAGACAGGGAAAAAAAAAAAGCTAGACCAAGCACAGATTATCTGGGCCACTCTACCAGAGCCCTACCACAACTCTAGTTCAAGTCCCTTGACAACAACTAAGTATCGTGAACATCTCCTCACTGAATTTGCCACTCCTCTGCTAGCTGTTTTTGCAATCCTTGAGCCAAAGAATATTCCTTTTGGGGCAGGGGGAGCAAAATTGGGACTTGAGTAGTTTACCCTTCCCATCATCTAATCTATTATCATCCCATTTACTCCTAACAGTGATCTGTTTCCTTTGATCTTTTTCTTGACCCACCATGGCCTTAAAAACCTTCTTTTCTTTGTTCTATGTATTTGTCACTGGCTTGACCCCCTCAGGACCTTACCAGTTCCTGACACAGTCTTTACAGGGTCATGCTACATATTTGTCTTCTTCCTCAGTTACTCATCTTTACTTCCATATTCTACACATTTAAAAATTATTTTGAATTGACATTGAATTTCCTGTGAACCTAAAGCTGCTTTTCTAAGAAGCTCCCTCTTTTCCTTCTCTTTAGAAGCATGTCTGCTTGTGTTTTTAGAATTTGATTCTTGAGGGCTTTCTATCTCCCTAGGTACAAGTTTTCTGCAAAGGATTAGTCCATTGACTAATCTGCTTAGTTTGCAAGTCACTTTATGTATATTATTTTACCTGTCAGGTATGTGCTATTATTATCCCCATTTTGCAGATGAGGAAACTGGTGCTGAAAGAAGTAAAATAACTTGCCCCAAGTCACATGACTAGGTGTGTCTGAGACAACCTTTGGACTCAAATCTTTCTTACTGCACTTCCAGGGTACTTCTCTTTTCTTCACCTAAGTGCTTCTCATGTCATGAACTATAAGAGGGAAGTTCTTGGAATTCCTTTTTTAGCAACCAATTCCTTCTTATTGGTTCAGACAAATCAGGTCTGAAGCAAGTTTCCTTTGTCAATTCCTCCAGCTTTTGAAGGAATAAAATCTCAAATGTATTAACTGCCTCTGCTTTTGGCAGACAAAGAATGCCAACAGATTTCAGGATAGTTAGTCCCATGGTACTACAATATCATTTGTCAGTGCCAGGTTGGTGTTTTTTCCAAACTCCTTATCTAATTCCTCCTGCTATGTAGCTAGTCTCTTATAACCCTACAATAGAATCATGTCTTTTTCCTCTGTTGAATATCACCCGAAAGTTCTTCAACATATTTTTGTCCTAAGGTCCCAAGAGTCCGTATTTTTATTATAAACATTATTCCATCTATACTCTTACCAGTTTTGTCCCTTTGAAATAAGCATACCTTTCCAAAATTTTAATAGTCAGTGCAATATCTTAGAAGATCAAATTTGCCTTCTCGTATTAGAATCTTAAGTTCACTCTGTTAAATTGCCTGTCAGAGGCCATGGATTTTATTACTAGTTCTTTTTTGAGGGGCTATCTCCCACAGATTTCTGATCTGCTATTTTCCCTCCTATGTTGAATCTGCTAGGCTATCTGTACTAAGCTTCGCAGACCTATATAGGCAGTTTGCTCTTTTTTTTTTTTTTTGTTTACCCTTTCTTGATTAGATTCATAAGGCTTTGATGACTTTTTTCTTGAACCTTGTCAAGAACTTGTCATTTTTTGTATTTTAAGTTTTTGTCCAGGAATCCATAATGCAGTCTCAGAAATCATCATCTTATTACTCTATTACAAAAATGAATAATATGGAAATATAGGTATCAAGTGATAAAACATGTATAACCCAGTGGACCTGCTTGTTCAGCTCCCAGAGTGGGGAGGGAAGAGGAGAGGGAGAGAAAATGAATCATGTAACTGTGGAGAAATATTTTAAAAATAAAAAAGTAAAAAAAATCATCATCTTAGCTAACTACTCACTTTTCAAATCTGCCTTTCTCTTCTGAGTTCTCAAACTTCAATTGATAGAAGCAATGATAAAAATAGCAATAATCAGTAATATCTAATATTTATATCACTTTAAGCTTTGCCAAACACATTACACATTTTTCAATTGATCCTGATAATAGCTTTACTAGACAATTGCTATTATCACACCTATATTATGAGACTATCAAGGCCTATAACTTCTAATGAAAATAACACATTGCACCTAAAATGTCCCTTCAGAAATGGTAGAATATGCTATGTTGAACAAAACATTTTCAGGAAGTTCTTGTTTTGTTTTATTTAAGGTAACTTGTTTTAGCATTGACATCTCTTTCTGTGTCCCTGTCTGTATAGTTATTTATTTTCATCTAAAATGTTTGTTTTCCATTATATAAAAAGCATGTTTTAAAATAATTTCCTGTTGCCTTAATCTGGGATGGGAATGCCTTAATTCTAAAAATAGGGCAATATATATTTTTTTCTTTAATATGACTTTTTAAATTTTACCTTCCCCAGTTTTGGGGGGGGATAGGCTAGAATTTATTCCAGATAGGGAAGTTCTTAACTATTATTATGATTTAGCTTTTATCAGAAATGAAACTGGAAAAGGAATTTTTTCCTGTTGGGAGAGAAATTGCTGGAATTGTACTAGAGGGTAAGTATACTGACATAAGTACAAGAAGTTATATGTTTTAGAAAAAATTAAAGTTCATTTGATGAATCTCAGCCAAAGACCATTTGATCTGAACAACAGTAGTATATAAGAAGCTTTGTTTATCTTGACAGTAAAATTATCATCTTCCTGGAGAAGTTCAATGCTAACCATTTGTTGGTTATATGTGAAACTGCCTGTATCACTCAAATATAAAATTCTACGACAGAGAACCTTTTTCTTATTAATTAATGAAACTTCTTTGTCCTGGCATTTTGCCATTTGAAGTCGTGTGTACAATGAAATAAATATTTTCATGGTTTTACAATTAGTCCCATGAGTAGTAAAACATAGAATTAAGTAATAGAAACTTTCCATCAGTCAACAAACATTTATTAAGTATTTATTATGTGCCAGGCCCTGTGGCTGAGTACTGGGGATACAAAGAAAAGGGAAACCATTTATCTTTCCCTTTAAGAAATTCACATTCCAATGAGATCGAAACAGGATGCAAACAATACCTTGAGATATATATTTTTTTTATATATTATGTATATATGCACACATCTACATACCTTTTATATTATATATAGTAAAAGGGGGAAGTGTGACTTGGAAAGGCCTTTTGCAGAAAGTAAATTAAAACTTAATCCTTAGGGAAATCAGGGAAGCCAGTAAGAGGGGGTGAAAAGAAAGAGTACTCCAGTATTGAGTGAAAAGTGTATCAGTGAAAAGAATGGTGGGAGGGAATTGCTTGTTTGAAGAACAGCAAGAAGGCCTATGTTGCTAAATTGTATAGTACATGAAAAAGGGAAAGGAGACTGGAGGGGTAGGAAGAAGTCAGGTTGTGAAGGTAAGTAGGATTTTAATGTTTCATCCTCAAAATGGGGAGTCATTGGAGTTTATTGAGTAGGGGAATCGTGATATAATGAGATCTATAATTTAGGAAGATCAATTTGGCATCTGAGTAAAAGATGGACAAGAAGGAGAGGAAACCTGAGGTAGAGAAAACAACTAGTAGACTATTACGTGAAGTAATAAGAACCTGCACCGGGCTGGCAGTCGTGTAAATAGAGAGAAGGGGCATATACTAGAAGTATTGTGAAAGTAGAAACAAGAAGGGCAGGTAGGTGCTACAGTGGGTAGCATCTTCTTGAATTCAAATCTAGTCTTAGACACTGGTTGTGTGACCCAGGGAAAGTCACTTCACCCTGTTGGTTTCAGTTTCCTCATCTGTAAAATGATCTGGAGAAGGAAATGGCAAAACCTCTCCCGGTTCTTTGCTAAGAAAACCCCAAATAATGTCACAGAATCAGATACAACTGAAAAGTGACTGAACAACAACAAAGAAACAAGAGAATTTGGGAACAGATTGGATATGCAAGGCGATTTTGAAAAGAGAAACTAAGGGTAGCACTAAGGTTTTGAGTCTGGATTCTCAAGAAATTGATGGTAACCTCAGTAGTAAATAAAGAATTTGAGAAGAGAGTAGAGTTTAAAGGGGAAAGATAATGAGTTATTTTAAAAATATAACGAGTTTGAGATGCCTCTGGGAATTTTGAATCCTTTAAATTGTTAGTCAATAAAAACTCAATACTTTTAGATATCAGAGGAAATGTGGCATAATAGTAGATTGCTGGGTTGAGTATCAGAAAAACCAGAGTTCAGATCTCATCTCAGCTGCTTATAATATGTGACCCTGGGTAAGTCAAACGTCTTTGTGTCTTATACAACTCTTATCCAGTAAGCCATAATTTGTTATACTCAGGCTCAGTAGAAAAAGTTTCCAAATTAGGACTTCCCTGTATAGACAAAATAACAAATCCATTATATATTCACTTATGTATTCCAGCTTTGCTCCCTAGATAGATCCTATTACTAATATCTCTTGGGGGAATAAATAAGTTGTGTGCCTAAAATTGTATTTTTTTAAGTGACAATTAGAATGTTACAGTAGGCATTTCCTGAGGAAAACAGAATCAATAAGCAATTCAGTAACTCAACCAACATTCTTATTATGTGTCAGAGAGGGCTATAAGAGATGAATAAAACATAGTCCCAGCTTTTGAGTTTACCAGTAAAGAAAAAATTTTAATATATAGAAATAATTGAGATGCAAATTAAAATTTGATATCTTAATGCAGAGTTCTGAGGAAGCAGTGTGTGAAGATGCTGTCAGAGAAGGTGGTAGCTGAGGTAGTCCTTCAAGGATAGGAAGGTTTACAACAGTCAGAAAATTGAGGAAATTGCATTACAGCTATAGCAAATAAGCAAAAGTAAAAAGGAAGGACAAATTTGATTTGTAATGTAATCATTTTTTTTTAAACCCTTACCTTCCATCTTGGAGTCAATACTGTATATTGGCTCTAAGGCAGAAGAGTGGTAAGGGCTAGGCAATGGGGGTCAAGTGACTTGCCCAGGGTCACACATCTGGGAAGTGTCTGAGGCCGGATTTGAACCTAGGACCTCCCATCTCTAGGCCTGGCTCTCAATCCAATGAACCACCCAGCTGCCCCCATGAGTATCATTTAGGTGGAGTTTAGTGTACTCAAAAAAGTAGTTTGAGATAAAGCTGAAAAAGTGAGTCAGAAGCCCTGACCAAGAAATTGTGATTTCATTGTATGGCTATGGTGGGAGGCCACATAAAGTTTTTCTACTATGGGAATGGCATGATAAAAGAAGAGTGTTATTTATCCAGATTTTGTCTTACAGTCATCTTTCATCCAAAAATTCAACAAATACATGAAATGCATCTATAATCCAGCTCACTTTGCCTGCCAGCACCTGAAGGGAAGGAGGGAGATAAGTGCAATCATATAACTTAGAAAAACTTGTATGGAAATGTTCTTAACATGTAATTGGTAATAAATAACACACTTATTAAATATCTAATATGTATAGAACCCTTTGTTAAGCACAAATGCAGAGAAAATGTTTACTAAAGTCTGATCTCTGCACTCTTGGATATTAGACCATTTTGGAGGGCTAAGACAAAATTAAGTAATGAGATCTTCAAATATAATACAATTAATTACAGAACAGAATTCTTCAGAAGGTCAAAGGAAAAGATTGTAATTGATCAGAAGTATTAGAGGACTATATCATAAATTTAGAATTGAAATGTATCTTAGAGGCCACAGAAACCAGCCCCTTCTTTCATCTGTAAGATGAAAAAAACTGAGGCCCAGAATGAGTGACATGGCCAAGGTTGTAAGTGTGGAAACAGGATTCAAAACCAGAGCCTTTATTTCTAAATCTCTTGCTCTTTCATTGAACCTCCCTGCCTCCCCAGGAATCATGAAAGATTTGCCAGAGGAAATAACATTTAGGTTAAGTGTTATGAGTTTTAAAGAGTGACTAGGAGTTTAGCAAGTGAAGCTGAGTTAGGAAAGATTTCATGAATAGAGAATGTTATGATAAAGTATAAAGCTGAGAAATCTCAAGGCAATAATATAATATAATTTGAAATGTGGAGCTGTGGTATGAGCCTCTTGGTGTGGGGAGTACTTGGGAAATGTTTAACAAAATAAATAAAACTACAACAGAGATAATATTAATTTGTGATTTTCTAAGTGTTTCTATTTGAGTTTGATACCTCTAGTATAGAATATATAGAAGAGATTAATGTCAGTTTAAGATGGAAAAGTAGAGTGGTTCCAGATTATAGAAAACCGTGGTGGTCAAGCAAAGAAGTGTGAATTTTTCTCAATTAACAATAATCAAGGGGCAGCTGGGTAGCTCAGTTGACGGGAGGTCCTAGGTTCAAATCTGGCCTCAGACACTTCCCAGCTGTGTGACCCTGGGCAAGTCACTTGACCCCCATTGCCCACCCTCACCACTATTCCACGTAGGAGCCAATACACAGAAGTTAAGGGTTAAAAAAAAAATAATCAAGGTGTCTACTGACCATTTTGGCATAAATAGATCTACAAATACATTTAATTTAACAGTGACTTAAAGGATACATTGGAGGGGTAAAAGTAGGAAGATAGACTATTGCAATTGTGTAGTTAGGTGATAATAGCTCTCTGTACTAAGGTGGCGGCATTTGGAGTAGAGAAGAGAATGTTTTATAGAATGTTTTGACAAAAATCGATGACAGCTTAGATATGGCAATTGAATGGGAGGGGACAGATTAAAGATACCCCCTGGATGAAATTGCAAGAAAAAGCAGGTTTAAGGAGAAAGATGATAAGCTTGGTTTGGGGCATAATTTGAGTAGGACATCTAGATGGATATAGAAATGTCCAGTTAACAGTTATATGATCAAAGGAAGTAACAGTTTGACTAAACTCTCCTGGGGAGGCCGTATCTGTAATACTATGTCTGATTTTGAATGCCATATCTTGAATACTGTATCTGATTTTGCAAGACAAGGCATTAGAAAATATGTGATGAAGTGTTGAAGTGACTGGAGAATGTCACATGAAAATGTATCAAAGGAACCAAAGTTTTTAGACTAGCTGAAAACCTAAACAAAGTTTTAAGAGAACATTGTTACTGTCTTTAATTAAGGGGCTTTTTAAGTGAAAAGGGGGTTAAATGGGCTGTGCTTGGCCCCAGAGAGGAGAGTAGAAGTGGTATATAAAAGTTGCCTAGAAGCAGATTTAGGCATAAAGTAAGGAAAACTTAGGTTAGAGAAAAGGGCTTCTTCAGGGGTCATTTGCAAAGAGAAGCCATGAGAATGAATGAGATTGCTGACAAGAAAAAACAGATTGGAAGATGGAAACCTAGGAAGACACATGGCAGCTAACGCAATCTTGGGCTGCATCAGTAGAAGCATGAAGTTCAGGATGGAGAAAGTTTTAGTTCCACTCTACTCTGACCTGGGCAAAAAACATCTACAGTACTATGTTCAATACTGGCTGTTAAATTTTAGGTTGGACTAATGAAACCATGTCCAGAGAAGTATACCTAGCATGGTTAGAAGAACTCAAAAACCATAGTATATGAAAATCAGTTGAAGAAACTAAAAAAAGGCAGACTTTGGGAAACATAATCATTAAGTATTTAAGTGCCAACATGAGGAAGTAGGATTAAAATTGTTAGACTTGGGCATAGAAAGGCAGAACAAGAACCAATGAGTAGAAGATTCAGGGAGGCAGATTTCAGCTTGGTTAAGGAACCAATTTATCCAAATGTAGAATAGACTGCTGGAGTTACTCAACCATCTAGCACAGGCTGGATCATTGCCACTTGTTAGGAATGTTAAGGATAGCATTCCCACCCAGGTTCACTGGGTTTCTAAGGTATTCACCTCTGAGTCTCTCTGGTTTTGTGACTTAATCTACTTTCTCCAAACCTTTGTCATAATTTTGGAAGCAATGGAGTACAACAGAAAGAACATTGGGTCTGGAGTCAGCCTTTGGATTTGACCCCTTAGCCCTGCCACCCCTGTATAACTGTGAGCATGTCACTTAACTCCCTTTCTACCTCATTTTCCTCATCTGTAAGATAAAGGAATTAGACCAGGTGACTTGTGACATCCCTTCTACTATTCTGATCATTTACCAACTTTTGAATCACTTTGCTATTCCTCCTTGACTTTGGCATCTGACCTAAATAGCTTCTTTTCCATCCTTTTCCTTGATATCATTCTTGGCTACTTCAATATTCTTATTGGCTCTGCTTCTAATACTCTGACCTCATGATTTCTTGAACTCCTTCAGTTCCTATTATTCTTTACTACTTTAGCCACTGACCAGGATGGTCACACCCTAGATTAGATGCCCTATAGTCAACTTACTCAATATGTTCAAAACAAAACTTTCTATTTTTTCCCTTCAAATTGTCCCTCTCCTGGACTTCTCTGTCTCTATCAAGGGCATCACCATCATTCTGATCACCCATTTTGAAACCTTGTTTTCATCATCAGTTCCTCAACCCTCTCTTATCCTATATATAAAGTATCCATTTAAGGCCCTTCACAACCTGGCCAGACCCCAACTCTCCAAGCATTTTCCCCAAATTACTTTCTAAAAGCACATGTTTCTATCAGGGATAGGGTTTATTTCACTTTTGTCTTTATATTCCCAGGACCCAGCAAAATCTGGCACGTAGTAAGTGCCATATATACCTGCTTATTGAATGATTGATCACTCAGTGCTTCTCAGTACTCTCTCTTTCCTTGCTTCCATGACACTTCACTCTCATGATTCTTCTCTGAATCTTTTTCTCTTTTACTAGTTCTTCATCTACTTTCCATCTCTTAAATGTGTATGTCCTCTAATAAACTTTCTTTGTCCCTCTTCTCTTAATATGCTCTCCTTGGTAAACTCAACTAGTTTTATCACTTCATCTTCCACTTCTCTCCTCTCAGCCTCTCTATAGAGCACAGGTTTGAATCTTCAAGTCCTCCTTGCACTTGGGTGGACTGACAACCCTCCAGACTCCACCTTGCTAAAGCAGAATTGATTGTCTTTCCTTCAAACCCTGCCTCTCTTCCTAATTTCTCTATTTCTGTTTTGTTACAACCTTCTTCTCAAACACTAGGCTTGTAACCTCTTTGGAGTCATTTTTCATTTCTTCCTAACAACATCTAATTGATTTTCCAAGTTCTGTCAATTCTATATATTTCCTGTCTCTCTCCTACTCTCAACTCCCAACCTTTGTTCAGGCCCTTATTTTCTTTACTTCTAACCAAACATTCTCAATATTTAATTTTCAGTTCAATATTCAATATTCCAGTCATTTCATTTCTCTACTCTGAAACCTTCAAATGCTTTCTTTTGCCTTTTTTGCATAAAATATGAACTCTTGATATAGCACTAAGAAGACTTAAAGTCTTCCACATTCAGGTTCCAGCCTGTCTGGAGCCATATATTCTCCTTCATGTACATTCCAACTAATCCTTTCATGCTAACCAAACTAGACTTTTCTCTATCCCCTCTTCTCTTCTTCCTTTTCCTATCACCACACTTTCCGTCACACCATCTCACTATGCCTAGAATTGGTTCCCTCCTTTCTCCCTTGCCCTCCAGTCTTCATTGATAAAATTCTTTCTTTCCTTGAAGCCTCAGAGGTAATTTGTGCCAATTTCTATCTCCTCTGTGAAACCTGTTCTGCCTTTTTCCTCCATTGAAAATGACCATTTCCTTCTCTTATTTCTCATAGTATTTTTACATTGTACTTACTTTGTTTTTCTTTGCATCATACTTACTTGTATGTTTTTGTATCCCAGTGCCTAGCACTATGGCTGCAAACAATACACTGTAAATATTTCACAAATTAATGAAACACACTATAGGCAGCCAAGTAGCACAATGAATAGAAATGCATTAGAGTCAGACCTGATTTTGAATCTTGCATCAGAAGCTTACTAGCTGTGTGATGTGATTCTGGAGAAGTTACTTATCCTCTCTATTCCTGTTTCTTCATCTATAAAGTGATGAAAATAATAGCACCTATATTGCAGAAATATCATAGGGACCAAGCGAAATAACATATATAAACCGCTTTGCAAACCTTAAAACACTGTATAAAGTGTTACTACCTGGTTAAAATGGATTTGGATATTACATACTGAATTTATTTAGCCAGAGTTTAATCTGGTTTCATGTTATCTCCTTTTTTCTGCTTATCCTCTAGAAAAGGTGCCATTAAAAAAGTGAATCAGTCAAATTGGCAAGAAGGGAGAAAAAAGAGAGTTACCTCGGATCAGTAAGTTCTAAACTGAAGTTGGAACTCTCTAATATAGCAGAAGGAGAATGAAAGAAGATGACAGTATATAGGGAACTTGAGACTAGGAAGAGTGGTTGAAATCTTACTTGCTTGACACTAGGAAAGTGCACAAAATGTGGAAGTGAATTTTAAAGCCTAGGTGCTACAGAGATTCTTAACTTTTTTTTGTATTGTGGACCCATTGGCAATCTGGTGAAGCCTGTAGACCCCTTCTCAGAATATGTTTTTAGCCTTTTATTCTTTACTGAAAGAAATTATTTCAGTCAGATGTTAGTGAAAATAAAGATGTCATTTTCTTACCATACAAGTTTTATGGACCCTTTGAAATCTACTCATGGACACCCAAGGGTACCTCTGTTCTAGAGCCAGTCAAGGAACCCACTCTTAAAGTTATGCAAGGAGCCTTGTCTCCTTTTTTTTCCTCAACTTATAGGGTTTTGTTTTGTTACTTTAATGTTATGGTAGCCAAACCTAAATTTTACCCAAAATTCTTTTAAGTGAACACCTGCAAAGTTTTTCAGTTACATAACCCTTAAAAATTATTTTCTTTATCAAATGTCTAATTTCCCAGGACCTCCACTCTTATTCTTGCTGTTCTCCATAATTGTCATACCTCTGAGATCCAGAACACTGAAATTTCTCTGTCTTACTATATATAACCTTCCTTCTTTCTCTGTCCTTTCTCTTTATCCATAGACTCACAGGCACAGAGCTACAGTGGCTATCTAGGCCAAAGGAGTCAGACACATGGCCTGTAAACCACATTCAACCTAAAGCGGGGTCCACTTTATATTAGTAATTTATTGTACAGAACATTTCTTTTAAAATAGCAACAAGGCAGCTGGGTAGCTCAGTTGATTGAGTGCCAAGCCTAGAGACGGGAGGTCCTAAGTTCAAATTTGACCTCAGAATATTCCTAGCTGTGTGTCCCAGGGCAAGTCATTCACCCCCATTGCCTAGCCCTTACAATTTTTCTGCCTCCGAACCAGTACACAGTATTGATTCTAAGGCAGAAGGTAAGATTTTTTAAATTAATTAATTAAAATTAAAATAATAACAATAAACACACTAGAATCTGGTATTCATAACACCATATAGTCAATTGCCTTATGGTAAACACATGCTATGCCATGTGATGTTGTGATGTTTGTGAAAGCCTACCATCCCTGCTACTAGCTTCCAGTTCTGTTATTATATAGGAAGATGATTCTCGTAAAATATTTGTTTAAAGATAGGCTTCCTCTTCAGTTCTAATCATTATAGTTGCAAAAGTTCCATAGTCCTTAAATGAAGTGATTAATCAATCAAAAGGATAAACTAAATGTCAGTAAGTCCTTAATAAATCTGAGAGAATTATTTTTTTAAAGTATAGCCCAAATCAGATTAAAATATAATTTGGTAATATTTGACAAAATAAATTAAAATGTAGATAATGTTGTCAATATGCACCCACAGGTGTCCTTATTATTGTTTAAAGGCCTTCATTTCTATTTGAGTTTGACACCATTGATCTAATTCAACCCCCTCATTTTACAGATGAGATAACTGAGGCCCAAGGTAATGGGCAAAGGCAGGATGTGAATCCATGTTGTCTGATTTTTGAGCCAGTATGTTTTCCATTGTACCAGCACCCATTCTTCTGACCTTGCTTTCCTTCTTTTATATTCTTGACCCTCCAGTTAATCCATTCTCTGCTTTCTGACTCTGGAATCCCTTACTTACTTGTTCTCTTAGTGTTCATGCCAGGCCACAAACCCTGCATATTCCAATTATCTGCTTCCGTTTGTGTACTGCTGAACCTGCTCTTGTGGAAGTCTTAACAGTAACTGTGCTAACTAGATCCTTTACTGTTTTATGTTCTCTGGTCTATATACGAGCCATTCTGCTAAACTACAATATCTTTTTCCTGATTTTCTTTCTTCCCACAACAGCTATTCCAAACCTTCTCTACAACAGTTTTCCCATTCTGTCTCCTACTTTAATGGTAAAATAAAGGATATTGACTATGAACTCTCACTTGTCAAGTTTAAAAATTTGTACTAATACAGTAGTCATCTGTCTGTCAGAAAGTTTAGTTTAATTTATCATTAATTTATAATGTAGGGTATTTCGCTTAGGAAGAAAAATAACCAAACTGGCAAAGCCCTTCCATGCCCTTCGACATGACTGCTCCAAAAAGATTCCAGGTAACATTTATAGGAAGGTTAACATTCTGACTCAACCAAATTATCATCCCATTCTTCTTAGACATCTCCCTTCTTCCTAGAGAAGAGTGAATCCTAGTAGTCTAGTCACTTCTGGTCAGCCATTAAAGAGAAGCCTATCCTTAGATGACTCTGCAACCTCATCACTTTATAGGTTAGGGTAGGCAGACAGTAATGTAACCAAGGCAAGAGTTACACATTGTTTAAAGGTTTCATACCATTCTTAATCCATTTGCCTAAGAGATCCTTTCTGTCCTTTACCTAATGGCTTTTCCTAGGATTTTTTAAAGTTTTTAAATATACTTTTTCTTATTATTCTCAATTTTACTAAAAAGCGGTTTTTTCATTTGCTTCCATATTCTTTCTTTTTCTATACCTCAATGCTTTACATCACTCCCTATTCACTCCTGCTTCACTCTATTTTCTGAGTAGAGGTGACTTTATATTACTATTCTCTAATCCATTCTTCACTCAACTGACAAAGTGTCTGCCCATGCCCAAGTCATCTACTCAATAACCTCCAATGGCTCCCTATATGTCAAGGATCAAATAAAGCCCTCTTTTAGACATTTAAAGCCCTTCAGCATGACTCCTTCATACCTTTCCAGTATTTCTGCACTTAATTCCCATCTATAGAACTCTGGAATCCAGTGGCACTGGCCTCCCTGCTGTTCCTTTCTTTAGACATTCTATTTCCCCTTTTGGTGGTATTTTTGCAATGAATTTTTTGTCCCTTTTCTATATTAGTCTCCCTCCACCCCCACCTCTTGGTTTCCCTTGCTTCCTTCAAGATTTAACTCACATCTCACCTTCTAAAGTAGGTCTTTTTGGATCCTCCACCCCTTGTCTCCTCCTCTGAGATTATCTTGCATCTACTTTGAATTTTATATATGTTCAGTACCTAGTTATTTAGGTGTTGTCTCCTTCAGGGCTTAGTGAAATGCCTAACAAATACTTAGCTTAATAAATGTGTGTTGACCAACTACTGACTGATCCTTCTCTTGTCTTGTCCTTAGTCTCTCCATATCCACTAGTTGCTTCCCTGCTTTGTCTGATTATGTCATTCTCCCTCTCAGAAGTCTTGAATACACTCTTCTGTCCTAGATATTAATACTGTCAGTAAATATTAAACACCTATTATGTGCCAGCCACATTACTAAGTCCTAAGACAGTCCCTGCCCTCCAGAAGCTTACAGGTCAACTTAAAAAAGGAAACTGAAAAGCAAGGAATGGGAGGATACCATGGAAGGTACTAGAGGTCAGGGGTAGGCAGAGGAGTCAGCGAGAGACATCTAAAATAGTCTGCCAGGTGAAAAATGAGGAGACAGTGTTTATCCTGAGCTCTCTCCTTAAATGGAAGTTTGGATTTCAAGACCCCACCCTCCAATCAGAGATTCAGAGTAATAAAGAGAGAGCCAAGCCTGATGAGATCTTCTTATAGAGTGACTGACTTCTCTTGGGATGCTGGAGATGTCAGTCTTTTTATCAGTCTTCCAAGGTGCCCTACAGCTTGACACTTCAGCTTTTCAGCCTTTACCTCATTTTCTTTTCTTTCATTCACCCTTTGTATAGATGGAACTGATCAACTCTCTGTTCTCCAAACAAATAGTCCTTGCTGTTCTCTGTGCTGAGCAACTCCTCCCCACCTGTCTTCACCTATTCAACTCCTACCAGTCTTTTTTAAGCCCAACTCAAATGCCATCTCCTCAAAAAATCTTCCCTGAACCCCTTGAGTTTTTTAATATGATTTTATTTTATACTTGTTTTATATAATTACTTTTAATATTGTACATTATAGATATCTTTATTGGTGGCTCACAGATTTACTTAAATGTTAAGCCCTTTGAGAGATGAAACTTACCTAATATTTTAATCTCTTCCAATGTTTTACAGTGTTGTGGGCACTGAAGTATTTGATAAATGTTTGTTGATTACCAGCCAGTTAAACAGGATTATACAAATAAACTGGATATAATACTACAGGCTTTAGATGTGACCTAGTTATGACATTTACTTTCTAAACACATCTAAGCTATTGCCTACAGGCAGACCCTGAACTTACTATCAAGTTTCAAAATGTTTGAATAATCTCAGAACTTGGAACCTGCTTATTAGGGTTCCTTTTGACCTACATAAAACCAATCCATATTCTTTTCTTGAAAGACTGAAACTTGAGTCTTGGAGGAGTGGGCCAGATAATTAATTGTCTTGGAAAGTTTAACAATTTGCTTTTTCATACTTAATGCTTAATCATTTTTGTCATTCAAAGTTAGGCAGGAAAAGAAGCTATAGGGCTTTAGGGTTGGAAGACTTGCAGTAGCCAAAATAACTAAGAAACATATTGGCTTGGCCAGAAGCCTACAAAGTAATTAGTAGTCAGTAATGTCTTGAAATTGTGGTATAAACTTGCCAATATACCTTATGGTAATTAGGTAATATGTATAAACAAGGAAATAGGTTAGATCTTAATGATGTGAATGGCTTAACAGATAAAAAATAATTATATTTACCATTGTATATTAATGTTTTTCATGCTACTTCTCTCAAGTTGGAAGCAAAGTATCATTCTTTCATCCAGATGATGAAGTAGTAGGTAAGTTTCTTTTCATATTCCCATTTTCCTATTGTTCTCCCAAAATATTTTTCTGATTTTTAAAATTCAGTCTCAGTTATTCGAGCTGTAGAAAGAACTATAGTTTTTGAAAAAGACACTTGAAAATATATATACTCCTGTATCATCAATCCCATCCCTGTTCTGAATAGACCTCACTGTGTGGAATGTGAAACCTACCTAGGTATTGGCAGGAGAGTAAATTCAGATAATTCCATTTGAAGATAACCATGTTTACTCCAT
The DNA here is from genome assembly GCF_016433145.1 of Gracilinanus agilis. NCBI lineage: Eukaryota > Metazoa > Chordata > Mammalia > Didelphimorphia > Didelphidae > Gracilinanus > Gracilinanus agilis. The sequence goes on along the minus strand of NC_058132.1, from coordinate 409,528,253 downwards.
TTAGAAGATCTATTTTGCAAACTAGATATTGAGTGGTTTGGGTGGTTTTTTTTTCCCCCCTGACCCACATCCACACAGAGCCTCTCACTGCAAAAATCTTTATATAAGAAAATAAAAAATACTTTACATAATAAATTTTTAAGAAAGAGTAAAATATCCATTATTACCTCTTTTTTTAAAGTAAAGTCTCCCTTGTCAATGACTCATAGCCTCAATGGCAAATCTTTAGAACAAAAATGAAACCTTTGGTAGAAATTTATTCATGCTAAAATTTCATTTAAAAGAAAAATTCTTGGTAATGAACATTAAGTTTAGGTGTGCTCTTCTAATTTACCTTTTTTTTTTTTTAAAGGAATTTTGCCACTGGATTCTGAAGACTCTGGTCTCTGTGAAATTGTTAGAATACATGAGCATTACTTGGGTATGTTATAATCCAGCCTTTTCTAAGGTTATATTAATCTTGTCTTCACTTGTATGTAATAGGTTAGTACTCTTTTCATTATGTCTACTCAGTAAGCACTTAAGAAATGAAATATTTAATCCACGAAATGTATATTTTGACTAAACTTTGTGAAAAACCTTTGAATTTTAATTTTTTTGGACCATTGATTCTTCATTTTCTACATTTTTCTTAAGATTTAATATACACAGACCCTGAGCAAGTCACTTAACCCCCATTGCCTACCCCTTACCACTCTTCTGCCTTGGAACCAATACATAGTATTGATTCTAAGATGGAAGATAAGGACTTTTTAAAAAAAATTTTAATATACACTTTTGATCTCTTATTCTGGGGTAATTTAAATAAAAAAGTAAAATTGACACTTTTGATCTCTTATCCTGAGGTAATTTCAATAAAAAAGTGAAATTGACACCAAGCATTGACAATATATGAAATTGGAAAGAATGGTTGATATCCAGAAAGTTATAAAATTGTGTATACCCTTAGCCTCAGAAAATACCTTTGCTGGATCTGTTTCCCAAAGAGATTGGGGAAAAAAGAAAAGAACCTATATGTTCCAAAATATTTATAACAACTATCTTTGTGGTGGCAAAGAACTGGAAATTGAGGGAATACCCAACAATTGGGCTAAACAAATTGTGGTATATGATTGCAATGGAAATCTATTGTGCCATACAAAACAGTGAGCAAGCTGATTTTTCAAAAACTTGTAAAGAACTGCATAGGATAACGATAAGTGAAATAAGCAGGACCAAGAGAATATTATACACAACTACAGATTTAATACTTGAAGAATAATTTGTGAATGTTCCTCCAGAGAATGAACTGAAAAATGGAAACGTGAAAGACAATATATATATGTATATATAAATATAAATAATCTGTTTCTTGCATTATGCCTTCTGTGATGCAGGAATAGAGGGTCTGAGACACATATAAATTCTATTAATAAAAAAAAAGAATTTTTGAGTAACATACATACTAATCCTTGACTTCCATTGATATATTTAGGATTTACTGATTCAGTTTACTTTTTTAAATAAAAATTAATTAGGAGGCAGCTAGGTGATTCAGTAGATTAAGAACCAGATGGAAGGTCCTGTACTCAGGTCTGGCATCAGAAACTTCCTAGCTATGTGACCCTGAACAAATCACTTCACCTCCATTTCCCTTACTGTTTATACAGTATTCATTCTAACAGTAAGGGTTTAAAATAAATAAAAATGAATTAGTTTTAAATGTTTAAGCCCTTTGGTCTATTATTTATTTGATATTTTACCTCCTAATTGTTTTAAGTAAAAATGAAAATAGTTCCTAATTTGAACTAGGGCAAAAAATCATTGTCAGATAGAAGTCTTTGAGGACCTGCTTTCATAGATTAATTAAGAATGATTTGGGGGCAGCTGAGTGGCTCAGTGGATTGAGAGCCAGACCTAGAGATGGGAGGTCCTAGGTTCAAATTTGACCTCAGACACTTCCCAGCTGTGTGACCCTGGGCAAGTCACTTAACCCCATTTCCTAACCCTTACCACTCTTCTGCCTTGGAACCAATACCCAGTATTAATTCCAAGACAGAAGATAAGGGTTTTAAAAAAAATAAAATTATTTGTAATTTGTAGACTTAATTAACAGATAAATATTTTTAAAGTTCTTTGCTTTACTACAGAGATTAACCATTTCCTTTGTAATTTTGTTTGCATTTTTTGTTTGCTTAAACTGATCTTTTTTAAATAGTAAAAAAAAAATAAAATTGAACAACTCACCTTTTGGAATTGATACACATTTCAAATGGGGAGTTCAAATTATATGTTGCTGTTCTCAGAATTTTCAGTAAGTGTTTTATGATGATTTCAACAAGAGAAAAACATGGTAGTTTAATTTCAAAATTAAATTCACAATTTAAAAATGTTTCTATAGTTATTGTAAAGGTGAAAATCAATGGTTGGGCAATAATCTTATGAAATTATGTGGTTGCAAATATTAATTATATCTCAAGTCAAAAATTTATTTACAAAATAGAGAGGAAACAATAAAGTAGAGAAATGTGAAAGAGGCTAGAGAATATACCTATACCTGGGCCTCCTCTAAGATGGAAACTAGTCTCTCCAGAAACTAGGAAAGGAGTCAGACCTTTTCACTCACCCAACAAAGTAGTCTTAAGAATCAGTCTAAACTGAAGCCGAGCTCCAAGGTCAGGATCCAAGCCGCAGTCTCCAGCAAAGCTCATTGGAAGACTGTCTCCAGAAGACACTCTCTTTAGACTATCTTCTCAAAGACAATCTGCCTCCAGCTGAAGAATTTCATGACTTTTACTATGGTTCCTGGTTCCTTCCCCTCTTCACAGGGGCCAATCACAGTTTCCAAATTGTTTAGTATTGCCCAGGGGGCTATGTCTGTGGGATCAACTTCTAACCTTCTCAAGCTTAATTTCTCACCTTCTTAAGCTTAAATTCTCATCTAAGGGTGTGAATTTTCTAAAATTCATCTTCTGGAGAAGTGAATACTCATCCTGATTGATTGAGTTTCTGAGGGTATGAATTAACTAAGTGAATGTAAGCTTCCTCCACCTAGTTCTGGTTTGTGTTGATTCAATCAAAAAGTGGACAAAGGAGAGTTAATCCTGTCTTCCCAATCTAGTGAGGTACTTAAGTTAGTGTTAACTCAGGATAAGATAATAAAGAATTCTCTTCCACATTATCAAACCATGGACACATTAAACACACACAAATTCCTACAAATTTGTGTCCTACATGTAGATATTATACCTAGTAATATAGCCAAAATGCTTATTCCTAAACATTCCTTAATAGATGACAGTTTCCCAGTCCCTTGGCAGTAAAAACCTCAGTTCATCAATTATTTATTCATTCTACATTTAGAAAGAAAGTGTAGCCAGTAGGGATGTTACAAGAAGGCATATATCCTCTCTTTAAACCATAGAACAACTTTGGGTATTTTATATAAGTATTATGTTTTTTCATCCATATTCTTCTGAATGCTGCTAAGTGTGGTTTCTGCGGGACATATTTAGATACAGATTACAGCTGTTTTAGTTAGAAGTTTTATACAGAATGGCAAAATGAAAAGAGTACTGATTTTAAAAGGCAAAGAGGCTGGGTTCAAATCCCAGCTCAGCCATTTACTATCATTGTGAATTTGGGCAAGTATTTTAATCATTCTAGTAAAGAGAAAATCTGTTTCTTCATCTGTAAAATGAATTTATTGACCTCTTAAGTCTAGCTCTGAATCCTATGATTGATTTTCTGTTAAGTTGGTATAGAAAAAAACTTTGTGTTTAATAAGTAGGAATTTTTCATTATTTCTGAATTAATCATAATTATGTATAATGGACTAGATAAAAGGTAAAATTAATAAAATTAATTTCATTATACAGATTTCTGCCCATATTAAGGCAAGGCAGTAGCCTAATAAAATTGCTTTCATGGTTTCTTTTTGGATTAGTATACTCTAGAACAGGTTCACAAGGCAATAAACAAAAGTTATAGGTGTGCCTTCTTTTAAAGAAATAATATGCCAAAATTTACCATAATAATTTATAAAATATATAATCTGAAGATTTACAGCAATTGAAATGTCATTTCTGAATTATTTTGTTTACTGCTCAGTGTTTAATAATTGATTCAGTATTTCCTTCCACAATTAACTAAAATATGTCCATTGCCCTATAGTATAAAAAGTGTTGACTTTTCATAGTCAGAGAATCTTAGGAAAGAGTTGTCTGTTAAGCATTAGGTGCTAGTGAGGCTGACCATTTCCAAATTACAGTAACAAGAGGATACACTAGGCCTGATATATATCACCCTGGCTGCCATTCACAACTTTTTTATTGGCTATCCACTATGGACAATGAAATTGACTGTAATGGGGTTATTGCTGATATTTCTTATTATATGAGAAAAATCTAAAAGGTTATCTATTCCAAACCCTTTTTTACTACTTAAACTATTTTCTAGGCATTTTTGAGGCAAAAATAACTATTTTACAACCCTACTCATTAATTTGTTTGTAATGCACACACATAAATATTTAGCATTTTCATATGTATGTATGAGTGGAATAAAAATGACCACCCACCCTTTATTGCAAATTAAGAATTTCGAGTCAGAAAATAAGAGTAAAAGAGGCTGTCCTTTATTTCTTTCATGAAAGGGGCACTTCAGTGGACAGTACAAATTGACTAGTAAGCAATATATATAAGTTCCTTTACACAAGATCCCTCCCCCTCCTGTCAGTCCCCTCCAATCCCCCCCCCCCCAATTTGCGGCTTGACTTACAATCTAAAAATAACCAGGTTCAGGTAACAGAAGAAATGTTACTTTAACATTCTTAAGAGATAAGGGGAGCAACTGAGTTGTTTATTGCCCTTAAATCAGGGGTCTTCTGTCTTTTATCATTCTCTTTTCCAGTCTTTAGATAGTCAACAAAAGGTCTTTGAAACTCAAAACAGACTATCCTTCTTTTCCCAACTGGGCTAATTGGGGTGTTAAGGGGAGCTTTCACCAGGGGATTTTGGGGGAGTAGGCCTAAATATTTACTTTGAGAAACACACACACATTTTATTTCACTAATTTAGATTGTAACTTACTTAAGATGAGATGTGAGGAATCCAGAAGACCCAAGTTCAAATACTGCCTCAGATACTTAATAGCCAAGTTATCCTATGTTAACTATTATCCGAGTTAACCTTTCTGTGCTTCAGTTTCCTTGTCTGTAAAATAAGGGGATTGGATTTGATAGCCACCAGAGTACCACTGAACTCTAAATGTATGATTCTATGAAACTATCTGTACAGAGGTAGGACTTAAACCCAGGTTTTCCTAACTAAGGCTAGCCTCTCTCAGACTATTTATGCAACATAAACTTTGTTGTAAAGAAACAGATAGCAATTACAGTGATAACCTTGCATATTATAATGCCAGAAACCTATACAACATCTATCATTTTCCCCATTTTATTCAAGGGGAAACTGAGGTACAGTGAAATATATATGTGTTAATCAGTGAAACCATAGGTTAATCTTCAATGTGGGCCTAGCTTTTCTTTCTCGCTAAAGTGTTGCAAGAGTAAAAAATTAAAGGTTGTACTAAATGTATAAAAATGTGATTGCCAAAAATATATTACTCAAGTCAGGATTACTTTTTATAGTAGTTTATTTACAAAAGGAGAAAGAGTGAAAGTAAGGAAACGAGAGAGTAGATAATTACTTTGGCCTGGTCTGAACCAGGCAGGACTTCAGAGGCCCCAGCAAAGAGGGGCCCAGAGGTAAATTAAACAAGGGTTCTAGCCACGAGGCCTCCTCCAAGACAAGGGACCACTCCAAAGGCTAGTATCTCTAGAAAAGGCAGGAAAAGGAGTCAGCCTTTTCACTCACCCACGTGGTAGTCCAAAGGGAGAGATTCAAGAACACTCTCACCAAATTTCAGAGTTTTGGGTCCACAAAGCAGATCCTTCACCAGCCTCCAACTCCAACTCTTAACTCTGAACTCACAGAAAGTTGCCACTGCTTTTAAAGACGCTCTTTGCGTCACTTTCTGTGCATTCCTTCCACCTTACATGGACCAATTGTAGCTTTAGCTTTACTTAGGACTGTCCAGAGGGCAGTCAGTCGTTTCTGATTCGTCACCCACTATAGGACACATGGGTCACAGACCTCCCCATACTTAAGGATAAGTGGGATGTATATGCTTCTGGTGATTAAATCTAAAAGTGGGCAAGGGGAGAGTTAATCCCATCTTCACAGTATTCAGTAGTAAGAGATAGTGTCAAACTCTAATAAAAATAACTTTTTTTCTTTTCTACTCTGTTAATTCTCTTTGCATAGTTCATAAACCAGAAAAGGTCACATGGGCTGAAGCAGCAGGAGTCATCCGTGATGGGTTACGTTCATATACAGCTCTCCATTCTCTTTCTCATCTCTCTCCTGGAAAATCAGTGCTTATAATGGATGGAGCAAGTGTGGGTACAATCATAATTCTGTTCTAGAATCAAAGTATGATAAAAACAAAGTAAATCGGGGAAGCAAAAAATTGTCCTATCTGCTAACCTAGTCCTTATTCTAATAATTCTTTATAACTTCCATTATCACATTTTGTGTTGGCATTGAGTGACTTTCATCAGTCTATCAAATGTGACCAGAAGCATGTGCCACAAATGCAGCTTAATTTATTATCTCTAATCTGAACATCCTAAAGAAACTCAAAAGAAAACAACCTAAATTAATTTGTTATAACTGATACTATCTATAGACATAACCCGCGAGTACCTGAGGCTTATACTTGAGAGATTTTAACCTGCTTTCAAAGAAAGGCCAGGAAAAAGGCATCCTCCCCCTCTGCCTCTAAATTAAAAACATATATCTTCTGTGAGATAAACAACTCAGTTATGAATTTATTAACAAAACTTCTGACGCTATTAAGTTCTTGCCTTGTCAGTCAGGCATTTAAAATATTTACATTTACATTATTTTTCTATGATTTGTCTATAAAATTTAAGATATTATTAAAGACACTTTGGTCTTAGGATTAAACACTGGTCTGATAGAAATCCTTCATAACTGACTCACAATTCTTTAAAATTGGAATAATAAAGTTTACACTATATTTACCTCAAGATATTGCATTTTAAGATAATTTAATCTTCAAAAAAAGGGGGGGGGGAGGATTCTCATAGTTACATATATGTGTTTCTGTGTGTGTGTTTACATTTATAAAATGGAATTCATTTAGTGTATGTTCCTAATGAGGCCAAAGGTCATAGTTTTATTCCTCTAAAAAGGTCAGTTAGCTTTTCTCATTGCCATGGCCATAGACTTTACCTCTATTATCTTGCCAGTTGTATTTTTAAAATATGTCTATTTTTTAACTCAGTGCCATTTTAGGTCCTGGTATTTAAATGCTTATTACAATGAATTGAACTGTTACAAGGAAATGAGAGCGAAAGAGTTTAGGTTTAGCCATTCTTGAAAAAAAAAAAGCTAAAATACTTGCCCTATTGGGCAAAAGTCAGTAAAGGAACATCTTGAATATAGGCTATTAAATAATACATATCAGAAAATGGTATTTTTTTATCACTATCTTAAAGAATGATAATACTTTTTCTATTGTAAAAAAATTTAGGAGCTTCACAAATCAAATTAGATGTGTTTTCAAACATTCATTATGGTCTTAAATACATACGTGTTTATAAATTAATATTTTTTTAAATATTTGTATGTTTGTGTATTTCCTCTGTGCACAGGCATTTGGTACAATAGCTATTCAGTTGGCACTCCATAGAGGGGCCAAAGTTATTTCAACAGCATACAGTCTGGAAGATAAACAGTACCTTGAAAGACTTAGGCCTGCAATAGGTAAGTTATATTTCTTAAAATATATCTAATACAAAGTTTTGAAAATAAGGATTGTACAGTTTTAATTTACCATAAATGAAAAAAAACATTTTAAACCAGAGTAAATATTTTTAAATTTAAAAAATTTCTCTCTATGTTAATTAATTTAATTCTAAGCTACTTTTTGTTCTCTATCACATTTGTCTCTCTGCTCAAGCTTTTCAATAGAGTAAACTGAAATATTTAGAAGGACATTGAGCTTCTCCTGCTTCATTTAGCTAGTCTATTTCTCCAACATTTGTTTCTAATTTTTTTAATTTAGTTTCATAATCCTTAAATTCTATATGTGATTGTTTGAGATAGGAATATGATCTTGAATTTTTTTCTTGTCTGCCAGCAGGTGGGGTAGGGATCAAATGGTAGAATGAAGAATGATATACTTTTGAAAAGCCTTAACATGCTTGAACAGTCTTGGGGATGTAAAGGGCATCATGAAGGCAAGAAAGATGGAGAGGAAATACTAAAAGAGGGAAAAGAAAAGTGGAGAAGGTGTGGGGAAAAATGATAGGAACCAAAAGTTTAGGAAGTTCAAGAAATGAAGAGGTAATAGGAAAAAGCTTAAGAAAAGGACAAAAGAGAAGCCAATAGCTGCCAAATAGAGCAGCTCCTTGCTACCCATTTATATTCTTGTCAGGCTATTTTGTAAGTTCTGCCTCACTGGGAATTGAGTTCTCTTTATCCATATTTACATGGTGTCCTGTGTTACTACCCCCACTCTCATTAGGCCAAGTGCTTAAGAGGTCACATCACTGATTCAACCTCCACATCTGCTACCTCTAAGATGATAAATAGAAGCAGCAGCAAGAAAAAAAGTAGAGTAAAAATATAATAAGAAACATTTCTCTTGGATATTTTCCCAGCCCATTTCTTTCTGTGGCCAATACATTCTTTTCTACACTCCAACCCTGACTGCCATCCCTCTATATACTTCAGTTTGCTAAGGCTACTTACTGTACTGAGGGAAGCAATCTTTAAATCCCAGCCCTACAGAATAATAACTGGAGGTGGGGAGGGAGAAGGGAAGATACCCTTCCACAATCCTGTTAGGTAACCTTGAGGATACAATAATACTAAAGTGCTCATTTGCCAGTATTGCTCCGTATTTGGCATGTTCATAGAGTGCAGCAGTCATTGTCGTTTATTTCCTGATGGCACTACCCAGTTTAGAAAACCTCACAAGCAGGAAGAGGCACAAGTTGGGTTACAAGCCCACTCTTGTACTAATATATTTAGAATAATTTTGTAATAGGAAAGAGAAACATATAGGAAAATTCCAAACCCTTTCATTATTATCTACGTGTAAAAAAAAAAACGTAAAAATTTTCAATTGGGGATAATGAGGTAGCACAGGAGATAGAGCACCAGGCCTGGAGTATGGAGAAATTGGGTTAGCTTTGTGATCCTGGGCAAATAATTTAACCCTGATTCCCTGTGTGAGTGCAAATGATTTTCACAAAATAACAGATTTATAAAAACAGTAACATAGTAGATAGTGCACATTCAAAGAAAGTACCAAAATTCACAATAACCCAGTTATTGACAATAGCAAACAAACCCATTATTATATAGGATTTACATGAGTTTCTATATAGCCACCTGCTGTATGATATTTAAAAAGCCTATGAACTGATGTATACTTGTCACAAATTCTACAGATGTAGGAAATCTTTCAACCTTGAATGAGATATTTTTAAACAAAAAAATACAAATCTCTGTACTGTTGATGAAAACCTATTTTGGTCTAAAATATCACTAAGAGATATCTAGATTGTTCTGGTGGAAAAGTAGAATAAGCTGAAAAGTTAAAACTATCTCATCATCCAGAAGCCACTTGAACCTGGGGAATACTCCCTCCTGGGAGCCTTCTGGGGTACCATGCCCTAGGAACACCTTCCCAGCTCTTCTGGTAATAAATTGCTATATGTCTCATTCATTACATTTTTACAAATGTGGAGGTGGGGAGATATATATATATAATGATCATTTCAGCTACAAAATGGACCCTTTAAAAACAATTGAGATATTTAGCTCATTAAATTCTACAGGTTGTAACCAGTTTTGATGGAGTCCATCCATCATCAAGTATGTGACAATTAATAAAGGCAAAAGAAAAGACTATATAAGCAATGTGTGACCTTGATAGTTGAGATGACAAATCCAGGATACATAAAACTTATGGGCTTTTTACAACTTAAAAAAATTTTGTGTAAGATGTTCATGGATTTTCACGTTGATATGTTCAGTACAGTTAAAGGTACAGATAAAAAATCATATGACAGAAAGATATTAGATTAATTAATACAGGTAAACTTAAAAAAAATTTAAACAGTAAAGCAATCAGCAATATACAATAATATAAGCAGGGAGCAGTTGGATAGCTCAGTGGATTGAGAGCCAGGCCTAGAGACGGGAGGTCCTAGGTTCAAATCTGGCCTCAGACATTTCCCAGCTGTGTGACCCTCGGCAAGTCACTTGACCCCCATTGCCTACCCTTACCACTCTTCTGCCTTGGAGCCAAAACACAGTATTGACTCCAAGACAGAAGGTAAGGGTTATTAAAAAAAAAAAAAGGAAGGATATGTTTGAAGATTAATGTAATATGAAAACAAAAGGCATCAAAAAATTTCAAATAAGAATTATTTAGATAAAGAGAATTATAATAATGTCTTCATGTGTTCAGATGAATTGAAAGACTTTTCCTATCTTCTGTAGGAGAAATATTGATAAACACATGGTACTCTTTTTGTGTCCTGCTATGGGTAATATTTTTTAATTCTGTGGTTCTGATCAATATTGTACCTAAGAGTTATCATTTGTTGGTTTTGTTTTGGTTAAGTTCTACTACTCAATTCCTAAAATGTTCTTTTTCTATATCTTCATTTTGGGGGATGCCTCTGTTTGAGAAGGAATGAAACAACCTTTGGTAGGTAAGTACTATGTTCCCAAGTCTGTTTAGTACTATTATGGGTAAAATGTATCCATTATACCTAAACAAATTGTCACCTGAAGCCAAAATTGAAATTTCACAGTTATCTTTTGTATGAATCAAGTATTCTGTTGAATTAGTATTTGGTAGTTTGGATTTATAGGACCTTCATTTTGAATAATTCATGCCCAACATAAACCTGGGAAGATCTGGTCTTTTTTGTCTGTAATATTTTCTGAATTAGTTGAATTTGCCATTTCCTTCTTGATTTAAATCCTTAAAAGTATATCAGAAAGCAATTACCCTACCCTTACCAATCTTCCACCTATAAGTCAATACACAGAAGTTAAGGGTTTAAAATTTAAAAAAGAAAAAAAAAAAAAAAAAAGAAAGAAAGAAAGAAAGAAAGCAATTAGGTGGCTCAGTGGATTGAGAGTCTGGCTTAGAGACCCTCGGCAAGTCATTTACCCCCATTGTTTAGCCCTTACTGCTCTTTTGCCTTAGAACCAATATGGGACTGATTCTGAGACAGAAGGTAAGGGTTTTAAAGGAAAAAAATACATCAGATTAAAACTATCATTTTGTTATTTGGGGGTTTTTTCCTCTTTTCATTCATTATTTAATTTTAATCTTAATTCATCCACTTAACATGTTTTGGAGGAGAGAATTTTTTTTCTTACATTCTCCAGTCTCCAACTAAAGTGAATATGTTTTGATTGAGAATATTGTGTAATAGCCTAATTCTCTGTCCTTTATAGTTCGAGTGATAGATGTATCTAATGGAAAAGTTGACATTGCTGAAAGCTGTTTGGAAGAAACAGGTGGCATGGGAGTAGATATTATCCTAGATGCTGGAGGTTTGTAATCACTGAAAAAGAAACATGTTAAATTAATGAATTGACTAGTCAATTAATTGGTTGGGTGGGTGACTAATAAATAAATAAATGCCACTAATAATACTTTAATTGGTTGAATTTCAGAGATGTCCTTTATAAATATAGTATCTGTGATGATTAAATGTGGACTCTCAAAGAACTTCAATAATTGGGGGCATTCTTTATTCTCCTTTTGTCAATTTGACAAATTCATTTTTTAAGACTGAGGTTTCCTTTGTCACCAGTAGATCTACTGGTAAATGTTTAATAATTGGCTCTCTGAGGAAAAAATATTTATTTGTATGGTGCACTTTTAAGATTAATCTACATTATTTAACATTTTCTGTCACTTTATTAAGTCTAGACAATTAGCAAAACAACCAATAAAGCTCTGATATGTAGCATTTTCTAATTTCCAGGTTATTAATACTCACATTGAAAACTGAACAATCAGCTCTGCTATTTAAGCTGGCTCTAGCACATATGCCTCTTATTACTTTCATTTGCATATGTTAAGAGAAACTTGAATCTCACAAATACTTATGAATTGTACTTTTTTTTAGAACATGACTACTCTGGTATTTGTATTTAAAGAGACTAATATTTCTCTGGATAGTAATAAAAGATTAGACTTTACAGGAAAACTATAAACAACATAATAAAATTACTGAGGTTTGTCCCAACTTTATAAACATTAGCCCAAGTTATTAGTTAGAGTGTATCACTGTGGTGTAAGACACTGATAATTCCAAGAAATGACTGTCTGAGACCTTTCCCTTTCACATTCTACATTCTTGGCCAGTGATGGCGAACATATGGCATGGGTGCCAAAGATGGCATGCAAAGCGCTCTCTATGGACACACAGTCTGCTGCTCCCCTCCCCCTCTCTACCATGCCTGATGACATTTTTTCACATCCCCCCACCCCTCTACCCAGCAGCCTTAGTGGGTGCACACAGAGAGTAAGGTGGGCAGTTCACAGGTGGCAGAGCAGGAGGAGAGCAGAGAACTCAGGCCGCTCCCCTTCCCTCTTTACACTTGCTGAGAACATTCCTCACTTCACCTGCCCCTCCACCCAGCAGCCCAATGGGAGAGCTTTCTCCCTCCCATGTGTGGTAAGGGTGTAGGTAGGGAATACTCAGTACATGGTCTGGGGTGGGGGGGCCTGGCACTCTATCTATGAGTTTATTATCAAAAAATGCAGCTCCCCCCCCCCCAGTTTTTTAAAAGGCATCTTTTTTTGTTAGTTTTATGGTTATATTACTACAGCAAATTATTTGTTATTATACTTGGCCTACTTTTTAAATGTGTATAGATTTTCACATTTTGATTCACTTATATTTAGAATTACTTGATTTATAATTTTAATGTCCAGTTTTTATATACTAATTAATTTTAATGTGTCAGAACTCAGAATATATTACCTTTTTTCTCTAAAATGAAAATCTCCATTATTCCTGTGTTTTTAAAATAGAGGTGAATGTTAAGGAATAGAGCAATTTTTGAAAATAAACGATTATGTACAAATAAATATTAAACGTTTTTTCTTTTCCTATTCTCTTATAAGTGAGATTGTATAGTAAAGATGATGAGCCTGCATTAAAATTACAACTACTACCACACAAGCATGATATCATCACACTTCTTGGTGTTGGGGGTCACTGGGTAACCACAGAAGAAAACCTTCAGGTAAATTATCACAAAGTCTAGCATTATCTTTATCAAGGGGATTTAATTACTATAGAACACTATCTTCCAAAGTTCAAAGTAATTGAAATGTCTTAGTATATTTTTAAGCCTAAATTATAATATTTTGTAAAGAAATTCCATTTGGTTAGTACCCAGGACTAAATAAAATGTTACTGTTGCCTAATGGAATCTTTAAGCTACTGGGATGAGAATGATTTTTAATTAGCATATCAGTGATTTGGCAATGTTGACTTCTGAAGAAATTTAAGTTTTTAAAAATTGTCTGTTTTCCTCATTTAAACACCATCTTCAAGAAACCTTTTTTATGCTATCAATTTACTTAATCTTTATGCAACACAAAGATAAACTTTATCCTGACTATTCAATTATCACCAATTCCTAATGCAAATAAAATTAATGAGATTTTATATATGTATACATATATATGGGTGAGGGTATACACATATATAAAATGTTATTTTAAAGGGATGAAATTAAAATAAAACATTTATTAGATGAGTGATAAAATTAAGATAAATGTTTTATACATGTCTGTCCTAGTCCTAGTCTACAATGAACAGCTGATATTTGAAACTATTCCCATAAGCTAATAAAATTTTGCTAGTGGAGAGCTAGCAGCATTTTTGTAACATTATGCCATCCTAATGTTATTCAGTCATGCCCAACACTGTGGCCCCACATGGTGTTTTCTTGGTAAAGATATTGAAGTAGTTTTTCATTTTCTTCTCCAATGGATTAAGGCCAAGAGAAATTAAGCGAGTTGCCCAGGGTCACACAGCTAGTGAGTATCTGAGGCCAGATTTGAACTTCAGTCTTTCTATCTCCAGACCCAGCACCCTATCCTAAGCTACCTAGCTGCCTTTAATGTAGGACATGGCAAATGATTTTATATTCTTAGATTTCATGGTATTGAAATAGGTAGATAGTCTGGATAGATGGTTTGTAAATTGTAAAATACCAAGATTGAGGGTCTCTTGGTAACCCTCAGTGATGAGGGCCTGACAGGCTTCCACAAGGCTCAGCATGCTTTTCAGACTCTTAGACAGATTACAAAACAGTTCAGGGTTTATTTTAACCAAGGTAAACTGGAAGGGATGATTAGGGAATAGGATACCCTGATCTAAGGCTGACTTCTAGCTAAACCACACCCCCTTCTAAGACCCCTGCAAAGGAGTGTCTTCTGGTCTTCCAGTTGCATACTTTCCTATTCTGGCTGTCTAGAAATTACTGGCTATCTAACTACCTGACACTAATAATCTTCCTAGATAACATTTGGCTACATTTTATAGTCTTTCAGAGTAGTTAGGCTGACCATTTATCTCAGGGATCAGTCCTCTTCGGGTTAGGTCCAATTTGGCTCCAGGCTTGCCAGCAGAGATCTTCACAGCAGTTGGGAACACTGTCTCAGGATACTGAAACACAAGTAGATCACACAGAAGACAGGGTTTATCAAACTGGACAACAGGATATGTAGCTTTGACTTCAAAGGGGTAGGAAACAAAACCTCTCCTAGACTTGTAAAGATCCTAAGCAGTAGGAAGTTGTCAGCTTCAGTCTCTCCCAGAAACAGAAAACCAAAAGCCCAGAGTTCTCTCTCTGTTGACTTTTTATAATGTCCCCACATTCCAGAAAACATAGTTCCTTGCATGCAGTAGTCTTGCAAACTGATATCTATGCAGAGTCCTTTCTCTTACCTTTTTACACCCATTCTTACCTTTCCACATAACAGTAGGAAAGGAAAAAATATGTTATCTCTTATATAATCTATTATCAAAAGAAACATACCAATTGCTTTTTTGATTGAAACATTGTTTTGTAGCTGGGACAAATTTTAAACCATGCAAATTCTAACTTTTTTAATACATTTGGTTGAGAAACTAATCAGCTGTCTATTGATCAACTCAGAATGATTTAATTAATGTTTCTGTATTTTATTAAAGTTGGATCCTCCAGACAGTCATTGCCTTTTCCTTAAGGGAGCTACGGTGTCTTTCCTTAATGATGAAGTTTGGAATTTGTCAAATGTGCAACAAGGAAAGTATCTTTATATCCTTTTTCTAAGTGAATTGAGTCTCTTGAAACCTTTTGGAAAAGTTGCATTGTGAAAAGAAAACTGATATTCCTTTTTTTTTTTTTTTTTTTTTTTTTTTAACTCTTACCTTCCACCCATTGTGTATTGGTTCCGAGACAGAAGAGTAGTAAGGGCTAGGCAATGGGGGTCAAGTGACTTGCCCAGGGTCACACAGCTGGGAAGTGTCTAAGGTCAGATTTGAACCTAGAACTTCCTGTCTCTAAGCCTGGCCCTAAAGCCACTCATCTGCTCAGCTGCCCTCAAAAACTGATATTCTTAACTGTACATATTACACTTAATATTTCATCAGCAAAAGCCATCCTTCAAATATTATAACCAAATTGGGTAGTAATATCATTTGCCTTTTTGTCTGTTCACAGCATTGTCTCCGTGGACCCAGTCAATATTTACAAATACATAACAGACAGTGGGTCTCTTGCCTATGATAATATTGCTTTGTCCTCAGGGAGCTTAATTTCTATAGTGGAATATAACATGTATATATGTAAGAATATACAAAATTAGTAAAGGTTCTGCACTAACAGTTGGGGCGATATCAAGAAAGGGATCACATAGAGATAGTATTTGAAATGAATTTTGAAGGAAACTAGGGATTCTTAAGCAGAGGGGAAAAAGGTATTCTTTCCAGACTAGGGGGAAAGTAAGGAAAGATGAGAAATGAAATTTCATGTAGGATGAACAAGAAGACGAGTTTGAATGGACTAAAGGTGGAATGAAAGGAGAGTAAAGTATGGTAAACCTACAAAAACAGCTTAGAAATTGGAATGTCTTTAACTACCATCCAAAAGTGTTTTTGTTAGAACATAAAGGAAACAGGGTTCATTGAGCACTAAAATGATATGGTCACACCTTTGCTTTTAAGAATATCATTTTGGCTTTGGGTAGAGAATGAACTAGAAACAGGAAAAACTTGTGACAAGCAAACCATTTAGAAAGCTATTGTAATATTCCAGGTAAGAAGTCATTAAGACCAGAACTAGGATGATTGCTTGTGAGTAAAGGAGAGGGGACAGATTTGAGAGATTTTGTGAAGGAAAATTGACTAGACTTGGCAACTTATTAGTTACATGGGGTGAAGGAAAGTAAAGTGGTGTTAAGAGGTCTGGATAACTGGAAGAATAGTGGTTTTCTGGATAGAGATAGGGGAAGTAGGTTGTTATTAAAGAATGAAATCCATGAAACCTATGAAAATTATATACCCTTGAAATATGAAAAAGGTTATATGTATTCATTTATAACCCAGCTAGTCCTAATTAAGTATAATAGAAATCTGATTTCACAACTTTAAAAATACTGAAGTTAATTTAAAACTGTTATATGGAAAAGACTCTTAGAATAATTAATTAAAGAATATTTACCTTTTTGACTAATAGACTGAATTTTGTAAAGTGAAAATTCAAGCATCCCTTCTGCATCTCAGGGGTTAGGGGCATATGCTCTGCTCTAAAATCACAACATTTTTTGGCCTTCTCTTCATACCAGAAAAGAAATCTGAAATTTTTCTTTTTTCTTTTATGGGGTGTTTACAATAACTTATTGTAAAATTTGGGTTAAATATTTGGTCATAGACTATATTGTCTCAAAACTTTTTCTGTGTCACCTGTAGCTTCCACAAAACTTCCCCAAAAATTCCCATTTAATTTCTCATGCCAACCCTCAATTTAGCAAAACCTGGATTGGGAAAGTTAAGATGTTGAAGAGATACCTATAATTTTAAAATATGTTCACTGAGTTCAGAAAATAAACTTTTATTAATTTAACTGTTTTCAAGCTCACCTTTTCAACTCTTCAAAACTTATTTTCAGCAACACAAAAGGCAAACAGAAGAATGGCTAAATAATAATTATAATTATCAAATAAAATATTACTATTAAAATGGCAATTATTAGTCCATTAACACATGGAAACTTAAAATGTCATAATTCCAAATTTAAAAAGCACAAAATAAATCTACACAAACTAATTCAGCTTTGTAAAAATATATACATTGCATGTACATTAAAGATTAAAAGAAAATGAAGTGGCATAAAGTGATTAGAATTTAATGTTCACTTGAACCAGGGGGTAGGGCATTTTTTTCCCCTAAAGTTGTTCACGTTTCTAATCTTTTTAAGTATTTTTTTGTAGTTTTTTTTTAAACTGATTCAAGCTTTTGTCCTTCTATGAGCTGGGTCCCTGTGCCATTTAACAAATGAATTATTTTCCATACCTTAATATATATTTTTCCATTATTTTAGCATCTTACAGTTTACAAAGTAATTTCTTCATGATAATTCTTATATATAAATAATAAAAGTATCATTACCATTACATATAAAGAAACTAATATCCATAGAGATTGGGACTTGACCAAAGTTATATAAAATTACTGAATATCAGGACAAATTACTTAGACTCAGACCAATTGATTCCAATGTTTTTTCTATCAGCAGAATTTTCATTCCTTTATTAATATCTGAAAGTAAGTGATAAGTTGCTTTCCCCTCTAAATACAGAATTAAAAAGCTTAAACTGCACTCAGGCTTTTGAGTCATCCTATATCTAATATCATTTCTTGATTCTCTAAAAGTGATACCATATCAATCTGAATACATGACAAATATTTTCCCCAACAACTACTTTATTTTTTAAAAAAAACCTCAGTGCAGCTTAAATAATCTACCTGTAACTTGTTTCTTTACGGAGATAATTTCATGTTATGGCTATAACCTCTATTTAGGAAGGACATAGATTTGGACCAATGCACTAAGAGAATTCTTTTGTTGTTGTTAACTTATTACAACTATGAAAGGATATTTTGGAGCATTACTTTGTTTACAGAAGTCTACCTATTCAGCAATTCTATAAACATTTTTTGAGCTCTTATGATCAAGTGCCTATTGGGCACTCAATAACAGACAAAAACTGCCAGTAAGCCCAAAGAGCAAACATTCTTCTGGATGGATATAGCACTTACACAGAAAAGTAAACAATGTAAATTTAAGAGGCAAGCACTGACAAATAATTGAGGGAAAAAAACGTGATCAAGCTATTATATTTTATCTTTCCCTTCAGTAAACTAAAACTAAATAATAAAAACTAGAGGGGAAAACCCCTTCTTGTTGCTTTCACTTCCTCCTCCTCCTCCTCCTTAGCCCTTTACATTGTGCTTCCAATCATATCACTTTCCAGAGTTCTCAATGATCTTTTAGTTGCCAAATCCAGTGACCTTTTCTCAGTCTTTATCTTTGACAAATTCTGCAGTATGTGACACTGTTGATCATTATCTCCTCTAAGATATTTTCTTTTTCCTAGGTTTTCAGCATTCTTTGTTCTCCCACTTATGTCACTGCTTATTATCAGTCTCCTTTGCTCAGTCATCATACATATTCCAAGGTTCTGTCTTATATTCTTTCTGTGCTCTGTCTTCATATTCTCATTAGTACTCATGGGTTCATCTCTATACAGATGACTCTCATCTGTGTATTCATCACTAAACTCTATCCTGAATTTTAGTCCTGTGCAACTAACTCCTTATTGGACATTTGACTGCTGCTTGGAAGGTGGATTGGAGAAGGGTAACACTTTAAGGCAATGAGACCAATTAGGAGGTTCCAGGTAAGACCAAAAGAAGAGACTGAATTAGAGTTATTTTGGTATGAAGAGAAGAAAAGTTTCCAATCTGGGGTCTATAGAAAGATCTCTGGGGTGCAAATGCTAATTGCTAAAATAATTTCATGCAGGCATCTCAAATTCAGCATGTCCAAAACAGAATTAAATCCTCCAGAACTCAAATCTCTTCCAAACTTCCTCATTTCTATCAAAAGTATTACTATCCTTTTGGTCTCCCAGGTTCCTTAACTACAGTCAATCACATACCTATTCATTTGCCAAGTCTTATTGATTTTATCTCTACAACATCTCACATCCATCTCTTTCTTTCTATTTTAAGGATTTTTAACACTTTTTGTGTGTGTCATAGACCCCTTTGGCAATATTGTGAAGCCTATGATTTCATTCCAGAAGTTTTAAAATGCACAAAATAAGTACGTAAGATTACAAAGAAAATCAGTGGTATTTAAAGAGATAAGATTTTTTTCCCATTCAAGGTCATAGGGTCTACTCCTACCCCAGAAATCTTTCTATAGACCCCAGATTAAAAACCTCTCTTCTCCTTATACCAAAATAACCCTAATTCAGGCTCTTCATTTTGTCTTGCCTAGAACATCCTAGTGGTCTCACTGCCTTAAGTCTTTCCCTTTTCCAGTCCATTTTCTATGCAGCTACCAAGGTAATCTTCATAAAAAACACTTCTGACCATATATCCCTTCTCAGCTCAGTAAATTCCACTGATAACATATACAAGCTCCTTTGGCATTCAGACATTCACTCTCTTTCTAGGCTTATAAGATTATTCCCTTATGCAAAGTTGTTATTTATATAATATTTCATCTCTTATTTCCCTGATTGTGCATTGGGCTCCCATCATAAGACCTTTCCCAATAATGACTTAGCTTATGGTGCTTCTCCAAAAAAGTTCTTTGTATTTATATGTATACATGTTCTCTCCCCTTACAGAATGTAAGTTTCTTGAAGACAACAGTTTAATTTTTGCCTGTGTCTTCTTCAGTGCCTAAGGTGCTTTAGTAAGATGTTTGTTGAAATAAAATTATAGCTTCTTTATTTCTATAATCCAGTACAGATTGTAAAATGCTAAATAATTTTTAATCATTAAATTTTTGTTTACATTTACTGACATTTATTTTTGCATCTCCTTTATTTTTTACTATATCTCTCCATGCTTCCTTACCCAGCAAATCATCCTTTGTAAAGAAAAAGCAGTTCATCAAAACTAAACAACTTCTCAGCTAGATATACAGTATACATAACAGTATATGCAGTGTTCCACATCCATATTCCCCATCCTCTACAAAGAAGAGAAAGAGGTGAATTTTCTCATCTTTTTTCTGGGCCAACTTTGGTCATTCTAATCATATAATGTTTGATTTTTTTTTCTATTTATTTTGTCATAATTATGTAAATTATTTTCCTAGTTACTGCTTTCTTCATTGTATCAGGTCATAGCAATATCCCCATGATTCTTATATTGCTTCAGATTTGTCATTTTAAAGCAGAGTAAAATCATTCCATCACATTCAAGTACCACAAATATTCCCTATTTTATGGGCATCTCTTTTGTAGCATTTTTTTGCTACTTCAAAAAATGTTGCTATGAATATTTCATATATATAGGGCCTTTTTTTCCTGTCTGACTTTCTTGACCTTTATTCCTAGCTTCTGAGTCAAAAGGTATAGACATTTTTTAGACATTTATTAAACAAAATTCAAAATTAACTTCCTAACAGTTGGATATTCCATAGCTCCACTAACAGTGGATTAGTGATCCTGAACCACTAAGTTTCTTTTTTCTTTTAAATTTTCTTTCATTTTTTCCCCCAATTATATGATGAACTGTTAAGTTTTTTATGATAATTGAAAAACAGAAAGATAAGAATTAGGACACTAATTTTTTTGATGTTAGCTATATAACTTATACTCTTGAGGAAAGTAGGTTTTATTACAACATGTAACCCAAGATATAAACCTTGGCCTAAAGAAGTAAAAAATAGACATTATATTTGATTAAAAGTATTAATTATAGGCCTTTCTCATGAGCAACAAGTTATTACTAAAGTTATTTAGTGCTAATAAATGACAGAGAAGGAGACTATGGACACACTACCATCTCTCTTTCAGAAGAGAGAGAAAAGAAACAAGATTTAATGCCATAGCATGATGGCTCTAACTGGGATAATGTGCCTTGGAAAACTTCTCTAAAATTTGTATATTGTACAGGACCAGATAGAGCCTTATCCCTTGGTAAATTAGAAACCTGATGTCAACCATTATCCATCTCAAAATAATTCTGGGGAACCCTATATATTAGAGGTAATACTCTCTCCATTTGGAGGTTTGGGGATCTTTGAGAAAGTGATAACCTTGGTAATCAGTTGGTTATACCCCTGTGCAAGCAGATGCCATACCTAATACTGTAGTCTTTGGCTTACTTGCACTAAATCAATGGAGTATACCTTAGGATTTGAACACCATGACTAAACATTCAACAATCAACCAACAAGCATTTATCAAGTACAGATACAAAGAATGTGCCAGGGATTGTGCTATCCACTTGTGCTCCAAAAACAAAAATGAAACAGCCCGTGTCCTCAAGGTGCAGTTGGAGGGAAACAACCTATATATAAACAAGCATGTGTAAATAATACAAAAAATGGGGAGAAGGGACTTAACAAAGGATCTAGCAACTCCAAAAGGATGAGGAAAGTCATCCTGTAGAAGGTGACACTTGAACAGAGTTTTGAAAGAAACAAGATTTTTTAGAGACAGAGATAAAGAAAAGGCACATTACAGGTATACAGATGTAGTATCAACTTCAGTAAATTCAGTAAACATTAATAAAGAGTATATATGTGCCAGGCACTACTAAGAATATAAGGCAACTAAACTATATATATAAACTAAATAGATTATAAGGCAACTAAAAACTGCTAAGGATATAAGGCAAGCTAAAAATACAAAAAACAAAAGACAATCCCTGCCCTTATGGAGTTTACAATCTAATGAGAGAGGGGCAATTAGGTGGCTCAGTGGATTAAGAGTTGAGCTTGAGACAGGAGGTCCTTGGTTCAAATCCAAGTTCAGACACTTCTTAGCTATGTGACCCTGGGCATGTCACTTAACACCCATTGCCTAGCCCTTACTGCACTTTTAAAAAAATCCAATAGGAGAGAGAACACAGAAACAATATATACAAAGCAAGCTATATACAGGATAAATAGGAAATAATAGAGGAAAAGCACTGGAATTAAGAAGGACTTTTGGGAAGTGAGGAAGAATAAGAATGTCACGTTTGACTGGAGTCTCAGAGTCTTAAGGAAAGAGGAATAATGTATAAGGTTGATAAGGTAGGTTTGGGACAGGCTGTACATTGAACCAGTACACTGTGTTGATTCAAGATGGAAGGTAAAGATTAAAAAGAAAAGTTGTTTTGTTTTATATTGTTGTAAATGTTTTAATTTGTGCTTCCTGTTTGTGATTGAGAACATTTTTCATTTGGTTGTCAATAGCTTGCCGTTCTTCTTTTGAAAACTGCCTAATCACAATCTTTAATTTTTCCTCTACTGAAAAGCACATATTGACCTTATTTTTTAGTAATTTCATTAGATCAGACCTTTTTCTTACAGTTACTTGTTTTGTATTGAAATCTGAATCTGAAATAATATATCATTGCCTGATTCAGATTAAATATCCATCAGTTCTACTTCACAATTTCTTCTCAACACCTTGCCAATGAAATTTTCCTTCAAGGATTTTTATTGCTTCAGTGTGATTATATATATTTTTATCTTCTGAACTTCTAAAAGTAGCTCAAGGCATTACATCATTTGATAAATGTTGAAAGTTTGTATATGAACAAACTTTGAGAAGAAAATCCAGATTAACAATAGCCATATAGGAAAAATACTCTCAATAACTAATAATTAGAGAAATGCAAATTAAGGCAACTGTGAAGTTCTGCCTGACTTCCATCTGGTTAGCAATATTGACAAAAAAGGAAAATAACAAATATTGGAAGACCTTTAGTAAAAAAGGCATTCAGTATTGGTGGAGCTATGAATTGGTCTTAGCTATTTGAGAAAGCGGTGTAGAACTTTACCCAAAAAGATGATCCAGCAAGGTCAATAGAACTGGTAGGTGAAATATATTTTATGGTTTTCCATCAATTGGAGAGTCACAGAATGGATGATTTGTAACGCTAAGGTCATACAAAATTACTAAAAGGAATGTTTCAGAAAAACCTGACTTGTATGAACTGATGCAGGTTAAAGTAAATAAGGAACACAGTTTTTATAATAATATTGTAAAAATGAACAACTTTGAAAGATTTTAAAACTCTGATCACCATAACGAATAACCATGATTCCAAAAGATCAATGATAATAAAGAACTAAATATGCAGAGAGAGACACATTTTCAAACTTGGGTAATATTGGCAATTGTTTTTTTATTGACTATATGGTACAATGGTTTTGGTTTTCTTTTTTTCCATAATTAAGGGTGAGGGGTGGAAATGAAAATAAGCAAATACTCGCTAATTGAAAAAAATAATTTTTAAAAAGTTGTTTTAAAAAAGTATAAGAGAAAAAAAAATGGAACAAAGCCAAAAGGACAAGCTGAGCATCTCTTACCTTTTAATTATTGAATGGTTTCTTCTACAATCCTGCCCATCATTTTCATATTGTTAACTTAACAGACCTTTCAGGTACGTATCTTAAAAGATGTAATGGAGAAGCTATCAACTGGTGTTTTCAGGTAAGTTGTAAAAATAAAACATTTGGATACTTCCATCTTCAGATGATTTTCTTTTTTAATAATCTTAAAATTTTTGTGGGATACTTTTGGGCATAACGCTGAAATTATTGCTAATTTAGCTAAATAGTTCATTCAACAAATATTGTCTTTTACACTTTAAAATTTAAAACAATGACTGGTAGTGGTCCTTAGACCATTGTCTTTTCACAAGATTCCTCCAGAATTTCATTTAGTTGGTCCATTGTCTTTTTAAGGTTCTAAGCCAGGATATAGGTGGTGGGAAAAGAGAAAAGTGAATCTTGGAAACCTGAGAGCTGTAGCTTGAGAGCTTAAATGCTTGAGAATAGTGTTCCCTCACTCTAATACCTCTCTACCTTCTCCATATTGCTGTTTTATCTCCTGCTACAGTTCAAAATGACATGGGCTGGTTAAAGCAAAGTGGAGTAGGAATATCACTTTGTTTGAAGAAATCTTTTTTTTTTTTTTAACATTGGCAAAAGACAGCAAATTAAATTAGAGGACTTTTGCCTTCCTAAGATTTGAATCTTGTTCATTTTTTTTAACCCTTATCTTCCATCTTAGAATCAATACTACATATTGGTTCCATAACAGAAGAGTGGCAAGGACTAGGCCTTGGAGATTAATAGTTATTTGCTGAGGGTCATACTAGCTAGAAGTGTCTAAGGCCAGATCTGAACCTGAGAATCTCCCATCTCTAGGCACTGAGCCACCTAGCTGTCCACAACCTTGTTACTCATAAAATCTGAAGTAGAATTTTTGCCCTGTGAAACTTAGGTAAAACCAAGTTTGACTGTACTTCTTAAAATCATGAGTTTAAATTAATGATCATTTTAAGATTGTCACCTTATTAGTGTCTTTTAATTCATTTTTACTTAAACCAGACACTTCTAATAAATTCATTCTTCTTTAGACCTCTTTTGGATGAACCCGTGCCACCATATGATGCCAAAGTTTCCATGGAAATTGTTCAGAAAAGTCAAGCAAGAAAAAAACAAGTTATCCAGTTTTGAAGTACTAGCTAAGACAAGAAGCTCACAACTAGATGATGTATTTAAAAAGTAAATTATTGTGCAAACATTCTATACCTCTTTAGATGATTCTTTCCCACACCCATTGTATTTTAGAAGTAGTATTCTGAAGATTGTTTTTGGTTGCATATTTTGTCGTTATACATCAAGCAATTGAATATTTTCAAGATTATTATCAAGAAAACTGCTGCGTTCAAGAAGAGCTGCTGTATTGTATAAATAGGCCTGTTTTTATTTTTCTAGGGATGGTTTTTGGGTTTTGATAAGTTCCCCTATCCACTTTCTTTTAAGCTTTCTTGTACACAATATTCATTATGAGTATATATCCAAAAGCTAGTCATGCATAACTAGTTTCTAGATACTTTTATTATCACTGTTTTGTTGTTGTTATTCCCAGGGATGAAAACACCAGGCTAGGTCTTCCAGAGCCATTTTCATGCAGACACAAGCATCCTGGCTGCTATGTTTTGTATCCAGGAGGTAGCATTTGTAGCATTTAGCCAAATTAGTTCTCAGTAATCCATTCAGCCATAGTTCTATGATGATTACCATAAAACTAAGGCCCCAACAGTGCTTTTTTGCTGTAACTAGGGGGCAGCCGTCTTGTGGTTTTATACTGTAATTTTGGACGCCGAGTGGGGAAGGGACCACCTTGCTCTTCAGCCTCCTTAATTATATTAACGACATACTGTTTCTGGGGTGAGAGAGGTGGAGATGCGGGTGCCTACTCTTTAGGGCCTCCTACCAGGAGGGGCTTGGAACAGGATTAGAATTAAATTGTGGAAGAAATGGAGTCTGCTTCTAAGGGTAAGAAGCTGGTCTTCAGATTTATACCCTAAAACTCGGTAGGTCTCGGGTTTCGGAAACCCAATGAGTGCAGGCCTGGAATCCCGGTGCGCTGGCGCTGGTAGATTCCCCTGCAGACGTTAAGTTCTCGCGGGAAGCGGGACGGGGCGGGGCGCTGCGGAGCGCGCGACTCGCTGTCAGTCAGGCGCCTCCGCACTTTCCCGCCCTCGCTGGGTCTGGGCCCCGGGTGGGGCCGCAGTGGTTGCTGGCGCGGGAGATTCCGAAAAACACCATGTCGGTGACGGTCCCGGGCTACTCGCCCAGCTTCAAAAAACCTGCAGAGACGCTGCGTCTCCGGCGAAAGCGGTCCCGAAACACTGCGATTCCTGAAGTAGAAGCCGCCAATTTCCCTGTGGGTCCGGGCGACCTCGGACCCCGCCGCGCCGCGCTGGCTGCCGGCCTCTGCCTTCGCCCTTTCCCCGCGTCCGGAGGCAGGGGCAGAGGCGTCTCCACCGCTTCCCTGCGGAGAAACCCCTTCGCCCGATTGGACAATAGTCCGCGGCCGGCTGTGGGGCCAGAATCCGTCCCCGATCCTACGTGGCCGCTGGCCAGCCCCCAACCGGAGCTGGGGGAATCGGTGAGTGACCCTTCCCCTGCTGTCCGCGCTGAGTCTGCGGTCCCCCGTGCCCATCCCCCGGGGTAGGGCCTTTAATCTGGCTTCATCCTACAAAGGTGACCCTGGAGGAGGCACAGTAGTGGGGCCCGGGAGCTTTCCTGAACCCCCCACCCCGCCCTCCTCTTCCCTCGCCGATTTACTTCTGTGGAAACAGACTTGCCCAGGGTCACACAGCTGGAGGGAGGAACCCGTCTTTCTTCGGAGCCGCGGGGCAGCCCAAACATCTCTGTTTTTCTTGGGCAGATTTCACCTTGCTTAGGATGGTAGCTGTTACCTGCGATGTCAGCATAGTTGACAGCACAGCATTGTTAAAGAGACCTCATTTTACTACTCATCCATCTTCACGAATGATTATCTTCAGAAAGATCCGATCTTTTTGTGTTATTGATGCTGATATTCCAGAATTATCTGGGATGAGTAAAACGTGCTTTTATCCCTGTTTATAGTTTGGGAACTGTAGTTGACATGGCCAACCATAGTCAGCCATCTCTGAAATGCTTGACTGGTGATTAAAAAAAAAAATGAAAGCAAGGGTATTATTATTTTAGATTGATCAGCCAAATCCGATCCAGGGAACAATTAAGACCATTTGAGGTTTTTCTCTGGCAAACAAAATTACTAGCTTCCAACTTTGTTAATCTGCAAATTTTTTGCCAACATCTAGTAACCTTAGTAAGGGGGATATAACTAATCATGTAACTAGTAAAATGGGGCAAAAGAAACTGGCTTCATCAAATTCAGACCCCCTCTCCTATGTGACCCAGTGTTTATGGAGTGGAGACAAGAGATCCTGGTTTCAAATCTGGCCTCAAGACACTTCCTAGCAGTGTGCCCTGGGCAAGTCACTTAACCCCATTGCCTAGCCCTTACTGCTCTTTGACCTTCGAACCAATATAATCGATTCAAAAACAGAAGAAGGTAAGGGCTGTTAAAAAAAAAAAAAAGCCAATATACTTTAAAGTTCTTTCTTAAATGGGTTGAGTATCCAGGGTACTTTGTTCTAGTTGCATGTTAAAATTCTAGTTCATGTCTTAGGAGATAAATAGTTGATCATTTGCATATGGACTAAATAATAATGGTTAAAGGCTGGCAAATATTTTGAGCTACTGAAGCCTTAACTCTAATTTAAGTAATTTATCAAAACTTCTTTCATCTCAGTTTTTAGATTTTAATCAAGAAAATAATGTGACCTGGAAAGAAGAGATTTCTGAAAGAACAACATTTAAGCAATTATCCCCGGTAATGATTTTTAAATGTTAAGACCTAGAATAGAATGTTTTGCCATACACCCAAAATTTTTTTGCCTCTTAATAGTTAATAGCATTTAGCTTTTACGGATATAGAATTTTCTTCTCTCTGTGATCCATCCTCCACACCTGCCAAAATATTCCTAACATTAGGGTCTGGCCATGTCACTCCCCTACTTAGAAAATTTCAGTGTTATCCTATTACCTCTAGAATAGAATATCAGATTCTGTGTAGATGGTCATTTTGTAAATTACCTTTTGGGCCTTATTTCATTAACATTACTCTTTGTCACCTAAACTTGACATTTCATCTCTACATTTGCACAAGATGCCTCATGACCAGATTGCATTCCCTCCTAAGATGTCTCTCAAAGTCCTTATCCATGAAGTTATTATCTCCTGAAACCTTCCCAGATTCTTCTAGTTTACTTTGTTCTCTCCCTTTGTATATTTTATGTTATACTTAGTTGACAAAGCTTTATGGTTGACAGAACCTAAGTCTTTGAGTCAAGAATAGCTGGATTCAGGTCCTGCTTCTGAAACATACTAACTACCAGAATTTTTCTTGTTGCTTCATAGTGCACCTGGAAATTCTTTAAGTTGGGGCAGCTGGGTAGCTCAGTGGATTGAGAGCCAGGCCTAGAGACCGGAGGTCCTAGGTTCAAATCCGGCCTCAGACACTTCCCAGCTTTGTGACCCTGGGCAAGTCACTTGACCCCCATTGCCCACCCTTACCACTCTTCCATCTATGAGCCAATACACAGAAGTTAAGGGTTTTTTTTAAAAAAAAAAAAAAAAGCTCTTTAAGTTATAGATAACCAATTGAGGAAATTCTGAATACCAATGAAATCATATGTCCATATTGACTCCCTTACTCCCAAAGTTGGATTTTCTTTTCTGGGACTAAAGTTGGTCATTGTTTTTACAGTGTTTTAGCTGCATCTGTGTTATTGTGTGTATCATCTTCTTAGGCTCTGTTTATTTGACTCATAGCAATGCATATGTTTTCCTATACTGTGTCTCTTAATAGTCTTTCTGAAAACAGAACTTCTTTCTGTCCTCTTCATTCTTCCCATGCCTTTGTATTATATCCAAAAGTGAGACTATTACAAGTAAACCACATAAAGAGGAAAGGGTAGCATGTCAGGTTAATGGAAGTGATAGAGCTCTATGGATCATTCTGTAAAGGCATCTATTCATTTTACTTTTGCATGCAATTGGGGTGGTTTCAAGGTCAAGAAATAACCAGTTATTTTAGGATGAGGGCACTTAATTTGCACTTACTAGGAATAGCGAATGATTTGTTAGCGATTCTATGTAATGTAGGTAATTTTGAAATTAGCTAATGAAATCTTTAGATTGAAGTTATTTTTCTCATCCTAATTTGTGTTCTTTATTTTTGAAAGACTTCTCATCAACAGCACTCCAAGTATGATATTCCATCCTCAGAAAGTGTTGAGTTTCCTGTGGATTGGAGTATTAAAACTCGCCTCCTTTTTACCTCTTCCCAATCTTTTACCTGGGCAGATCATTTGAAGGCTCAAGAAGAAGCACAAGGCTTTGTCCAACACTGCAGAGCAACAGAAGTTGATCTGCCTGAGAATATACAGGTACTTAATTCTGAAAAAATGAATCAATGTAATGTCCATACAATTCTTTAGGCTCCCTAGATAATGATGTGCTAATTATTGTTCTTCCATAATTGTCATACTTCCTGTTTATCAGGTATTAAGAATTAAAAGTTCTTTTATTTCCCATTATTTTCTGCAAGTCATTTTTTTCTTACTTCAGAATTAACCATCAAATGATTAAGAGATCATAATTGAGAGAATTAGTAAATAAATGTCGAATGGCAAAAATTAGATGTCTTCATTGAATTTAATACTCAGAATTTTGAAAAGAAAGCTTTGAGCAAATAAATGAAGGTCCAAATCAAATCCAAAGGCAGATAAATTATTTCATTGGCTTTATTATATAATTCATACTACAACTATCCACTGAGCCATCTAGCTGCCTCCTAGACTGACTATTTTGAATTAGAATATATTTTTAGAGACACATATTTGAAAATATGGCAATGCTTTTTCTAAACATACTCCCTCACAATAACTCAAAGTAATGTTGTCTAGAAGATGCCCTTGCAAGCTAAATTAGTAGCTACAGATGAATTGCAGTTAAACATATCAGTTATCCTATAAGTTAATAGGGAGGGGCAAATAGGTGACTCAGTGGATAGAGAGCCAGGCCTAGAGTCCAGGGTCTTAAGGTCAATTCTGGCCTGAGATACTTCCTAACTGTGTGACCTTGAGTAAGTCACTTAGCTCCTGTTGTCTAACCCTTACTTCTCTTCTGCCTTAGAACTGATGCTCAATAAGGTTTTGTTGTTTGTTTGTTTTTTATTTTAAGTAAATGGGGAGCACTGAGGTCCTTTAAAACCTTTTTGTTTATGTACTATTTAAAATATTCCTTTTGTGTTATTTTCTCAGTATTCATTCACATTACATAGGAATGGTTTGCTTAAATAATAATGAAACTGTAGCTTAGCCCTTACATAAATTAATCTCAAATTAAAAATTAGTAAAGTTTTACTATAAATAGGAAATGGGAGCATTGTGGTACAAGGAATGGCAAAAACTGGTCTTAAGATCAAGAACTGCTTTAGATCTTGCCTTGTCTTAGCTTGGTGAATTTGGACAAGTCAATTAGCCTCTTTATTATCACAGACAACTCTCTAAGACTATAAACTATAGAGAAGGTGCCAGTCTTAAATTAGTAGAGGAAGTTTCTCACCAGGAATTTCTTAAACAAATGAAATACTTTTATTAATCATCATCAGAGGGAGTTGTATTGAATTGTGTGACTTGAAAATGTCCCTTTGGGGGGGGCAGCTGAGTAGCTCAGGGGATTGACAGCTAGGCCTAGGGACAGGAGGTTCTGGTTTCAAATCTGGGCCTCAAACACCTCCTAGCTGTGTAACCCTGGACAAATCACTTAGCCCCCATTGCCTAGCCCTTACCAATTTTCTGCCTTGAAACTAATACATAGTATTGATTCTAAGATGGAAGGTGAGGGTTTGAAGGAAAGAATAAAAAAAAAAAATGTCCTTTTCATGAAACCTAGGTACCTAGAGGAGCTAAAAGTTAAGTGTTAAAATTTTCACTGTATTGTAGGAGCCACGCACTAATCCTTACATATTTTAGGACCCACGTCTTTCTGCTGAACTTCGTTGTGCATTCCAGCAGAACCTTATTTATTGGCTTCATCCCTCTCTGCCATGGTTACAACTTTTCCCACGTATTGGAGCTGACAGAAAAATAGCTGGAAAAACAAGCCCTTGGTCAAATGATGAGGAACTACAACAAATTTTAATGAGTGAATGGTAAAATCAGTGAAATAATTTCTAAATTAAATTATTAACTCTTATTATTCCGTTGTATTTAACATATAGAATTATATAATAACCAAATCACCTTATTCCTAGTTAAAAATTTTCACAGACATTAATTCAAGCTTGTTTTTCATATAAAAATAAATTTAACATGCCGATCTTTTTAATCAGATTTTTCTAATACTTTAATCAAGGGCATTTACTGAAAACCTGCTGTGTACCAGTCAGTGAGCAAGATTATGGGGATACATTCTAAAACATGTCTTATATTTCTAATCACCATGTCTTATATGCAGGATGATGGTGATAGTTGCGCATGTTTTCCAAGCTCTCTTCTTTGTATTACTTGCTGATCTTTATTTTGTTTTCTCTTCTGTGTGCATTTAAAAATATATTAGAGGTAGCTGGGTAGCTGAGTGGATATAGAAGCAAACTTGGAGACAGGAGATCATAGGTTCAGATCTAGCCTCAGAGACTGCCTAGCTATGTAAACTTGGGCAAGTCACTTAACCCCAATTGCCTAGCCCTTACCACTCTTCTGCCTTAGAAGTGATAATGCAGTATCATTTCTTAGACAGAATTTTTAAAAGAATAATGTGACCTTCCTTTTTTTTTTATTTTTTTTATTTTTGGTAACCTCATCGTTGACCTTTTCAGAAGTTCTATAACTCTCCTCACTCCACACTCCCATTGAAAAAAAGAAAAAGAAAGCCCTTTAATCACATATGCTTAATCAGTCAAAACAAATTCTTTACCTTGGCCATGTCCAAAAATGTACATGTAATTCTGCATGTCCCTTGACTTTATCATCTCTCTATCACAAGGTGGGTAGCATGTTTTATCTCTGGACCTTTGGGTCATTTCATTCTTTTATGGTTTTTATAGTTTTGTTCTACAAATTATTCTCCTTGTCCTACCCATTTCACCCTTAATCATTTCAAGTCTTCAAGGTTTCTTTTAAATTGTCCCTTTCATCATTTCTTATGACTCAATAATAATTTCACATGTCATTATTTGTTTAACCATCCTTCAACTGACTGACACCCCCTTATTTTCCATTTCTTTGCTACCATAAAAAGAGCTACTTCAAAAGTTTTGTATATTCGAGTCTTTTTCTTTATCTTTCAATCTCTTTGTAGTAGCCTTAGTAAGGGGAGTCCTAGGTCAAGAGTTATGCAGATTTTAGTGACTTTGGGGTTTCACATCAAATTGTTTCCAGAATGACTTCCAAATTCACTGCTCTACCCACGATGTATTTTCATAATTGATTTCCTAGAACTCCTCCAACAAATTGTCGTTTTCCTTTGTGATTTTTGCATTTCTCTTTTTGTTAGTGCTTTTTTTTCTAAGACTTAGTAGCTTATATTTCTTTTTTTGAGGATGTATGGCTTATGTCTTCTTACCTCTTAATCACCAGAGAGCTAGTGCAACATATTATTTTCAAAGTTGTTTTGCTTTTCTAGTTTTCCCACTGACCTTTATTCTTTTAGATCCTCTGAGGAAGTGGCTCATCTATTTGAATCAGTTTCTTATATATTAAGGATACTAGACTTTAATAGATAAACATGTTGCAGAGATTTTTTTCCCAGTTGGCTGTTTCCCTTCTAATTCTAACTGCATTCATTTTGTTTGTGCAAAAAACTTTCAATTTCATTTTATCATAATTGTCCATTTTATCAACTTTATCCTCCCTTTGGTCAAGAACTCTTCCTTTTTTCCAAAGTTACAATGTATACTTCCTTCTTTGCTACTTTAGGTTATTTAGGATAACTTAAATATAATCAATTATAATTTAAACGATAACTTAAACTTATGTGAACATCTATATCTGGGTAATGCATGCATGGAGCTGTATATAATGTGTGAGATTTAGACTTAATTTCTGCCCAGTGACTTTCTAGTTTCCCTAAGGAGTTTCTATCATTATAGTAAGTGAGTCCTTGCCATAGGAGATTGGGTCTGTGCTACTATCTATCGTCCTTTGTCCTTTGAGCTCTTCGACTGATTGATGACTGCATTGTTTAACCAGTAGTTTTGAAAATTGATTACTTCAAAGTATTGTTTGAGGTCTGGTACTGCTGGCCCCCTTTTGACTTATTTTATTTCTATTTATGTTCTATTCATTTCAAAGCACATCTAACATTTAATGAGTGGGGTTGCTCAAAAAAAAATTGATTCACCCAAGTCAGTTTTTCTACTTATAGCTTTGGTAGAATGTTTGGCTTGAAAAGTGCTAGCACTACAAGCTAAAAATCTGAGGACCATGAACTAGGAACTTGTTTCATTACATGACTGAGTTGCTTCATTTAACTAACTCGGAATCATTTAATCATTCCTTCCCTAAACTCCTGTTTTTGCAAGAATCACAAATGAACTAGATAGATAGAAAGCTATTTATCTCTGTGAAATATAGACTGGTAATTCTATCCCAGAGGTAATTCTTAAGTCACCTAACATTTCTAGGTTTCTATCTTCTTTCCTATAAAAAAGACTTATCCTAGATTGCTAGAAGATCTCTTAAGATCTCTTTCACCTCTAAAATACTATGACTTTTCCTTAGGTATCTCTTTTATTTCAGCAGCAGTTTAAAACCTTTTTTCTTCAAGTGTTCAATAAATGTTTACTTTACTCAGTTCCTTTAAGTTGGGTTTGAGTATCAGTGTAGTAATTCAAAGAGAAGACTCTGCAATTGTTTTTGTTAACCTTGAAACTTAATTTAAGGGTGGAGTGCAAGAGCCCATTTGCTTAGATTTTTTTTTTTTAAGTTTTAAATGGATGGTTTAAAATAAACACTGGAGGTTTTGTGATATCTAAGTTTCATAGTAAAAGTTGTTGTTGTTTTTTTTTAATTTGTAGGTCCATCAGCTTCACTTCTTTATATAATCTACTGAAGACAAAACTTTGTCCCTATTTCTATGTTTGTACCTATCAATTTACTGTGCTGTTTCGTGCAGCAGGGCTAGCAGGAAATGATGTAATTACAGCTGTCTTGTCACCCACTACCAGAGGCTTAAGAGAAGCTATGAAAAATGAAGGTAAATGTACCTTTTTTTCATTAGCTTCAGAAGCAACATACAGTATTTTCTCACTAAATATAGATGTTTTTCTAAAATGTTGTTTGTAAAATGAAGGATAATTGCCTTATTTATAGGAAGGCTTTTTGTCTTTTCTGGTATTTTAAATTATTGTTTATATTATAAGCTTTAAGATTCTCTACTTTCTTCAGGCTTTCTGCAAAATAATCTGTGTGCTAGCTTACAGAAGATGAAATCTGTTGTAATGAAAATCGTTGTGATACTATAGTTGAAATGTAAGGTGTTTGCCTACTTTCCTTAAAGTAGGTAAAGCAACATAGATTTATTAAAATAAAATAAAATTTGGCTGCTGCTCTTGCTTTTCCTGCCCAGGAATTGAATTTTCTTTGCCTTTAATAAAAGAAAATGGTCAACGGAAGCAAAAAGCATCTGAGACAAATTTACATGAAGAAGAGTATAAGACAGAACCAGAAGAGTATGTAATTAATATAATTTTGATGAACTATAAGCCCAATATCTTAATTTTGTGGAATTGTTAGTTGTATAAATAAGAACCTTAAACTAAATATCATACATTCCTAGGGAACAACTTATTAGTGATGAGGATGAAGAGGAAAGTTTTTCCTGGTTGGAAGAGATGGGTGTACAGGATAAGATAAGAAAACCAGACATCACTCTCAAGCTGTATCCTTTTAATTTTGGCTATTCATGTTATGAGTACTTAATTTTTTTCCATTCAGCTCAAAAATTAATTAACTTTAATGCAGTTTTGTTTAAGTATAAAGGTATCACTTCAAAACCATTCTAGATCTCCATTTGAAAATGCAATGAAACTCAATGAACTTTCCATACTTGACTAAGCCATTCCTCTTTCGGACACATGCCCTCAAAGAAGTCAGAGAGAAATAACAGTATTTTTTGCAATATTCATAAGAACACTTTTTGAGAGCAAAAAAAATATGAACAAAGTGGATACCTATGTATTGGAAATGGTTAAAAACATGATGGTATAGAAATATAACCATTTTGTTCTCCAAAATAAGGATTCTATGTCCTAGTCCTTCTATAACCCCTCCAAAATTGACTGTTCCAATTTTTTTTTTAACAATTTTTTGTTAGTTTGAGGTTGTTTTGATTTGCATTTCTCTTATACTTAGTGATTTGGAGCATTCTTTGCCATCCTTGTAAAAGCTTTCCATTCTTCTGAGAACTCTATGATCCTTGAAAAATTCTTGTTTTATACTTTTTTAGTAGCTGGAAGTGACTCAAGGTAGTTGAAACATAAAATAAGTAAAATAAAAATTTGAAAACACAGACTTTTGACCCTACAATCAGATTCTAAACAAAATTAAAACTGAAAAAAGTACTTAGATCAATTGATACCTTTCAATATTGATTAGTTAGTTATTTGTTACATAACAAGATTATTGTGAGAAATCTTAAATAATGATGTATTTTTTTTATTTTTACCTCAACGAGGTAAAAAAATAACTATTATGGTTGATGGTTAAATTACTGAATATTACAATTGACCCTATCTGATGCCATTTCTACTTTTAAGATCCAGACGTAGTGACTCCCTGTCACTGTTGGGGAAAATTGTTTGTAACAGAAATCTTAGATCATCTTGATTATTTTTCATCCATTTGTTGTCCTCCTTTAATTTCTTCCCTAAATACCCTTGGGATCATCTAGCTTTACTAACACATGAAGAATTTGTAAACTTGTTTTTCTTTCACCACTTCTCACTTTCATATTATGTGGTAATCTTCTACCCATAAAATTACACAAATTATTTTACATTCTACACTCATATTGTCTTGGGTTGCCATATTCACTTGTCAAGGAGATATAACGTTTTTTATCTAAGTGGATTTCTAGCCTCCTGACCTTTTCATTGTGGCAACTGATTTGTACCAGTTAATCTTGTTTCAAGAAATGGTAGTCTTCTATGTTGGTGTGTTTTCATCCACTTTCCATTTTAATTTCATACCATTTCTTCTTTTTCCTCTTCTCTGATTATATATTTTTATATTTTTCTCTCCAAGGTGATGATCTTAATTCCACATTAAAAACAAAAAAGGTCAGTATCAGTGAAAAATGTTAAAGACCCCATAGTAAGGATACTATATTGACAAAGAGGATGGAAAGAGGCTTGGATGTTAGAGAAAGTTATATTAACATCCCAAAAAACATCCCAAAAAATGTTTAGGTTTTTTCACCGAGAGTGGTTAGAATTTGCAGGATTTGGACCTTTTTCTTTCACTGGTGTGACCTATTCTGTGTGTGGACAGCCAACTTGTCCCTAATTTCTACTTTTAGATTAAGTGACTTGCCATTTGAATGCTTCAGTCATAAGCATTTATTAAGCACCTAATGTGTCCAAGCTCTGGGGATGCAAGTACAAAGAGTGAAACAATACCTATTTTCAAGGAACTCATGTCACCAATTTATGTCAAAAACAGAACTTGACTAGGTTTTCTTTAATACATCATACTTCCTCTTAAGTATGGTTTAGTAATTGAAACTTATAGGAAACTTTATATTCCCTTTTGGTAAAACAAGTATTTAACAAAGGATGGCATAACTAATGTTAAATTTAACTTATGTAGCATTAAATATTACTGGATTCAGCTCCTTCTAAAGAAGAGCTAATCAATTCACAGCAGAATCATGCCATCTACACTAAAAACATGAAAGAAAAAAGATATATGTACATGTAAATTGAAGAGGTGAACTAAAATTTGTTATGATTGAACTAGCTTAAGCAATTCTCACTTTGCAGTGATGATAGCATCCTAGATGCAGTAATAAGGAAACTGGAATACTCCATCATAGCAGACTTTTAGGTAGGTATTTGAGGTAATCAGGTTGCTTTACATATCTTAATTGATCTGTAAACATCTCAGTGAGAGGTAGGTGGTATTATCCCTTTTTTACCAAAGAGGAAACTGAGGCTAAGTTTAAGTGACTTTCCCAAGGTTGCACATATTAAGTGTGATTCAGGACTATATCTCATTTTTTAAATATAAATTTTAAATGACTTTATTCCTAAATAATTTACATGACTTGAAGAGTGTTGAAGACACTGGATTCTTCAGATCTTTGAAATAATAAACAGCTAAGAAAAAGTCAGCCAAATGACTGATAGCATATTGAAGTACCACCATTAAATACCTTCTAGGAAAAGACAAAAAATGTTTCATATTTGTTCCCTTGCCCCCAAAGATTAGTCATAATTATAATTAATCTTAACCATATTTTTAGTGTGATTTTCATTTACATTATTATGAGGATTTTGTATATAGTTCCGTCTATTCTGCATCAATTTTTATAAGTCTTTTCAGGTTTCTTTTTATGATGTTCCTCAGCACAATACTATTACCTCAGATGCATGTGTCATTTGTTCAGTGGTTTCCCCAATCAGTAAGCACCCTCTTTGTTTCTAGGTTTTTGCTACCACAAAGTGATGATATTAATATTTTGGTATATATGAAACCTTTTAGTCTTTGATCTGGCCCATCTAGGCTCAAATTCAAATTTCTTTTTAAGGTTTACATATGGACTTAGAGGTTCTTCTATAATTGTAGATTTGAAAAGCATGCATTTTGAAGAAAATAGCAAATATCGTGAAAATGTGCATCTTTACATGAAAAGAGATTAGACAGTATATCAGTAATATAAAGATTGCATAGAAAAGTTTATGGGTACAAACAACAGCAGAGTCCTTTATTATATTCCTTGCCCTTCTTAATAGGAAAGAAAAAGATGAGTATTTTCAAAAGATTAAAATAACAGTTCATACATCAAAGAAAGGAAGACTAGAGATGGTCAAAATCATAATGAAATGACAAGAAAATGGAAAAAGAAATGGTTAAATTGATTTTTTTTTAAACCCTTGTACTTCGGTGTATTGTCTCATAGGTGGAAGATTGGTAAGGGTGGGCAATGGGGGTCAAGTGACTTGCCCAGGGTCACACAGCTGGGAAGTAGCTGAAGCCGGGTTTGAACCTAGGACCTCCTGTCTCTAGGCCTGACTCTCACTCCACTGAGCTACCCAGCTGCCCCTAAATTGATTTTTAAAAACAGGCATGTATTTTTAAGTTATCAGTAAGACAAAATAAATAATTAGCAAAATGTTTTAAATGTTCCTTTAATACTTAATAAGATATCAGATAACTGTAGATTACAATCCTTACTTCCTATTTTTCTTTCTTTCTTCTATTTTTCTTCTCCCATAAAACCTTTAGAATTTATCCAGTACAGTGAGATGCTTTCTTTTTGCATGGGTACCAGTACAGCACTCTGCTATCCCATCTTTTATCCTCTGATAACAATTTAATAAATGCTATTCTTGCATTAGTTGGTAATATATTATAACCTATGTACAACTATATTATTTCTCCCCATTGCCTTTTGGAATACCTAACAATTTTTATTCTTCAGAATTGTGTTCTAAGATTTGCAGGCATATCATAATACAGTAAAATGCTGACATTAAAAAAGATGAATTTTTATGTCCAGGAACAGTTTGAGATTGGTGAATAAAAATGCTGCACTACTTCCCAAACACAGTATTATCTATTCTCTAGACCTGTCTCATTATCTATCTGAAGCACCTGCCTAAAATAGATTTGCAGTAAACTGCCCATCAAACTTTAGTATCATAGTCTAATCAGGGTTGATTCTTTCTTGATTTAATTTTTTTTCTGTGTAGGTTATGGTGATCTCTTCGGTGATTCCATATACCATTAATGTCAACCAATGCAAATACTAAAGACTTTGCCCCAAAATCAAAGATAAGAAAGATTATTCATTTTAATTGGACATTATTTTTAAAATAGTAAATATGAACAGAAGGTTAGGGAAATAAGTATAGTCAATGAAAGGATAAAATACATTTGCAGGTGATATGTCTGTAAGATCCAAAAGGATCAACCAAAAAATTGAGGTAATGTAAATCCAGGCAAAAATTTTTTGCTTTTTTATATCATCAAAATCTGAGGAATGATAAATAACAGTGATTTAAATGTATCAGGTACTTTCACACTAAATTAAGAAGTTACCATTGAAATCGAAGATGTTAAAATAGTTTTAGTAAGAACTTAATAATTGGAGAATATCTACTCAGCATAATTAGGTTAAGGCAATATAACAAAAATATTAATAGGTCCCAAATTTTTTTATCGATTTGGTACAAAGTAACTACTGAGTGATGAAGAGTAATTATATAATGTATGGGTGTGTGTGTGTGTGTGTGTTTTAAGCAAGATTAGTAAGAGAATAGGTTATGATGGAGATCCAAGAAAGCAATATTAGAATGACAAAGGTTTTAAGTATAAAGCACGAACTAAAAACAAAACACTTTTATGGGATCATAGAGCAAGTAATTTTTAAGTTTATATTTTTCTTTTCATCAGAATTGAGTAGTTTTTCTGAGAGGGTATTTTAGATGATTTAGTTTTTTCATATTTCAGATATTTAGGATTGCTTTTCATTAATAATTAAGATAAATAAGATTCCAACAATGAACATAGGTACCTTGAGAGCCTTAATTGAAAAAATTAAGGCCCTTTTCTTTGAGTTTCATGGCATTGAGAATTTGGCTATAGGACCCTGAGCAAATCATTTAATCACTGCCTCAGCTGTATTTTTCTCAACTGTAAAATGGAGATAAATAATAGTATCTACCTCCTACATGTGAAAAAATATTTGTAATTTGTGGCACAATACCTAGCACCTAGTAGGTACTTAAAACCTTGTTCCCTTCCATCTTCCCCCATTCTGTTCTCAAAAGCTCTTCTTGATATCCTCTCCCCTTCTCTTCTCCTTTACCTTAGTCTCTAATATAGTGTGATCCCTTTTCACCAAGACCAATTCCTCTGTCCACGCTCATCTCCCCATAAATTTCCACTGCTTTCTCCCAAATCCTCCCTTTCTAAGTACTCTATTTGCTGCAGACTCCTTCTTTGCCTCTATAAAGATGCCTACATATCCTCCATGAAAAAGACTCAACCATACCATTCTTTTATAGCCAGATTGCTAGAAATATCTGCCTTTGTTTTGTCTGATTCTCATCTCAAACCTTTGACTTTTTATTTCATTGATAAACTGAAACTTTTCTCCAAACTTGCCCGTAATTTCTTAAATTTAATAATCCTTTGTCAATCCTCTTTGTTTACACTGTACATCCTTTAAAAACCATTGAATACTATCTCTTCCTCAAAAACCTGAATACTAATCCTCTCCTCTTTGTGGGTTTTCATAACACTCTTCTCAGATCTTCTAGCTCTTTGTTTACTTTGTTCTTGCTAGTTCATCGTTCGTACATCTCGCCTTCCTGGCTATACACAGAATCGTTTTGTCTTTTCCCTCTCAGGGGTCCCTTTGTTCCCATGAAGTCCGTTTTCCTTCCATGTAGATGACTCAGACCTATCCAGCCTTTGGTTCTCTTCTGAGTTGCAGTCCCCCACCACCAACTGCCTATTGAACATTAGGACTAGATGTCTATATAGGCATCTCCCTGCCTTAGCCACCGAGATTTGCAATCCTGGAGTTTTCCCTCTTCCTTAATGCAGTCCTTCCTATATGCAGTCCTTTGCCAGATTTTAATTCATTCTCCATCACACCTCTTCCATCCTTTCCGTTTTCTCCATTCATAGCCACATTAGTTCTATCCTTCATCACCTTGGGCCTATACTATTATAATAGCCTCATTGGCCTTCATGCAGTCGTTTTACTCCATTCTCTATGTGCTGCTCAAAAAAATATCATATTCCTAGATCCATGACTTCCCTCAAAAAGCTCCTGTTGCTTATTAGATAAAAATCCAGTTTGGCGTCTTCCCAATCTGCTTACAGCCCACGTTTCTACACAGTAGTGCCCATTTACATACACACTTCAGCCAAAATGACCAACTTGGTCTTCTAATAGATGACTACATCTTCCGACTCTGTTTAGGCTGTCCCCTATTGCTTAGAGCAGCATTGGCGAACCTTTTAGATATCATGTGCCCAAACCACCTTCAAGCTGCCTATGAGCCCCCACCCACCCCATTACCTGAGGAAGTGCTCCCAATGGGTGGAGGGTCCAGGCAAGTGAATATTGTCCTCTGGCTTCCTCACATGGCACATGGGGGCGCCAGCATAGGCCTAGAATATATTCTTTACTCATCTGAGTCAGAATTCCATGCTTCCTTCAGTGTTCTTTTCTGCCACCACCTTCCCCTTAATCCCCCTTAATTGCTTTGTTTCATTCCTTGTCCAGGTTTCCTCAGTATCTAGTATTGCCTTACACATAGTAGAAGCTTAATATTTACTGACTGCATATTTCCTCTTCCCACCAGTTTTTGTCTTTATATGATTAATAACTGCTTGTGGAACAAGAAGCAAACCTTTGTTCCTAATGTAAAAGTGAAGACACCAATTCAGAATTGGGATTGCTGTTTCGTGTATTTTAACAATTTCCTTGACTGAGTGACATTAGTCGAAAAGAGAAAAATGAAGTGCAGCTGGATCACAGGCCTGAGTCTGTTGTCCTGGTGAAAGGCATCAACACCTTTACACTGCTAAACTTCTTGATAAATTGCAAGAGTTTAGTTGCTACCTCAGGTCCTCAGGCAGGACTCCCACCAACACTATTGTCTCCAGTAGCATTCCGAGGTGCCACAATGCAAATGCTCAAGGTAAAAAAAAAAAATATATATATATATATATATATATATCAATCTTTGATTCTTTTGCTAGTTTCTTTTCCATTATTAACACCCCTTTACTTTTGGGGGCCTTTGTAATGTCATCCAATGTTTTTGAGAGATTTTGCAACAAAAATAATATAAACCCTATTCTGAAGAGGGTTGAAAATCCTCATGTAAAATATTTATAATAAGAGGGAGAAGGGCTTTATCGCCTTGTCATTTACTTTAGAAAAATTAAGCTTCATTTTTACTCTTACTTTCTCATCTGTAAAGGTAAAATGACCAAGGAAACTTTAGAGAACACTTATGGGAAGACAAAAAACATGAATCGTTGACTTAGTTCCATCTGGGTTGGTATGAAAGAGGGTATTCCAAAAATATGCTTTCTTACAGCAATGTCCAGTTAAAAAATGGGAATTATACTTGTTTTCTTCTCTTTTCATATTAGAGGAATGGAACATTAAAAGAGGAAAGGCTCCACCCCAAGTTGTATGATCTTACCCCATTTTCCTTTTTTTTCAACCTCTACCTAGGCACGAACAGTGAATGTGAAGACACCAGTTTATTCTGGTTATAAAGATCAATTTAGTTTGGAGATTACAGGCCCTATCATGCCTCATTCTCTGCATTCATTGACTATGCTGCTCAAATCTGCACAGAAAGGATCTTTTTCAGCAAGATTATATACTCATGAACCAACATCTGTATTTAACACGTGTACTCAAGTGGAAAAAATACCACATAAGGCAAGTAGACTATTTAATTTTCGAAGAATTCAAGTTATTCCAAAATGGAGGAAGTTCCAAGGTGAAACTGTAAAGGCGGCTAGAGGAATTGAGTAATGTCAGAGAATGCCAACCTGTGATTAATTGGAGTATAACTCCTTGAATTTATTCACCTAGTAATTGTCCTTTAACCATTTCTGATTATTGCCTAGGGAGATTGTATATAAAGAATAAATGTTAAAACAGTTCCTGCTGCCCATACCTTGACTTCAGCTCCCTGGGTGGGGGAGGGGGGGGTTGCTGCCTTAAATTATTTGAATTCCCAGTATTCTACTAATTTGGATACTAAAGACTACCTTCTATGTTTAAAACATCTCAAGAATACTTGCTTCCTAAAGGATATAATTCTGAAATTCAACTTCTTTTGAGCTTTTCTGACTGATGCACAGTGTGGCATTCACAAAACTTTTAAATATCTGAAACCTTTGACTAAATAATTATGTTTTACTAAGTGTGTGATTGTGATATTAGAGAGAATTCCTAGTTGAAAATTTCTATAGTGGCCAATATTTCTTTTTTAATAAGCATTAAATTTTTACAGGAAGTCGTTCAAAAGGAGCTTGCTAATTGTGGACTACACCTTAAAACTCTAAGTCAACTTACTCAGTTACCAATACTAGAAAAATCATCTTTACGATTCATGGAAATGGATAATTACATTTGTAATTGGAGGTCATGAAACAAGTGGAACAAGATTAACTCAACTTTTAAGAAACATCTTTCCAAAATGAAACATTCTAAAGAAACTTCCCTGTTTAAAAGCGCTTATCTCAGGGTTTATAAGAAAGGAACAAGTAAACATTCCAAATCTTATTTGCAACAGGTTTGTGTAGCAGGGTGATTAATCTAACCCTTGTGGAAAAATGTAATATAGACATTTCACTTCCTAGTCTGACCATAAAGCCAAATGTGAAGAAATATTTTGTTTGGCCATGATAGATGTAGTCTGAAAGTGCCCTTTGGTGTAATGGCATTCTAAGAAACTACCTCTTAATGCATTTTTGATTGAGGACTCTTAAATACCCAAAATAATTTCATAAATTGTTTTTATTAACACTAATAATTTTCAACCCTAGAAAATTTAATGAAAGGTTTTTCTATAATTTATGCCAAAGGATCTGTTTGTGAGATAAATTTCATTATAGTTAAAGCAGCATTTAGAATAGTTTATGTAAAGATATAGTTGATGTGTTTAAAAGTATGTTTTTTAAAATAAAGTTATTTTCATTCCAGTGGGTATTAAGTGATAGTGTAATCTGTTATTGCAGTTGAAAGAATTAAAAAAAACACCACATTTATTCCAGAAGTTTGTATTTGGGCCTTAAGCATTTTGTAAAATAAAGTTTAAAGACAGCATATGAGTACCACTATAATGCACATATGAAATGAAATATTCTATTAGACCCTAAAATAACATGAACTTATTTTTGCAGTCAACAAAATAGTGGCCTGGTGCTGATTTTATTAGATAAGTTGGTTACAGCATTTGCATTATCATCTTGAGTCTATCTAAT
Organism: Gracilinanus agilis; assembly: GCF_016433145.1. NCBI lineage: Eukaryota > Metazoa > Chordata > Mammalia > Didelphimorphia > Didelphidae > Gracilinanus > Gracilinanus agilis. The sequence goes on along the minus strand of NC_058132.1, from coordinate 409,484,233 downwards.
TGTAGCTGAAATTCAAAATGCACATTAAAGTAAAACTACATCACAACTCAATGCCATTAAATTTTCTTGGCGTCTGCATTGGAATTCTAGTGGGTCTTCATTTTGGACTTCTTCCTTCTTATGGCATCAGTCTGGCTTAGATCCTTTATTTTAGAACATAGGACATAAAGCTGACTGTAACACAGCATACCATATTTGTTAAACCCCAATAAAATTTAAAGGTTAAGATGGTAGCATTAGCCCTGTGGAACAGAACTCCGATTATCCAATAACACTGGCCCAATATCTGTCCAGCAGAACCTTCATGAAATAGTCTAAGGTGCACAGCCCTTCACTGATTATAGGCAAGTGTTACAGCAGCCTAGCCATAAGGGGAAAGAATTACATCATAGTACAAAATACAGTATAAAAGCGTTATTTAACATTCCACACTTAGGATTACTGATGCCTTCAAACAATTGTTTTGATGTTAGCCACTTAAACAAATACATCACTAAGGTAAACAATATAAACATACCAAAACCCTGTATGGTTAAATACAATTTTCATGGTATAAAACCAAAACTTGGAGATGTTTGTACAGATTGCTTTTTACACAATGTCTAAGTTGCCAAATTATTTACAACATTAAAGAAGAAATACATTTCTGATGCAGAGTAAAATTATCTGAAATGATTAATATAAAACCTCAATCTCTATCTACGTGAGGCACTCCTGAAGCAAGTGGCATTAGCCATGAGGTCCTTTGGTACAAGGCCCATTGCTTGAAGAACCACAGTAGCTGCTGTGGCTTTAGCATGCTTCTTATTAGGGCTGGCAAAGCTGGGCTGGTAAGCGCTTCCATTTATCAATACCTATTCAAGAAAAACATACAATTGGGCTGGTAAGGGCTTCCATTTCTCAATACCTATTCAAGAAAAACATACAATAAGAACAGCATCAAACTTTAATATCTATAAGCTTTGTATTTTTCACTAATATCTAGGAGATTATTTATAAAATGCAAAACCCATGCCTTAACCCTGTCAAATTAATCTCAAGTCAGCACTTGGAAAAGGGGGGGGGGGGGAGAGGGCTCAAAAGTAAAAGCTTGTTTCTTATCTATAACTGCCAAATTTCTTTCTCTTGTGACTAAAACATTTAAACAGCTGTCCAGGAGCTTATATTCTTATATTCTCTTTTCCCTTTTAAAACATTTTTTCTAAAATTTTCCTCTTTTAAGGAATGATGTTAGAATGGCATACTTTCAGGGACCTCAGCCCCAACTACTTCAGGTATTCAAAGACCTACAATCCAAGTGCTGACCCCACCCAAAATTATTTTCTAGCTAACCATTACCAATTCCCCATTCCACCCCCTTTCCCACTTAGGCCAGTTTAGTCACAGCTACAAAAAAGCTGATAAATTAAGAGACACCCCTAGTTATTTCTAGTCTTAGAAATGCATGCTTACCCTAAAGAGAAAGTGTTTGCGATGATCAGGGCCACTATCATGAACCAAGAGAAATTCAGGTGGTTGCCACCTTCTTTTATTACAGATCTCCATCAATGCAGATACAGGATGTTTACCTAAGACCCAAAAGTTAACTAATCAGAAACTAATTTCACCAATTTTAATGAATAAATTTGTGAAATTTTAATAAAGTGGAAGAAAATTAAAAGTAACGTACTCTCACCTGAAAGATCCTTCATCGCGGCAGAGAAGTTTCCAGATCTTTTTTGTGCTCTCTCCCCCACTGCAACAAGACCTGCATAAGACACAAAACCAGCATAAATCTCAAGTATTTCCTATTTATAGTAAACAGTTTTGCATCAAAAAAAATCTACACAAGGGTAGTCAAATAATTTAAGCGACATGCCAAATTGTCGCAGTGTTATTATTATCAATCCTATTAACATTTTCTCAATTCAACCTAATATTTCTGGAGACGCTTAATCTAAAAATATGATCCTCCTACTTATAACTAGAGTATAAAGTAAGCCACCAAAAAAATCTGAGAATGCCAATTATGTCTAAACTTCATAAAAAAATAACATTTAAAACTATTTGGGTATTATTAGTCTTCAAAACAAGAACTAAACTGCTAGTTTCATTTGATAATTAAAATACTACCCTATAAAAAAGTGCCATTAATACCCAAACCTTCCTCATCTGTCAAATACAGAGACTGAGAGAAGCACAGTGCTCTGCATAGTGAGCCTTAAATGATTGTTGAAATTATGTAATACTATATAATATTAAAGGTTCATTCCTGGTTAATTTGACTGGATGTTTGATTGGCTGAGAGATAGTATTAATATAGTGGCCAGAGAAATGGCCTTAGAATCAGTCCAGAAGATGTACATTCAACTCCTGGCTCTGACATACACTATATCTGTGTGAGGGTAAGAAAGTCACTTAACCTTTGATGTCCCAGGCTATTCTCTTAAGATTGTAAGCTGCAGAGAGTAGTAGGTTAAGTACCAATATAGGCAGTTTCTCACCCAGAGCTCCCTATACTGATGAAGCCTCTAACATGATTAAAAAACATTTAATTCCAAAGAAATATATAAGTATTCATAATATCTATCTGAGAACTTAGATGGGGAAAGAGACTTAAGAGAAATTAAGTTGACTTGTGCAGAAATTATATAAGGAGAAAAGCTAAGATTCAAACCTACATCCTCCACAATGAATAGCTTTTTTATCTACTTGTTTCCTTCTCAAATAAGCAAACACAACCAATGCAACCATCTTAGGGGAATAACAACCTATTGCATAATTCTTAGAGGTTTAAAAAAATCTCTTCTCTAATATAATTTTCTTAGTTTTCTAAGAAACACTTCAGCTAAATCCGAAAAAATTTTGCTTCCAATGAATTACACCTCCACAATCGCTAAATCAATATGCCAGATTTCCATCAAACACAACATGGAAATTTTAATTCTGTGGCAAATAACAGGCTTCCTCTAATCCACAAACAGATGGGGCCATTAGTTGTATAACTTCAGTCAAGTCCCTTTAAACTAAGCTTCTTTGCCTCTAAAAATTTAAAAGGCCTAAGTAGGGGTGGAATAAATGAAATTATTTTTCTAAACTCCCTTTCATAAATTTGCACAAAATCAATTTGTATGTAAATGATCCATTATAAAATGTTAGCTTTGTATAATTTTGACAACTGATTCTGTAACATTTAATATGTTTGGTTGTTTGTATTATATTGAATTCTGAAAATAATTATCACTAAATTTCCCATTACCTGCAATTAAAAGAGAAACAGTAAGGACTCAATAAATATTAGCTCATTACAGATTAATTTTGATGTTCAAAAGTTTTTCATGCAGAGCTAGTAGTGATCATTTCAAGATACACATATTTAACTGACAATTTTAACCAAATAGGTAATTCACATTCCCTAAGAAATGTGACCCCTGGATTCCTAAATCAGCACACTTGGTAAATTCTATCTAAGATTAATGAATTCATATACTGCTGAAGCAACTGAACCAACAGGGTATGGTAGAAAGAACTCTGGTTTAAGAGAGGCCCGAATTCTTCCAATTTTTTCTGTGTGTGCCAACTGAAGCACATTACTTAACCACTGTCATCTAAGTTTCCTCATCTATAAAATGAGACGGTTGGACTAAATGGCCTTTAATGTCCCTTTTATCTTTATCCCTATCCACTTATTATTTCAAATCTATGATCCAGGATATAGATTTCTCTCATGGATAATCTAATTTTAATTCAGAAGACAGAGAACAAGTTATAGCTAAAAGAAAAGGTAGCTCACCCATTTTCCATAGAGAGGAAAAAAGAGCTAGCACCCAAGAGAATTAAGATATAATTTCATGTGCCATCAAAAAAAATCATGTCGGGGGCAGCTGGGTAGCTCAGTGGATTGAGAGCCAGGCCTAGAGACAGGAGGTCCTAGGTTCAAATCCGGCCTCAGACACTTCCCAGCTGTGTGACCCTGGGAAAGTCACTTGACCCCCATTGCCTACCCTTACCACTCTTCTGCCTTGGAGCCAATACACATTATTGACTCCAAGATGGAAGGTAAGGGTTTAAAAAAAAAATCATGTCATTTTGCACTATTTCCAGTAAAAGTAAGCAAGGAACTACTAAATAGCTGTGACTTATGGACTAACATCTGGGACAGAAGATGAAGCAAAGAAATTCTGTGAAGAGAATGGCAAAATACTCTAAATCAAGGCAACAAATAACCTTAGCACTCAATGACTTCTATGCGAAGGTAGGCACAGAGAAGCACATGGGGGAAAATGTAGAAAACTACAAATTAGAATTAAGAAATGAAAGGTTTATGACCATGAATACTTTCTTTTAAAAAAGAGAAGACGGAAAGTGGCAAGCATAGAACAAAATCGCACAAGATGTCTATAACATAACAAGAAACAATTGGTGGTAATCAGGGAAGTCATTTAAAGAATCATGTATCTTTTTATCACTATCAGAGAAAAGGTCAACATTAACATAAGCTTTCAAAGATAAGAATAAGAAGACAATATTATATACAATTACAATTCTAACGTGAAATGGAAATGGACATTCATTATCTCCACTTCTTGGAGAAATTTAACAGATGGCAAAATGCCACAATAAGAAGGAAAAGAGCCCAGAAAACGTATTGCCAATAAACACCTCTACTCTTTGCCAAGAAATCAAAGACTGACTTAGAATACAAGCTCAAATGGAAAACATTATGGAAAATAAGTGACAGAAAATTGTAAGCATCTTATCTCATGAAAAGAAGTTGGTCTTCACAAAGGAAATTCTGCTGCAGATCACAATTTTAAAGACATTTGGATACTAATTTTGAAGACAATCAAATGAAGGGAAAAGAAAAACACCAGCCGAATAAAAAAGATCCTGGCTTATATGACCTTAAAAGTGTGACTGAAAAGACAATTAGTAATCAATATATCTACTTATTCATCAATGAAAATATTTATCTATGTCAAAAGGGTAGTGGTAATCAAAAGGAGACAGAGGCTTTCTGAAGATGAATTTCTAGATTATTCAATTATCCAACTAACTGAAAGGTACAGAGAATGCATGATCCCAATGTGTTTATAATTTGTTAATTATAAAAATCAATTTAATTCACTAGGACAAAATCAAGGAATCACTCATGAATATTTTAAGATCATGCAAAAAAAGTGACAGATAATTTTGTGCAACAAGCATCAATGAATCACAAAGTAGTCTATGAGTTAAACCATCAGTCTCCATGTTTCAATAGGCCCTGCAGATGGATGATGGCAGGCCCAAGAACTGAAGGACAATGTGCACTGGGAACTTGCATGACCCTTTCAATGGTCCCAAGGAACTCCCTGATACAAAAGACCATCTTCCTTAACAGCAACATGTCTTAGTGCCTCTACAGATGATTCTATATTCATTGTGAACAACCTAAAGTGCAGTGGAAAGAGGTATGTTGGGATAAAGAACAGGAGTGGCAGCATATTACCAAGAATGACTTGTTCCCACAAAGTAGTATTAATCATGAAAGACAAATTGGAGTGGAAAAAGTGGACCAGTGAGACAATGAGAAATAACAGGTGGACAATTCAAAAGTTTCATTGTTATTCATGGATTTTTTTTTTAAAAACCTCAAAAGCAGCCTCTAAAACCTCTAAAAGGATTTATGGATAGACAAAGATAAATTGTGATCTGGGTCAGTGAAGGAATATGAATATTCATACATTTAATTAAATAAATATAATTTAGCTAAAGTAAATTTTAAATTTTATAAAATCTATTAAGGTACCTCTGTGCTTCTTATATGCTATAAAAAGGACACACACACACACACACACACACACACACACACACACATTCTAATGATGCTGAGTTCAGGAGAATGCTGTTGCTCTAAGGGATTTTACCCAACTGGACAAGAGTATCTGTTCATTTGAGGTATAATCTCCAATCCCAGTCCAAGGAAAAGCACCCAGTTACCAATCTCTGAGCTACTTATAAGAAAAGGAAACTAGGAAAATGGCAATAATTTAAAGTGACATTTCTGAAGGAAGCATGATGAGAGCTATAAGAGCATTTAAGACGACTTTATAAGAAAATAAGGGAAGTAAAAGAAAAAAAATTATCTGCTAGAGGGGAAAAAACCCAAAATTATTATTAAAGCCCAGGACTGAATATGCCCTAATTCAGAGTAAGACAACCTTATTGCTTTTAAACAAATAACTATAACCTAAAATCTGAAACATCATATACGGAGGCTGTTCTTTTCTTTCTTCATAACCCTAATATCTTGCATTATTATCCACTCAATAAATACTTGTTAAATTTGTCAAAAAACTTTTTGAAAATTGCTGATAAAACTGCATTCAAACTGTTATAAAGATAATGTTCCTCAAAATCTGAAATGGTACTTAATATAACTGAAAATGTGGCAACTATTTCCAAACATCTTTACAAATTAGAAAAAACAAGTTATGTTGCTGTCCTTAAATGTAATTTTAAAATATAGAATAATGAAAGAAAATAAATTATACAGAGCATCAAAAAAAAAATCAAAGAATTACCTTTTCGGTCTGTCTTAAAGTCAACTAGAATAGGCTCTTTATTTCCTTCTTTGTTTTTTCCTAATCCCTCTCCTTCTCGCCAGCCCATTTTTCTCATCAGAACGGCTCCCATTCCGCCTGTTACAGGGGCTGCTCTTAAGAACTGATCCTATTCCAAAGAAAGAGAGGTAAAATGTCCCAATTCTAAAGTTAGAATCTGATTATGAAATGACAGACAACTTTCTAAAATTATCTCACTTTACTTCTAGATGTTATATAGAATAATAAAGCAATAAATGAATATTTCCATGATTTACCCATACTGGAGTTTGTATGTTCTAATTTTTTAAAGTATTAAATAGTGGGGGGAAGTTTTGAAAGTTGATTATGATGATATAAACTAAAATGGCAATTTTAAAACAATGGCCCATATGTCCAAAAAAATTAGAACATTCCTTTTTCATCCACTATTTACGTTCACTGGTATCTCTTCTTAGCTTGCAAAATAAAAAAAAGGCAGTGTTAAAATATTTGACAATATTAACTCTCCCAGGTGTACCTAGTTAATGAACAAAAAAAACTCAGAAAACATTTAGAAATAAAGTGCAAACAAATGTTGAAGCATACTTTTGTCCAAAATTCTTCCAAATTCTACCATAGAGCAAGTATAAAGGTTTTACTTAAGACAATCCATATCAATATTAAAATTATCCTTACACGTTTACATGTCTATCAACAGTACATGACAATCACAGACACACTGTAAGTATACCAAACTGAATTCTTTTAAAACCTGAGGTTAAAAGACTTTAAAAAACTTCCTTAAATGTTTACATACCTAGGCCTCGGTGGCCGCAGTGTTGTGAATAGTAGGGCTGGCACTGACCGGGGCAAGAAGGCAGCTACAAGCATTTGGCCCTGAAACAAGTTTCCATATAGAGGGGTGAAAGTTCACAGGTTATTCTGTGAACTATCATCTCTCCTGTATCCAACCCACTGAACCATAATTTCCATCAAAGCAGCAAACTGCTTAATGTCTTAAAATACACAATACACTGGCATTTTCAACACAGGTATTTTATACAGTAAGAATATATTAAAGGGCATCTAGATATACCCAAAATGAAGATACAAGAGTTGACTTCTGCTGAAACAATTGTTTCAAATGCAAAATATGCTTTTTTTTCCTTCTCTTTAAAAATTTTATTTTTAGCCCATCTAGCAAATATGTTATTACAAATTACTAACTTATCAAAACAGGAAATGAAAATATAGAATTATAATGAATTCCTATAAAATTTTTATTTCCTGTTATTGCTAAGTTAATACTAAAAAATGGCCCCAAACTACACTACAACTGTGTTTTTCCCTCAGCTATTTAGCTACAAACTGGGGGAACATATGCCAAAAAGTCACAACTGGACATTAAGTTTATCAATGTGCTCTGATGGAAGGAGGTAGCTGTGGAAATATAAAAAAAAAATAATAATATATATAAAAAATATATAAAAAAAGCCCTGGTTCAGTTCCTCAGGCTCATAAGATTATAGATTTAGATCTAAAAAGGCCCTCAATTGGCATAGGTCATGTAGAGTGTGTATGCAAAGAAAAGTTAGTAAATGCTGACATATTAAACTGCCTTGATGCTATATACCTAAAATTACTATTTTTTTTTTAAACTTACTTTCAGGTTCATCCTCCCTTTTCTACCAACCTCTTCCTAAAGAGGGCAATATGTAGAGTATAATTCAAAAGCAAACTCCAAAGCAATCTAGGTTTCAAATTCCTCTGAACCCTTTACCACCTTTTATTTCCTCTGCCCCAGTTATATGAAGTTGACAATGTGGATAATATTCATCTCAAAAGTTCATATTACAGTAATTTCCAAATTCTCAAACTAGTTTTGGAAAATATACCAACCAATATGACCCCACATTGACTTATGACCAAAACAAGTTTTTTCTAAGGCCTCATTTTTCTCTAGCAAGGAAAAATATTAGATCCAATTTCTACAATTGGGTAAATGGAAATATTCATTAAGAAAGTAACATTTAAGACTATATTTTTATAGCAAGAAGGAAAAAACATGTAAAGACTATCACAAATCCCTACAGTGATCAATTAAAGGCTAGTTTTTTATAGTGTAATATGAATAAGCAAATTTTATGGGTCCTTTTAAATAATTAATCCTCAAATGCAACTCAAAGTAAATGAACGAGGAATATTTATTTCCTGTCATGTAAGATGTTGTACTTTCAAAATTAATTTGTATCATCACAATGATTCCCTTCCTTGAGGAAAGTAATGGCCTTTGTCAAAAATGTCTTTTTTAGTTCATGTGAACCACAAAATGTTTTAGTAATAAAATATAAATATCACATTTTACTGATGACAAAACATTACTGTTTTTGCCTATGACAACAAATCTTAAGTGTTTTTAATAGAGACTAGCTAAAGAATTACATGAGCTACCTGAATGTGCATTAAAAAATTTTTTCCTCAGGGATATTCTAGGTAGAATTCCTCATACTAAAGTCTCAATTTTAAACATATTTTATGTAATGGACATCGGAAGTAACTATAAGCAACCTACAGCACCAAAGATAAAAATGGAAAAAATTTTGGAGGGAAAATTTGAAGAAGCCAACTACTGCATCAACATAGTACCAGGCTTTTTAAAAGTTATTACTCTTAGAAATACACACTATTCCAAAGTGTTTAAACATGATCAGTCACTACTTCATTACCAAAATCAAAATGGAAATCTTCCAAGTGAAATTTCTCAGATATTTTTATCTAACCATGCTCAGAGCTGTAGGATCATGCTATGCCTAAAGATCCAATAGGTATCCTCTAATTTTAATTTTCTAAAAGGAAGCATTCAATCTTCAAAGATAAGTGTAGTAATAAAACTTTACAGAAATAAAGTTGCACATACTTTTGAAAAGGAAAAAAATGCCATTTTTAAATGCTTTCAGAAATTAGTTTTTAGCCTATTATCATGATTAAAAATGTAATTATAGCACACTGTGTTTTAAACTTCAAATAATATTGTCAATTAAATCTAAACCAAACTGTTTTGAGAACTTTCTCCAGAGAATTAAATACACAGTAACTTAAATGCATAGTAACTCCAACAAAAAAAGTCACACAGGATATTAAATCTTGCCAGTTACTCATTGTCATGCAGCTATTTTGGAAAATAGCAAGCAGAGAGCACACAAAGTTCAATACTGGCTCTGGGAAAATGCTGATAATGTATAAAATCTAACATTTCAAAGGTGAAAAATCAAGTTATTCATTAGATACATGTGCCTGGAGCAACTAGCAAATAACATTAATAACTTCAAATTTAGCACCTTAGCTTAGTATATATGTACTATGTCTCATTATTCCTCACAACCCTGTGAGGCAGATAATAAATGTTATTGTCTCCATTTGGAGAATCTGGAGTGCCAAGAAGTTACTTGCCCAAGATCACACAAGGAGTCAGAGGTAGAGCCGGACATAGAACCCTTCCCAGGCCTTTAGACCACGCTGCCTCCCAGTTTCAGCACTGGTATGATGCCAATACTCCTGAAACAAATTCCCATCACCCTCCCACCAAGCCAATTTCCTCCATCATCGTGCCGAAAAATTCATTTCTTCAGGAAGCCCTTCCTTAACCACCTAAGGCTCCCCCAACAATGAGGTAGCTGTAGGTGGAGTCCGCAGATTTTATTGCAGAAATCTGAAAACAGATGCACCTATGTCTTCGCTGCACGAGTCGTCCATCCACTCCCTTTGTTTTTAGGGTCTTAAATATCCTGTTGTTCTCCTGAGATCAGTGGTTCTCAATCTGAGGTCTGTGGACCACCAGTGGCCATGAGGGCCTGATTGGTGGTCCAAAGCATTCCCCATTCCAACCCTTCACCCCCAATTACCACCCCCCACCCTCACCACTGCCAATCCCACCACTGCCAATCTCCAGCCATCCTCCCCCAACCCTCCAGTCCCATGGCAAAACTGCCACATGCAATTGTTCTAGAGTTGGGAATCTCCCCACTATTTCTGCCTATGACCAACTAGCTAAGAACCATTGGGAAATAGGAGAGGGGCTGGAGGTCATGAAAGGGGTAAGGAATTGGGGCTGAGGGATTCTGTGGGAGGGTGCAGGCACTAGGGTAGGGGCAGGGAATTTAGGGAAAAACAGTGGGTGGAAAGTAGGAGGTGGTAGAGGGATCCTAGGGGTAGTGATCCACCAAAGATAAACCTTTCAACGCGTCCCATGATGAGGAAAAATTTGAGAACCACCGCTTTAAGTTATTAGATTAGTAGCCCAACAGGAACTGTGGAATATTCTTTACAGCACCTGGCACACAGTTAGCACTCAAAAAATGGTTAACAAAAATACCACCACCAAAAGCAACAACAATAATAAAATTTTAAAATGACCTAAGGATATAAACTGGGTGGATCATGAGCCAGTTTTAAACATTTGCCATTTTTCCATGGATCAGGTCCATCTTCAATGTTCATCCTAGAGTATATATACATAGCAAATTTACTTATGAATTTCAGTCAGAGCCAGACAATAGGTTTCTCGCTCATGCACTTTTAAATTTCCAAAACGTTTTAGGATTCTGTTTGGATGCATGTGTCCATCTGCATAATGAGTACCTTTTTAATCCAAGCTTGAGCACCAGTATTTGCCAACTGTTCTTGTGTTAGAACTTGTACTCCTGTACTTCCTGTGAACTGGCCTGGTATTGAGTTCAGTTGAGCCCAGGCATCAATCTAAAGAAAGCAAATAATCACATTTGAATAAATATAATAAAACTAATAAATGACCATTATCATAAATCTCATTTACATAGTAAAAATGTACATAGAATTTTTTAAAGATAAGCAGAAATTAAAAATAAAATTTTAAATAACATCAGTTGAATTATTAACACAGATTTAAGAGCTGCAAAGGTTAATGGAGATCAATCTAAATCCAAAGATGGGGAAATTGAGGTCCAAATTTTTTTCCTTGTCCAAAGTCACACAGTATCTTCAAAACCATGTCTGAGGATCATAGATCCAGAGCTAAAAGGGACTACTTCATGGACCATAAAATCCAATTCACTTCATTTTAAAGATTAGGAAACTGAGACGCAGACTTGTCCAAAGTCACACAAGTAATAAAACTCAGAAACAGGAAATAAACCCAAGTCTTCTGACAACCTCCAATATTAATTTCCTTAAATGTATGTTTCTTTTAATTGTTAAAAGTTTAAATTACTCCATTGATGTGAAATTTACTAAGTTTTTAGGAAATGAAGAAAACTGACCAGATTTGTAAACAAAGTTTCTCAAAAAAATCAAATAATAAAAAACTTAAAACCATTTTTTCCAATTTTGCTCTAGGGACAATAGGAATTTAAAGGAAAAATGCAAGCACTAACATTATGAATCAAGATTTCTCCCTCCTCTTGTATGTATCACCTAAATGTATTATTAAACATCGATTTGTCTGTGTTTAATAAAAAGACTTAAACCTGATCAGTCCAAAAAAATAGAAATCAAGGTAAAAAAAAGGTACACAATGTTTAAGATATGGTTATAAATTCTAAGAAGTTTGCATTCTCAAAAAAATTTAAAAAAAAAGTTTGGGCTCTAAAAATTTCTATACCAAAATGCAAATACCATACTAATATTGCTTGCTTACAAGAAGATTCACACATGCACATTCTAATCAAATCACTTTTTTTTTGACTATGTAAAGAACTTGTTCCATAGTAAGGTCTTTTAGTCTATAATTAAAAGGCAAAGTGGACACTAAGGTAATCTTTATTAGGATAATTAGATTCAGAAATCATTTCACCTAAAATAGTCAGCTTATTAAGATAAATGAATTATTCCTTTCCATTTTCTGGATAACCGAACAAATTCTCTATTTCAACTTTATACCATAAATCTAATATAGGTTAAAAAATATATACCCTATGATTAGAAATTGGATTACAGTAGACTGCTACATACCCGCTCTTGTGCTCGATTTAACATGCTCATGGCCTCAAGGTCAAATGCATTTTCACTAAGTCTCTTCTGAGCTAGTGCGCGCTCACTCATTGCTGTAGAGATGTCCACAGGCTAAGGAAGAAAAAAAAGATTTCAAATTATCATGACCAACAAAAAGGATATTTTATATACCAACTTATAATTCTTAGTTGCTATATATCAAAATGAAAACACAGGAAAGAAAACATAACTAACATCTCATTGTTGCATAAATCTTGACAATTCCCAAAGTGCTTCTGCATACAATATTCTCATTAAGCTCTTACAATAACCCACTAAAGAGGGAAGGTATTATGAACTACTTTCCTTTTTTATGTTAAAAAAAAAAGAGAGGAAAAATTGAAACATGGTGTTCCTTTAAGTAATAAAAACACATTGCTAATAAAGTGGCAGAAGCACAACTAGAATCTAGGTCTTCTATCTCCTGTGTCATTGCCACTGAACCTATTTGCATTTATACAGAACTTAAATTTAAATATTAATTCATCCCTTTCATTGAATAAGACTTTTTCCTGTATTTAATTTACACTTGTCAGAATTTATTTTTATTTTGTAATAATCTATCTAAACTAACAATCTCCTGAGAAAGGCCCCAAATTTTGAAAAACAAAAGTCAAAAGATATGATGACCTTAACCTCCCTTTCAATCACTAAGTAGCTCAAATCTTTTCACTCTAATTCAAGGTGACCTGGTAAATTCAATTTTTTTAGAAAATTGCTTCTTAACCCCATTACAGTGCAATAGCTACAACCCAAAATGACATCAAACCACCATGGTATAGTGGGAACATTAGATTTGGAGGTCTGGAGGTCCTGGGTTCAATTCGTGGCTCTGCAACTAATAGCTAGGAACCCATAGTCATATCAATTAAATTCCCTGAGTCAGTTTACTTATCTGTAAAATAAAGGGAGTAGATTACACAATATCTAAGTTTTCTTCTAGCTTTAAACCTGATGAATGTTTTCCTTCAATTTAAATGTATATAAAATTGTTCATATAAAATGAAATGTTTGGAAAATCTGAACATTTTAAAAGTTCATATTACATGAGAAAGAATTTAAGTAAGCAAGGATCATTTTAGCTAAATGAAGAGTAACAAAGTTTTTATGAAAACTCTTTGAAATACCAACTAGAAAATAATTTATGAGATGTTTATATGAAAAACTAAATGCTCCAAACAACTCTTTCCTAACTGCCTCTTCATTTTATGGTCATCTATCTAGTTTTCAGGTTGGTTTTTTCCCGGGGTTGGAGGAATAAAAAAATATTACTTATATGATCTACATATATATATATCCCAAATTGTTTTAGTTTAAAGTGATGTGTTAGAATATATTTGTTATAAACAATCACCAAATCAGGAGGACCTTAGACTAGGACTTCTTGTCCAATTTCCCATTTAGTGGCAATTTCTCCCCATTCAAGATCTTTAATCTCCTATGCTCTCACATTCAAGCATTTACTTGAACACCTCAATTTCTAACAAAACTGTTGAGTATTCCAAATTAAATCAAAATAAGTTAATAATCTTGGGTCAATGTGTGTACATGTGTGTGACCTTGGCTGAATTATTCCCTCACCCTAGGGATAAAAGTACTAGGTTATGTGGCTCATGAGATCCTTTGTGGTTATTCTAAGATTCTACCTTCCCACATTTCCCTACAGGACCTTAAGGACCAAAACAACCTAAGATAATATGCACAAACCATTGTTTGAAGTGATTTTTGCTGGATGAGAACTTGGACTATTTAAAGTTTCTAATAGCTATTAGCTAACTTTCAGTCTAATCTTTTCTATTCAATCACGATTAAGATTTCCATTCTCTAACAATTATTCTTTGAAGTACATTCTGAAAAGAAAGTCATTGTTAGGAGTCATGTGTCTACCATAGGTATTATAAAAGATTTTAAAATACTATGTATGAATAGTTAAAATAGTCATGGCAATATTAATAAAGCTAGCCAGGAGATGTTATGAAGGAGAAGAAATGTCATTAATAAATGGGGCAGATGGCATTTAATTTTGGTAGAAGCAAAGTTGGATAGAACATAATATAATATCGTGGTCTGGATCACTGCTTCTACCTTTTAAGTCAACCTGGTTCTCTATATACCATATGTGTGTATGTGTGTGTATATGTGTATAGATAAAAAAAATATATATCTATTTTCACTACTACACACCCCTTTTTCAGTTTTTGATGAGGTGATGTCATATATTTCAATAGTAAAGAACCAAATGTTGGTTATATTAAATCACCTCTAAAAGTTATTGAACATTTATTTTAGAGATCCCATTTTAAAAACAAGTTCACTATAATTTCTGTGAATTTAAGATTGACCTTAAAATTATACAATTTTAGTTTCTTTTTAAGTAATACAACCCTACTGACATCTAATGCTGTTTAATTTTAGCTTCATTACAAAACAGCATATTGACTATTAACTCAGTACTCACCATTTTAGAAATTACAAGGAGACATCTTTAAAATAACATGAATCAGTACCACCTTGTAACCCTTTAGAGGTATTCAAAGGTTTGCCTCAAAAGCCCACTCTCCTGCTTTTCAAGCTAGCTGGGACTATAAACAACAATGCACAAAAAAGCTTAATCAAATCCCTTTAGATGAGAGTACTGAATCATTTTAAGTGCCCACCCCAAATATCACAATGATGATTCTAAAAAACTTTATATCCTGTATAAACTTAACATTTTAAAGGCAGCTCAGGAGCTAGAAAGTAATACAAATATTCCAAACAACGCAAAAGTCTACCCTCCAAAAATAAATTGGTAGAAAATGTAATTAACATTAACATTTTCATGCATATAACTAAATCTTGAGGGATATAATTATTCCTACAAATCTTAAGTGTGACTTTAGTGAGTTTTCAGTCAATTTTCTGACTTAGGACAACTCTAAACCTATTTGATATCATTATTATTGATCAAGTACCCATATGTGCATGGTCATGTGCCAGAAAGTAAAATAGCTCAGGAGTCCAATTATACTCTCTAATACTTCTAAAGTTTGTACCCATATGTGCATGGTCATGTGCCAGAAAGTAAAACAGCTCAGAAGTCCAATTATACTCTCTAACACTTCTAAAGTTTGTGATATGTTTTTAGGGTCCAGACTTTCAACTCCAGTTTCACCATAATCAATGGCCACTGTCCATTAGTTAATCTCTTAGTTTCATCAATAAAGGAGATTACTTCTTTTAATAAATGGCATTGAGATTAATCTTAATTTGCATTATGGGCTACATATTCTTGATCAGAATCATTCAAGTTTGTGTTTTTCCCTTATCAAATAGATTTTTTTTGAGTTATTGTCTCTATAAAGTTCAACTTTCTAATTAATCTGTCCATTATAAGAAACTATCCCACAGTAGAGTAGAATAAAAATGAACCATTTTTAAAAGTCAGAAATTATTCTGGTTAGTTATCTAACCTAATATGTGAAGAAATGGAAAATTTTTTAAGATTTATTATAGATACTAACAACAAAGTGGCATTTGCAATAAGAAATGGAAAATGAGATCAGAAGCCAAAGAACTTATGTTATATAGCATTTTAAAATATCATTTCTGTATTAATATGTGCAGATACATTCAGGAGGGTTGGGATGTCTGAAGTGGAGAATAATCTGCCCATAACCCAAGACCAAGGTTCAAGTCCACTTTGATACATATAAGCAGCTTTTGCCTTTTTTCCCCCCCAGTACTTAGCACAGTGCCTAGCACATAGGAAGTACTTAATACTTTTTAACTTGGCTTGTGTGATCCTAGGTTAAGTAATGCTATCCTCTCAAGTCTCTTCACTGAGAAGTTGTAAGACCATTATATAGATATAAGGATATCTAACTAATAAGACTACTATGTTAAAAAAAAAAATCTAAGAATAGTTCCTGATTGGCATGTAGAGGGAGTTTTGCTCAGCTAGAACTGCTTTCACCACCAAGGAAATTATAAATTCAAACAAAAAAAGATAAAGAAAAATCTAATTTGGAGTTCCAAATGTTTGTTCATTAGGAAATTGAGCCATTACAATGGTAATGCATTCATCAAGGGAAATAGATTATATGTAAAAATTAATTTAGATTGTACTATATAAATCAATGGGGCAGACAAACAAGAGTATATAGATTTTTTAAAGTTCAGGTAAACTAACATTGGATAAAACCTTTATAATCTAATATACATTTCACTTTTGTGAGTGATCTCTACCAAGAAAACTAGAGGTGAAGGAACTAAGGTGGGAATTGCACCCCCACCCCCACCCCCAATCCATTTTGAGAGTGCCTGCTAGTCTTTAAATATTACAGTTATAAGAAAAGATTGAACTATAATGGAATATTTAGTTATTCTTGATTGCATATTGGGAGCGGAAGAAGGGAACAAAGGAAACCCAAATTCAAATGTATTTATGAAATATATTTGGCTAACACATCATAATTCTTTTAAGTTAACAAATTTAAAACTAGAGTCCCCTTGATTGTTTAGACACTTGTACCATATTATTTACAAACAAACAAATCACTCCTGGCTAGATATTGCATTAATATTACTCTGATTTAAGAAATTTTGCTTTTAAACCTCAGATGTAGTTAATTTTATTTGTTTTACCAAAAATCAATCCCCTTATTCTACAGTAATAGTACATTTCTCGAACATTTATGACAATATGACCAATATTCTACATAGTCCTCTGCTGCAGGTTCTTCACATATAAAGATGATATTACTGACCCACTGTCAACAGAATATGGTTAATTTTTATAGAAGCAGTGATGGCTTTATGTTGATTCATCCACATCTTTGAATAGTCAACTGGGACCAACAGTAGCAACTCATTTGCAAAACAACTGGTTGGAGTTAGGAATGCAGTTTGTGACCAGAGATTAGCAAAGCTAATTGGCTTATATGGGAAAATGTATCTTTAACTTTCACATAATACAATCATATTTGGTATGTACAAAGTTCATTTCCTTTATTAAAATGAAAAGCTCCTTAACAAGTAATGCTACTACCAAAAAAAGATATTGCTGAACTCACTGAACTTTACTTTTTACAAAAAAAAAATTCATTTCAACTCCAAAAATGTGGCATTTAAAAGAAAAGGAATTTTCTCATAAATTTATCACTAGATTTTTCAATAAATGTAGTTCCCCTCAAAAAAATTTGTTCACTGGATACTTCATAAATTGGATTGTACTTCATATGCGATACTGATATTTCCATTTCTAAAATTTTCTTCTAGGTGTTCAATAAAAACTATGTAAAGCATAATGTGAATAACAGGTGAAAAGCACCAATCAAAAAGAAAATTCCACCCTTTCTCCATCTATTACATTTTAGAACTACTTGGTCTAAATTAACATCTAGCCAACATTTTCGAGGCATTCAAAGTAGCCAACTCAAATATACAGGAGAACAGTTCATATAGTCAACCAGCTAGTAATTGAATTCCATGAAAAGTATTTGTCACACATTTATCTAATCCTCTAAAGAGGAAGCTAATGGATTCTAAGGTAAATTATTCAAGTACCCTCATTTAAACAATCTACTTTGGGGGTGATAAACCCAAAGGATTAAGGAACATGTTGCTCAGATTTAATTACTTTAAAAAGTGAAGGGGGCAAACAGATTAGACTTTTTGTTTACATTTACACGTCTTCCTTTCAGATTCACTAAGCACTTTCCCAATGTTTTCTTCTGTCCGCTGTTAATATTTGCACTCATAGTAAAATACTCCATGACATTTTAGGATCTTAGGAAACATCATTCGGAAAAAGGTATAATAGTTCTTCATATTCAGCAGCAACACTTCCCACGTTAAAAAGCTTCCTGGCTATTCACATTGAGTGTGTTCTTCCATACTTGTTAAATGCCTAATTGTATGCATCAAATTAATTCAATAAAAGTGTATGTCATCAGGAAACCTAAGTAAGTCTGAGGTTGTTCAGAATTCCCCATCTAGTTGTTTACATAATAAAGGGAAGTCACTAGAAAATGTTAATCGTGTCCCTTTTGAGAAATTTAAAACCTCCAAGTAACTTGATCTGGGTATTAAATGTTGTCATTAATTCATTAGAATAGTTCCCAAACAAGGTTTAAAAAAAAAGCTAATATGAAATAAGATGACAAGTTCTCCCAAATTTTCTCTGTACTGGGGTCATTACAGAATGTTTCACCTCTGTGGAACCACGAGCAGATGAGAATCCCCAAAGCAATTAATTATCCGTTGGTAACTATAATTTGCAATGGCTAGTTATCATGCTTCCCAGCTTCACTGCCTAGAGCTTGCTGCATATCTAAATGCAGGATTAAAAGTGCACAGTGAAAATGTGGCCTGTGAATTTGACAGGCTGAAGGGAAAAAAATACTGCTATCAAAATGTTATTATGTTTCTGATTTGGGTTCTGTTCACTTTCTAATTTTAAAAATTGGATTTGTTTACTTATGGTATTAAAGGTGTGGAGTGACAGAAGAGGATTCAAGGTCTCTGAAGGGGCATGAATCTATATATAAAGGACAGGTCTCTCTGACCTACAGACACCCCAGATTGCAGGGACAGGAGGATGTGGGGAAACCAGCCCACCACTTTTACAGGGCATTGGGGAGGTAGTCCAGTTCACGGAGGTGTGTCCGGACTACGGGAATAATGGGCAGGATAAAGAAAAGGTGGTTGAAGGATCATTTGGGAGCTCCCACCCCCCTACTGAATCTCCACCCTCCCAGATTCCCCAAGCGTGATTTTGCACAACAAGTTAAATAAAAGTAAACTGTTTATTAAAAGATACAGCAAAGGTACAGATACAGAGATACATACAAAGATACAGATATATATATATTTACATATATATACAGTCTTGCTGTTCTGATGTGCACTATAATGAGTAGCACATTATTTAGTCAGGCAGCATTTTAATGGGGGTTGTTTGGCATTATCACCGCATCATTTTGACAAGATACTACTAGAACCACACATGTATTTCCAAGTGTGGATTCCACTTCTCCAACTTTTAATAGTAGCAGAGAGGGGGAGAAGGGAATGGAGAAAGAGGCTGAGCATTAGGTTAAACACGAGAATAAAAAAGGGCCAGGGTAGTGCAGGGGAAGGGAAAATGAGGAAAAATAGAAGGGTATCTGGCAAATAATCTGGAGGTACAATTAAGGAACTTTATTAATGGAAAATGGACTGTGTACCCAAGTTGCTTATCAACCTGCAAGGACCATTTCAAAGTTTGATTCAAGTGTTCAACCTGAAGCTCAGCCTATCTCCCTGATTCCTCTACCCACTGAACTTGCTACCACCAAAATCTAGAGCTATAAAGCCTGGAAGCAAAACGGGAAGCTAAAGAAAAGTTGTACCTTGGGCTACCTCCCCATAAATGCAAGGAGGGCCCAATGTTGGGTAAGGACGTGACAACACTGTTCTCTGCAATTCGATGCTGTTCACTTTGTGGCGAGGTTCCACAAAGTGAATTGCATCGAGTTACTGTGAAATGAGTAGCTGCGGGTTGTCTCATCTGTCGTCTAACCCGGCCCTGCCGTTTAACCCGACCCTAAGAAGAGTGAAACAGAATCCAAATCAGATATAAAATAACAATAAAATGGCAGTTTTAGGTATTTTTAGAAAAAAAAAAGGGTAAAATATTACTTTTACTTACCTCAGTAGGCAAATTGCTGCTGAAGACATTATCATCATCTTTGTTTTCTTCACCATTTTTCTCTACAGGAACCCATTCTCCATAAACACTATCTGCTTCCTTTTTTCTGTGTTGAGAGCCAGATGATACAGGAAATTCTTTTGTCAATGTTACCTGATTTTTTGGTGGAGTTGGTTTTGCAGCGGCAATCTAAGGAACAAAAAGGATTTTTCACAAATTAAGATTTCATATAACACCAAATTTGAATAACTGCCACATAATCTTTTGTAACATTCACTTAACACATATATTAGCAGGCATTTAACTTTTTTATTCTTCCTCAGAGAAATCTAAATACGTTTTAAAATGTAACTTTTAATGTAATTTAAAGCCAAAATATTTCAATATAAACTTTCAGTTACCAGTTTTTGACTTCTTGTATCAATTGCAATACTCACATTTAAGTTGAAAAAAATGGGTTTAGGTTCATTGAGTTTAAAGGGATGATGATAGAAAGGACGTTCTTCCTCCTCTTCATCCGAAACATGGGGCTTGTTCACTATAACATCATCATCTTCTTTACTTTGTGCAATCTGTTTGCATTTCTTAAAGAGTAAAAAAAAAACAAACAAAAGATAATCTTACACACCCTGTATACGTAGATAAAACATCACTTCTTAATGGGACCAAAACCATGTAAAGTAATTTTTAAAAGTACAAGTTTACATTTACAGACAGATGAGTTAGCTACTTAGCAGACTCTGGCCAGTCAGTCAGTCAACAACATTTATTGAGCACCTACTGTGTGCAGAGCACTGTACTGGGTACTGTCAGGGAGATACAAAAAGTAAAAGACATGGTCCCTGCCCTCAAGGAGCTTACAATCTAGATCAAAAGACAGAATACATACACATGAAATAACTGAAGAACGCTTTTACAGAGCAACACATTAACAAGTGCAAACTGATATAATACAAACTGAGTACATAAGTGCTGAGGGAATGCAGGCTAGAGTGAACAGAGTCGGGTGGGGTTAAATTATCAAGGAAAATCCCCTTAAAGGGGTTTAGAGCCAGATTGTGAAGGTGAGGGACACTGATTCAAGAGAAGAAGGAAAGGTTCTTTGGGGGTGGTTAGAACAAGATTGATAAGACAGGAAAAATAAAGATGTCTGTTTATAACTGTGGAGGGGAAGTGAAGGGGGAGAAGGGAATTACTGACATTTTTCTCCATGAATGTTTTATAGATCAAAGACTGAATGGATTCCATTTGCATACAAGTAGAGTTCAATTTTTTTTTTAAAAAGGTAAAAAGGGCAGGGAGTTAGTGACAAGGTCTGATACATGTAGCAGACAAAGTCATTTCCTTCCTGAGAAGTTAGGTAAAGGCTCTGTTGCCTG
The DNA here is from genome assembly GCF_016433145.1 of Gracilinanus agilis. Lineage (NCBI taxonomy): Eukaryota > Metazoa > Chordata > Mammalia > Didelphimorphia > Didelphidae > Gracilinanus > Gracilinanus agilis. The sequence goes on along the minus strand of NC_058132.1, from coordinate 409,462,613 downwards.
GCTTAAAAAATGACAATGAAAATTTGGATGGACCTGTCTCTGTTTTCTCTATACAAGCACTAGAATTCTTCACATCCATTATCAATTTGAAAATATCACAAAAGGGGGCTCATTTAGCCAAAAGAACAAATTATATAAGGCTTGTGACCAAAAGGAACAGAAAGTATTGACAGTGGAGGGCTGGCATAAGGCTAGCCAATAACAAGTTTCAACATATGAAACAATGTGGTATTTTCTGGATCCTAGCAGCAATATTTCAGCGTTCTCAAAAAAAAAAACCCACAAAACAAGCCTCAACTGAAAAGACCAAATGAAAACAGTAAATATGCTTAATATATGTTACTGCCAAAACCCGAACCGCAGGAAGAACTGATAATGGCCGGCCATTATCGACAACGGCTGGTACCGAGCGGCCAAAACCCGAAATGTTGATGCGAAAGAAGTTCCTTTCAGGCAATGGCCGGCTATTCTCATTAATTTCCAAGCTCCGGTGGCAAAAGATCATTTCTGAAGATTGTCTGTGTCTTTGCGTATGTGTAGTACACTCGTGGCGGTCAGTGAACACGTCGTGAATGGAAACGAAACGGTAGGCGCGCTTCTGCGTGTTGCTCACTCAACACCTCCTCCATTCAAACGAAACGTCCCGCGCCTCAGTCAGTTTGGCTTCTAAAACTGGAAAGCAAAAGTAATGGGAAGTAACTTTTAGCTAGCGGAGCTTAGCCATCCCGGATAATGGCCTGCTAAACGGAGCTTCTGCCGCTGCCATGTCTGTATTTCGGGTTTTGGCTGCTCAGTGCCAGCCATTATCAGTTCAGCCCGCAATTTGGGTTTTGGCACGCTCCAGAGTCAACATCACTGAAATAATCAATTTTAAAATTGGAGGCAAATTTTGAACTAGCTTACCTCAGTGAGCTCTTCTATTGTGGCTCCTCCTGACTTTTTAGCAACTTTCTCTTCTACTGTTGGTGGAGGTGCAGGTTTTAGGTTTGGCGGTAAAGGAACACCAGCCTTAGCACACATGGCAGCTGCATTAGCTTTGGCTATTTCAAGTAGTTGAGCCTTATCTGTAAGGACAGTAAAAATTTACAAGTAGTGGACTTTTCATATTATACAATCAAAACAGTTTTTTTATTCTTCTAAAGATTTCCAAAAGCATCAAGGTTCCTGAACTTGTTTCTATAGAAATCTGTTTTCTAAGGGGGAAAATTATATGCACCCTTCAGGTCACCTGTTTTCTTTTATTTCCTTGTTTCCTTCCTCTACCAACCAGATTTAGAGGTCTGCAAACTACTGAGATAGAAAAAGCAGCCACACTTATACATATCAGTCAATATTTAAATACCATGGTGTAAACTGTTCGGTGGGTAAAACTAAGGACAGTATTTTAGCTATCCTGATAATGAATGTTCAAAATGGGTCTGGTTCTTTTAGTCTAAATTTACAAGTCATACATAACTTTACTGATACCATCTACTAAAGTGGCCCTACAAAAAATCTTTATATATAAAAGCAATTATTATGCCCCACAAAAATTATTTCAAAATAGTTGTCAGCCTTATAGTTTACATGGTACTGGATAAGAGAATGATTAAAAACATACATCTGAATGTCATTCCAGGTTATCTTATGCCAATATACATCTGGAATATGTGTGTGTATTTGGTGGCATTAAAGCCAATTCATCCCAACCCTTCCTCTCTCCAAATTTTAAATCTGAAGCATCCAAGTTAGCTTTTTCTTAATTATTCCAAAAGAATATCAAAATATTAGATCCAGGAATAAATTCAGTTCAACACTGATTAAGAATTTGCTAGAGTACTAAGGATACAAAAATAACCCTCCACGGTCTCTGCTATTCAAGAACAAATACACTAAGAAAAAAGACCAGATAGCCCTGGAATCAAAATGACCTGAGTTCAAGTCCTACCTAGCTCACTTAACTTTTCAGTGTCCCAAATTCTGAAACTCCTATTTACAACACTGCTGAAAATAGCTACCAAGACGTATTTAATGATGTAAGACTACAAACAAGTTGACAGTTTACATTAGTGTTAAGTTTCCAAAACAAGAATTCCCCACACAAATGTGAAAAATTTAGTCCAGACTGCCCTTTGCCCTGCCAAAATCTAAGCTGAATAAAAAACCAAGATAAAGACATTATAAACCAGTAACCTAAAAAAATAAAGGGGGAAAAAAAAAACAGTGCTCAAGTTGATTTTTAGTTTTCTACAATTCCAAACTTTTTTTTTTTAAATTAAGAGACTGACTTACCCAAGTCTGTTAGACGTTTAGGTGGTGACCTGCCTCTTTCAGAAGACCTGGATCGTTTTCGGCGAATAGGAGATCTACTAAAACGCCTCCTCAAGGGTGTTCGTGACCGTCTTAGTCGAACTGGTGATATACTAAAGCTTCTTCGTCTTACCACTGATCTAGATCTTCTTCGGCGGCTTGGGGTACGGCTCCGGCGGCTAGGGGTACGGCTCCGGCGGCTGGGGGTACGGCTCCGGCGGCTAGGGGTACGGCTCCGGCGAACAGGAGAAATGCTAAAGCTCCTTCTTCTGACCACAGACCTAGACCTTCTTCTTCGACTAGGAGTATGACTTCTACTGCGACGACTAGGTGTACGACTTCGAGCTCTGGCTACTTTGCGATTATCTCTAGAGCTAGATCTTTTCCTTTTCCTTTCCCTAGACTTGGACCTGTGTTTCGGAGACCTTTTACGTTTCTCTTTTGATAAAGACCGCCTTCCTCTTGACTTTGATCTTGATCTGCTGCTTCTCCTCCTGCGTCGTGACCGTGACCGTGACCGTGTTTGGGATCGATGAGATTTAGACTTTGATGATCTTTTTCTTGCTCTTGAACGGGATTCACTTGTGCGTCTACGTGATTTGTGTTCTGAAGATTTAGAGCGCTTACTCCTAGATCTTAACGAAGAATCTCTTTTCCTCTCTTTATCACCTTTATCACGGCTTTTAGTTTTTTTGCTTTTGTCATGTGTGTCCTTAACTTTCACAAAGATTTCGTAATCATCCTTTTCTTCTGATGAAGACTCTGAAGCTCTTTCAGGTATGCTAACAACAACAGGGCTGGCAGTAGTTACTATGTCCCGTTCAACTCCACTTGCAGACAAAGGTCCCTCTACATCAGTCCTAAAGTTTGTGACACGTTCCATATCCTTAGGAAGTAAAGGTCTCACCAGATCTGCATCATTAAGATCACAAATGTTGGCAGCAGGTACAGACTCGTGTTCAGTATTTTTAACTAGGAGTGGTGTCTCTTTTTCTGCTTCACTACTACCATCTTTATGGCTGATAGCAATTACCACATCATGTTCACTATCTTTTACAGGTAATGATGCTTCTGGATCATTCTTACTAAGTAGATTATTAGCAGACAATATATCATGGTGAATGTCATTAGCAGGCAAAGGTCCCTCAATATCAGCTTCACTACCACCACTAGGACTAGTTGAAATTACCATGTCATGTTCAATCTCTTGAGTGGGTAACGGTCCCTCAATATCAGCCTTAATTACTGAGCTGGTAACAGAAGCTGCATAAAGTTCAATCTCCTTAGTAGTTCCCTTTACATCAAGTTCATGAATATGGGAACTAGTGGTAGAAACGGTTTCAACTATATTAGCTTCACTAGAGCAGGTGGTCAACACTGTGTTAAAATCAGTCTCATTGCCAGGCAAAAATTTCTCCATACCAATTTCACTAACAACAGGGCTGGTGGCAGAAACAGTGTTATGTTCTGTCTCTTTTGTAATTAAAGGACTATTTACATCCAAAACTATATTTACATGGTGTATGCTTTCATAAGAATGACTCTCCAGTTGCCTCTTTTCATTATTTGATTCTTCACTTGACTGAATGGACATTTCCTGTATGGCTAACTGTTGAGAAAGATTAGGCTCAGCAGAAGAGGCTATATCTGTTCTTTTAATAACAGGTTCTAAAGTCATGACTGTGGACTCCATCATCACTGGGATCGGCTCAGGAACTACTAAAGTACCTTCAGGTACTGTTGCAGATGGCTCTAGAACTGTTGGTTCTGGTATGGCCACCTCCGCCATGGCTGGCTCTGAGAGTGCTGCAGTCAGCTCTGGGACTACCATAGCCGACTCCTGAACCACCACTGTGGTTGGTTCCTGGAACATTACTTCTGCTGGTCCCTGGACTGTCACCTCTGTCAGTCCCTGGTCTGCCACTTCTGTCGACCCCTGGTCTGCCATCTCTGTTGACCCCTGGAAAGCCACCTCAGTCAGTCCCTGGTAAGTCACCTCTTCTGGCCCTTGGAACGCCACCTCAGTTGACCCCTGGACCGCCACCTCAGCCGGCCCCTGGACCGCCACCTCAGCCGGCCCCTGGACCACCACCTCAGCCGGCCCCTGGACCACCACCTCAGCCAACCCTGGGACTGCCACCTCTGCTGGCTCTGGAATCATTGCCTCTGCTGGCTCTGGGACTGCCACTTCTGCTGGTTCTGGGACAGCCATCTCTGAGACCGCCATATCTGATGGTTCTGGGACTGCCACCTCTGACAGAAATATCATCTGTTCTGAGATAGGCCCAGATGCTAAAACGGGCTCAAAAGTTTCCACTGATTCTGTCACAATAGGAGACTCAGTGGATTCTGCAGTTGGTATAGCAGTTTCTGACACTGCACCAGAAGGTAGGACAGCTGCCTGAGGCCCTATAATAGCATGTTCTTGTGTCATATGAGACTCTAAAGATGTTGATGTCATAGAGGATTCTGGCTCTGGTGGTGGCTCTGAAATAGTTATAGCAGGCTCTGATGTTAATACGGAGGGCTCTGCTGCTCCTACGGAATAATCAGACATTGTAGACTCTGGAATCTCTGTCTGCATCACAGGAGGCTCAGGGGGCAATGCTGGTTCTTCAGAAAGTAATGCTGTCCCAGCAGTAGCCCATGTATTTTCAACAGGTAGCGCTGACTGCTCAACAGGTAATGATGGTCCCTCAGGGGGCTCCTCAGGAGGTAATGGTGGTGTCATAGGGGGCTCCTCAGGTGGCAAAGGTGGCATGGTAGGAGGCTCCTCAGGTGGCAAGGGGGGTACCATATATGCCTCAGTATATGAATCCGTATAGGAATCAGCATAAGAATCAGCAGTCATAGACATCATTGAGCGGTCAGCAGTATAAGATGACATCATGGAACGGTCAGAATAGGATGACATCATGGAACGGTCAGAATAGGATGACATCATAGAACGGTCAGCACCCATGGACATCATTGACCTCTCAGCCATTGGAGACATCATGGAACGCTCATAAGCCATCATAGAACGCTCATAGGCTGACATCATAGAGCGCTCAGCCATGGGAGACATCATAGAGCGCTCATAGGCTGACATCATAGAGCGCTCATAGGCTGACATCATAGAGCGCTCAGCCATTGGTGACATCATAGAACGTTCATAGGACATCATAGAGCGTTCAGCAGCATAGGATGACATCATAGAGCGTTCAGCAGCATATGACATCATCATAGAGCGCCTAGATGCTAACATTAGGGGTCTGGGTGCTAATCTATAAGGCCTGGGAGCTATTCTATATGGCCTTGGTGCTATCCTATATGGTCTGGGTGACATTCTATAGGGGTCAGGAGCTAGCCTATAGGGATCATGACCTAACCTATAGGGGTCCTGTCCTAATCTATACGGGTCATGACCTAATCTGTAAGGGTCATGACCTAACCTGTAGGGATCCTGGGCTAACCTGTATGGATCTTGGGCTAACCTGTAGGGATCAGGTGACTTGGGACCTAACATAGAGGACTCTGGAGTACTGGAGGCTAACATCTGGGCGTCCATGGTGCTGGAGGCTAACATCTGGGAGTCCATGGTACTAGTCGCTAACATCTGGGAGTCCATGGTGCTGGAGGCTAACATCTGGGAGTCCATAGTGCTAGTCGCTAACATCTGGGAGTCCATGGTGCTAGTCGCTAACATCTGGGAGTCCATGCTGTTGGAAGCTAACATCTGGGAGTCCATGCTGTTGGAAGCTAACATCTGGGAGTCCATGCTGTTGGAAGCTAACATCTGGGAGTCCATGGTATTAGAAGCTAGCATCTGGGAGTCCATGGTATTGGAAGCTAGCATCTGGGAGTCCATGGTATTGGAAGCTAACATCTGGGAGTCCATGGTATTGGAAGCTAACATCTGGGAGTCCATGGTATTGGAAGCTAACATATGGGACTCGGGGGTCATCAGGGGATCCACTGATACTGTTACAGATGTATCCCCCACTAATGTAGTAGGTAGCTCCTGTGCTACTGTACTGTATGATTCCAGCGCTGTCGTTGAAGGCACCTCCATGGATTGTGAAACGGTCATCGTTGACAGATCCGATGATGTCATCACAGAATGACTCGACATCTCTAGCGCCACAGTTGCCACAGGCTGCCCTGGCAACTCTAGCGCTGCAGCTCCTGTGGGTTGCCCCGACAGCTCTGATGCTACAGGCTGCCCCAGCAACTCTAGCGCCACAGTTGCCACAGGCTGCCCTAGTGCCCCTGACTGCCCCGGCAACTCCTGTGCCACAGTTGCTGAGGGCTGCCCTGGCAACTCAGACACCCCAGTCACCGAAGGCAGCCCCCGCAACTCTGGCACCTCAGGCTGCCCGGGCAACTCTGGTGCTATTGTAGCCACAGGCTGCCCAGGCAACCCTGCTGCTGTCGTCACCTCAGGTTGCCCCGGCAACTCCAGCGCTGGCATCACCGTAGGCTGCTCCGGCTCTGTTGTCATCACAGGTTGTTCTGCCAATTCCAAAGCCACAGTCGCCACAGGCTGCCCAGGCAACTCCATTGCTGTTGTCACCACAGGCAGCCCTGGCAACTCTTGTGGCAATTCCAGCGCCATCGTGGGTTGCCTTGGCACCTCCTCAGGCAACTCCGACACCATCGATGGTGCTGGAAGCCCAGGCAAATCCTGTGACAACTCAAGCACAGGTGTTGCCGAGGGCCCCGGCAACTCTGACACCTGTACCAGTGTTGCAGGAGGCCCTGGCAACTCTGGCACCAGTGTCACGGGGGGCCCCGGCAACTCCGGAACCTGTACCGGCGTTGCAGGAGGCCCCCGAAACTCTAGTACCGATGCCACAGGGGACCCCAGCACCTCCGGAACCGGTGCCTCTGGCACCGGCATCACAGGAGGGCCTGGCACCTCTGGCACCAAGGTCATGGGGAGCCCTGGCAGCTCCGGCACCGATGTCATGGGGGGCCCTGGAAGCTCCGGTGCTGTCACGGGGGGCCCTGGAAGCTCCGGTGCTGATGTCACGGGGGGCCCTGGAAGCTCCGGCGGCGATGTCACAGGGGGCCCTGTCAGCTCCGATGCAGATGTCACGGGGGGCCCTGGAAGCTCCGGCACTGATGTTGTGGGGGTTCTCAGCAGCTCCGGCACCGATGTCATAGGAGGCCCTGGCAACTCCAGCACTGGTGTTGTAGGGGGTCCTGGCAGCTCCGGCACTGGTGTTGTGGGGGGTCCAGGTATCTCTAGCACTGAGATTGCAGGTGGTTTGGGCAACTCCAATACTGTAGTTGTAGGAGGCTCCATAGACAACAATGGTATTGTTGTAGATTGCTCAGGCAACCTCAGAACTTCAGTTACAGATGACTCTGGCAACTCCAAAGCTATCAATGACCTTGGCCTAGGATAGGTCTCTGCAGGTGTCTCTGATACTGTCACCCCAGAAGTTTCTGATAACTCAAGCACTTTTGATGCTGGAGGCTCGAGTAATGTGGTCTTTGACTGCTCTGAAGATGGAATCTCCAAATGCTTTGTCACAGATCTTGCATTGTATTCTGATGGCACTGTCACATATGCCTCAGACAACTTCTGCACTACTGCTGTAGTAGGCACAGGCATCACTGCAGGAGATTCCAACGTCTGTTTCACAGATGATTCCAGGGTTACAGCCACAGATGTCTCTGGTCGCTCTAACGTGAAGGGTTCTGGGACTAATGCTGCATGTAGTTCTGATAGTTCCCCAACTGAAGTTGGCTTCAGTGCTACTAAAGTATGTGGTTCTGATATCTCTACTGCTATTGTAGGAGGTTCCAGAGCAACTGCAGGGGATTCATTCAGTCCCAATGTCATTGTTGGTGACTTCAGCATTACTGCAGGGGGCTTAGGGAGCCCAAGTGCTCTTACAGGGTGTTCCAGCCCCATCACTGAGGGCTCTGAATCAAACTTCAAATAGGAATCAGACTCTAACCCTACATTCCCACCATGATGAGATTTCAGCTTTGAATCAGATTCTTCTGACTGTCTTTTGTATTTTTTCTCTTTCTCTTTTTCTTTCTTCTTTTTCTTCTTTTTATTTTTGTGTTTTTTATGTTTCTTTGATTTTTTAGTGGGAATTTCATCAGTAGGGTCTGTTTGTACAGATACACATCTACTTTTTCTGGAGGCCTCCTTTAAATCTAAAGAAAAAAGAAAAGACATTTAATTTTTCAGATCACTCAACACTAAGGTTTAAATAAATATTGCAAGGTTGAATTTTGCATATCATGGCATAAAGGATTTGTCTTTCTTAAACTTAAATAAAAGTATAACAGAAAATTCAAACATTTGCTCAAATCAATCTGACAACCATCAGGCTGAGAACTTTTTCTGTAATATCCTATCAATATTTAAAATACAAACTGTAGGCCTTGGAACTTGCCACAAAATAATGCCTATTCGCTGATTCTTTTAATATTGCTTCTGTTAATATATATTTTTCTGATTAACACTTTAAAAGATACAAAGAGAAAAATATTAACAATGAAGGATAGGATTACCCACATTATATTAGCTTTATTTCCTCTTAACAATGCATAACCACAAAGAATTTTATAACATTTTCCTATTATGTCTACATGGCCATTAACTTTAATCATCAAAAAGAAAGGTAAGGCATTCAACCTTCCACATGAATTTTAATACCTTAATAAAATTATACTCTTTAATATCAGAAGGAATTAAGAACATCAATTGTCAGAAAAATAAAATATGCTCATACTACATTTGCTTTAAGGATAAAAAAATGCCGAGCAAATTGACACAGGTTGATCCTTTGAGATATTTATATTCTAGAAATAAACACTGTAAACTTAATAATTTTTCAAAAAGAAATATTCCAAAATGGCATTTCAGAGAGAAAAACCAATTTTTCATAAACTTCAATGTTTAAATTAACATATTCTAAAAAAAATTCAGTATAAGTCATCGGACTGATAAAAGTACTCAATAGTGACAATAAATAAACTTCTCTAGCTAATAAGAAGCAACTTGCATTATCTGTTGTTATATTAAATTTTTAAAAACATAATTAAACTGGAAATAACCTACCTTTTATCTTTTTTCTTCTCTTTGCCGCCCCCAGCCAGTACACACTTAAGATGATAATGTTCAAATCACTTAACCTACCTGTGCCCTCAGCTTTATTTCTAAAATGAGGGAAACTACAGGATTCCAGCTATAAATCCGTTCAACCTATCATCCTAGTATCAGCTGTTATCATCAATATAAACTATTGTGAATTTCAAAATTATAACATTAACAAGACCTTAAATGAAGAAAAAAATCACCTTCAATGAGAATAAATTGAAGCATACAAAACTGTTAAGATTTTTCTATTATGTAAAGTTTCAGGGCATATTTTAACATATTTATCTTCAATTAGCCAGAAAATTCAGTTAATTTATAGCAAAGGACTCCTGTAGAAGAAATATACTCAAAGATACTCTTCTTAAAGACCAATTAAACTTCCCTTAAGATTTCGAAGAAAAGATAATCCTTGACACAGATAATCCTTTTTACTTTACCTGGTTTATACCGCAATTCTGTGTCTAGGACCCCAGATAGCACTTCTTCTATTTTCTGCACTATTTCTTCATTTGGTAGGCTCCTTGCACAGGCAGCTGCATCACCTGACTGGTTTCCTTCAACAGGTGGGTTTGTTTCACCATTCAGCTGGCCTTCAACCCTGCCACTGATTTAAAAAATAAAATGGTAAAATTAATTAACACTATGAATGTCAATATACTACAAACCAGCACAAATTAACAGCCTAGTAATAGTTTGTCTAATTCTTAGTGACTTTATCACATCTGAACATATATAATATGCATACATTATCATCTTTATAGTTTTTGTAAACATATTCTTAAACAGTAACAACTCTTCCTTAAATTTTGTTCCCCTCTAATCTAGTTCCATCTGGTTTAAATTCTAAGTTTTTGGTCTCACAGGACTACAATTTTACCAGAGTGTAAACCAAGTAAAACACCCCAAAAAAAAGATTTTCTGAGCCTATATATTTATTATTATCAGGAAAAAAAAATACAAAGAAGATTGTATGTCCTATAACACTAGGTACATATAGGTATGATGAAGGAAAAAAGGCCAGTATTTTTGGCTAATCTATGCAGAAATACTATTCACCACCAGCATAAGGATAACACACAAAAGTTAGCAAAATAAGCACAACATAAATTAATCACATACTGTAAAGTTCAATACAATGTCCACAAAAGTACAGAAAATACATGTCATTTTGTATAAAGGAGACTGCATGAGATGTTAATAAACTAATTAACTAATGAGAATTTATTACACTTTAACCAATGACACTGTATACATAAAAAAGCACCAGTTTAAGTTGACATTTCCAAATTGATTCAATTACCTGAAACCTTCCCTATTTCACCCTAAACAACTTTCCATGCTAATAATGATTGTGTTCATTTGTATTGTATCAAAGATTGAATATATATTTATGTTCTCGAATCGTATTTTTAAATATTTAATACAACTTTGATTCTAATTCATCCAAATTAAATTTAGCAGGCCTAAACTATCAAAACAAATGAACTTATGTCTAAAAAAACCAAATCTCAAAAAAAAAATTTTAATTACAATGGAAAATATAACCAAAGCAGCACACTCAAAGCTATCACAAAAAACCTGGTGTAATACTAACACAACTAATTTATCAATGAAGTTAGTTCTCTATTCACACTAATGAGGTAAAACATCAATCCAAATTATGTAAAGTAACATGTAATCCAAAATCCATTCATATTTGATTCATAATTACCCTAAAACAGGGAGAGGCAAAAAACCCTATAAGATGGAGTGAAGGAAGATAACTAATGTTCCTAATTATACTTTGCTTGAATTAATATTAAAATTGGTTTAGTTTTCCTCTAATATATCTGCTGGTGCTGTATGATGTAGAAATTTGCTGTGAATAATCAAAAAAGTGGATAATCTGCAGTCAATTGACCATAATCAAATGACATAATTAGACTACTCAATTTAACACTTTTTGCAATTAAGTCTCAGGAATAAGTCTCATCTGAAAATTATTTGTTCACTCATATGACCGACAGACGGAAATCAACGCGATTTCCCTTCTCCCCACCTAACAGAATCCACCCCACTGCTCAGTAAATGAGAATTAAGAACTTAATTTGGGTATTTAACTTACTCTTGGAGTCAGCTAAGACTACATTGTGACCAATAGACAGACATGATCGGGATGCTGGAGTTTAAAGATAGTGAAAAGCCACGGAGAGAAAGAATGAGTGAAACTGTAACAAATATTTAAGTTTCAAGGACCATGTAAGGTATACAAGGCAGAAACACTAACGGAAAAACCACTCAAAAGCAAGAATTCATTATTTTCCTTTTGGGGTAAACATCTGTTTCTTTCCAAATTCCTTTCTCCACATTTTTTGGTAGGGAAAATGAGAACATAAAAAGGCAATAGTGGCTCAGGGATACTGCGTTAGTCAACCCAACTTTCCTTGTTATTTGAAGCTGGGATGGGTGAAAACTGAAATCCTAAAGACATCTTTTCTTCCCCCAACCTCCAACCAAAATCTTATACACACTCCATATCAGTTTCGAACATCTCCCACCTTCAAACCGTGAGTAGCTAACCAACAACAAACTGGGCAAATTTTAATTGTTTTCAACTCTTAAAAAAAAAAAACAGGTAGAGAGAGCAAAGGGGGAAACCAAAAACCTGAATAATCCACAAACTGTATTGTCGGATCTTGAATAATGGAGAATTAGCAAAAATGAAAGTTTTAGATTATGCTATAAAATCGCCGTTATTACACCCTTTCCGGGGCTAGGGACATAATGGTGAAACCTCCGGAGACGACTGCGGGGGAGGGGAGGGGAAACGAGGAGGAGGAAGAGGAGGAGGAGGAGCGGAGGAGGAACCTAGGCCCATCCCAAGGTGGACAACGGGGCCTGGAAGACAGAGGGGAGGGGAGTTACTCCGAAGAGAAAAGGAAGTCTACGAACGCAGCCTGTAGATTAGGGGTTGGTGAGGGTGGGGGGAGGAGGAGAGCGTCGCGGAGCGAGAGACGAAAGCCCTCGCGCGCGAGAGAAGAGAGGAAGGAAGGCAGGAGATGGGGGAGGGGGCGGGGGCCAGGAAATAGATCCCAGGCCCGGGCGAGGCTCCTGCAGGGCCTAGGCCAAAGGACGATGGCGGCTAGGGGAGAAACCGCGGTGGAACATTGTATCGGTCCCAGTGGTCAACTAAAGGCAGATGCTCCTGGGAAGACGTTACCTGGAAAGCTCTTGCTGAATTTCCCGGAATTTACTGACCACGAAGGACCTGAAGATCTGCTCGATGTTTGTCGCCATGGCGGCCGCTCCGTTCTCTCAACTCCTCCTCCCAAGACCTCCAGGCTCCCAGCATGCGTCGGGAGTAGGCGCTGCGGCCAGTTCCTTATCTCTCTTCCCTCATTGGTTCTTGCCGGTGCTCCAGGGAAGGCACGCTCTGCCACTGGGCCAATCAGCGGGCACGTATCCGCTTTCTCGGGCAGTTCTTGCGAGACCAGGGCGGAGCCGTTGACGTAAGCTCCAAGCTCGGGGCTGCGGCGGCCATGTTAGTGCCTGACGCAGGCGCCATTACAGGGCCACTATCTGCTGGTGAATCCCGCCAACGTGAGCGGCTTAATCTCCAGCGTTCGGGGCGGGAGGTGGGTTTGTACTTGTGCAGTTTGGGTTGATTCGAGGGCATAACTATCCCGAAGAGGGGATGGCGGCGGGGTAAGAACTAGTCAGTTTTCTCGCGGAGCCCGCAGACGCCTGAGGGGGGCGCCAATTCCGCCTTCATTGCCGTCCCAGGGAGGGCCCGCCTCCTCAGGGCCGTCCTCCCTATGCTCGCGCAATTCTGGACTGGAAAATACAACCTCTCTTTCCCTCCGCCCCCGACCCTTCCCCCGCCCCATGTCTAAATCCACCTCATTTTCCGAACCCACGCCATTCGGACGCTCTGCCAGGCTGTTGGGCTTTCTTGGCCCTTTTTCCAGGACCCTAACTCCCCAGTGTTGTGCTGCGATATTCTGCGGCGGGAAAGTGCGTCTGTCGTTACCCTGACGAAATTGCACCCCCCCCCCCCGGCCGTACGAGCTCTCGGCGGCACTTTTTAAGGGAAAAAACTCTTTACGGGTCCTCAGTGGCGTGAGGTACAAGCCTGATGGGGAGCGTGGGGGGCGGTAGTGGGGGGGGAGTCATTATGTAACACATATGGACATGATTTCCCCTGGTCTGGGGCAAAACCACGAGGTTGGAATCTGTAAGCCCCGGAAGGGCCATCACATAAACTGTACGCCTCTGTTCTGAGTTGAAGAAGGCGGCCTTAGCCTTAGTCCTTTGGGGGTAGGGAGGTTCGGTATTGGGCTTGCCCGTGGGTACCGGACTGCCCATTTACGAATTTATGAACATAAATAAGCGCCAGATTGGAAGGATTCCTGAACTTACGAATTTCCTTTCCACCTCTCACAGACTTCCGCGGAGCAAAGGACCTTGGGGTTTGTTCCTTTTGGCGCGTCGCAACTCTTGTTCTTAAAAAGTAGGTGCGGGGCTCCTTTGTATTTTATTTTTCTTTGTTAACATCTAAATCGTCTTACTCAGACTCACTTAAGGTAGATTTCTATAATGTCTTGTGATTTGCTAGCAAGAGGACAGAAAAAGCTGTGATGTTAGTAATTTATTGGGGCATAATTTCAGTTCTTGGATTCTGTGGGTCGGCCATGTGCTTTTTACTTAACCCTGTGTCTAACGGAGCAGTTTTTTCTTCAAATAAACTTCCAGCTAGAATTCATTCCATTTTGTAAATCTGTTTGGCGGTTGGCATGGGTTTTTCTTTAACTTTGGGACTAATGCATTTTGCTTTTTAATTCTATGGGAGTGACTGGGTGCTTTTCCCTTAACCCAGAAGCTAATGAAATTTTTTTTCTAGTTAGATACTAAATCAAAGTGTTTTAGTCCTACGAAACTGTGCCTTCAGCTCTCAAATAATGAAACATATTTTTTCTTTAACCATCAGAATTCATTTCCTTATTTTTCTTGGCATGTATTTAAATATATTTCTTTTTTTACTCCTTTGGAGTTGCCATGTGCATGTTCTTTAACACTGACTAATAAAATGTTTTTCTTCATAAGTACTTCTGAGAGAATACATTTTGTTTTTTTAATCTTGTGGGATTGACCATGTGCTTTTCCTTTTACCATATACTCAGTAGAGACATTTTTTACTTTTTTTTTTTTTTTTTAACATTTACACTGCCAGTTTGGGGGATCTTAATTTTTCATTAAAATGTTCTTGCTCATGCTTCTGAATTTCTGATAAGGTAAATGTTTCAAATTTGTTCTTTTCTCTAGCCAGTACAAATGATTTCTTTTTTTAGTTTTAAAAAAAAATAAGAATTGTTCAGTTCTTTGATATAATTTGCTATTATTTTTAACTATTCTCCATACAGTCCAAAATGTCTTCAGTAGGTGCTTTTGCACTCACATAGCATAAATTAGGAATTTTGAAAATAGCCTAATTTCTGCTTCATACTCTGCTAATTCAGTGAAATGCAAGTAATCCAGGTAAACTAAACACAACTGTATCTTGTCTAAAAAAATAAGTCGGTATATCTGTTTTAAAGATGAGAGAACTGAGGATTATCCAGTATTAGATAGCAAGTAAAGTTTTTACCCAGAATTACACATCTATTAAGTGTCTCAAGTCTGATTTTGACTCAGGTCATCCTGACTCCAGCCCTGCCATTCTGTCCTCTGAATCCACTAGCTGGGTACTATTTAACATATCTATAGTTACCAATTCTTCTCAATTCCACTCCAATCACATCTTTACTCACACCACAACTACCCTAGTTCAAGTTCTTACCAGTTCCTACTCTGACTCTCATTTCCACTTTGCATTGCAACCTCTGCCAACTCATATTCCTGCTGTCCTCTCTTTATTTAATAATCTTAACTGGATCCCTGAAACAATTTGGCCCCAGAGCCAAATCCTGTCAGCCCCTTGTTTTTATTATTATTATTTTTTTTTTAAAACCCTTACCTTCCATCTTGGAGTCAATACTTTGTATTGTTTCCAAGGCAGAAGAGCAGTAAGGGCTAGGCAGTGGGGGTTAAGTGACTTGCCCAGGGTCACACAGCTAGGAAGTGTCTGTGCTCAGATTTGAACCTAGGACCTCCCAGACCTGGCTCTCAATCCACTCTGCCACCCAGCCCCTTGTTTTTGTATGGCCCCTGAATTAATAACAGTTTTGCCTTTTTAAATACAAGGAAATTTATTTTTAAATGTAAACATTTTTTTTTTAAAACCCTTAACTTAAATACTGAATATTGGTTCTAAGGCATGTATAAATGGAATTAGCTCACCCTCATTCATTCTTTAGACTTTAGCCACCAGGAATGTCACCCCACCCAATTTAGAATTAAGTAGGGAGGGGTAGGTCTGTGACCCACATGTGATAGTAAGTGACAAATCAAAAACAAGTGACTGCCCCCTGGGCAGTCCAAAACAGTGTTGAAGCTGCCATTTGTTCATGTGAAACTGGAGGTGGAAGCAGGAAGTGACAAAAGCTGCTATCTTTTAAATGTGATGGTAACTTCCTGTGCGGGGCTTTTGGCACTTTGAACTTGGAGTTGAAGGAGCTCTGGTGAGACCTTTGACTGCTTCTCTTTGAATTGTCACGTGGGTAAGTTAAGCTGACTCTTCTTCCCTTGGCTTTTCTGGAGACTAGCCTCAAGGAGGCCTCTCTTCTTAGAGGAGGCCTTGTAGCTAGAAGCCTTATTTAATTAACCTCTGTGCCCCCTCTGCTGGGGCCTCTAAGATACTTTAGAACTTTATAATACTTTAAATATCCAGACCAACCATAATCTTTCCCATTTTTCACTCTTATAGGCAGAAGAGTCATACCGGCTAGGCAGAGGGTAGGTTAAGTGACTTGCCCACAGTCTTACAGCTAGGAAGTGTCTGGGAGGTCCAGAGAATCCAGGACCTCCAGTTTCCAAGCCTGGCTTTCTATCCACTGAGATGCATAGCTGTCCCAAGTGCTATATTCTTTTTTCTGACTCTTCAATTCTCCCTCCTGATGTAACTTTGAGTTTGATTTTTGGACATATTGATGGTCAAAAATAACAAGCTTCCAGTTTTTGTGGACCAGCCAAGAGAACATACCCAGCACACAATTAGAAATGTAACCTCTTTCCAGTTGTAAAGTCCTGTTCCACTCCATCTCCTAAATATGTTTTCTTCCTATCCTGTGTTGCCCTAACTTTAAATTCTTGTTACCTCTCAAATGTATTAGGGTAAAAAGTTTTCTAGCCTGATCTCTTAAACCAACCCTTCATAATGCTGTCAGGGTAATTCTCATTCTAATCAAGTCACATTCCCTTGATCAAAAACATTCAGTATTTCCCATTGCCTAAAGAATAAAATGCTTTATTCTTATCATACTATTCAGGCTTTTCATTGAATTTCCTTCCATTATGCCTCAGTTTGTCTAAATTCTTCTCTTCAAGGCATAATTCATATACTACTAACTCCTTGAGGTCTACCCAGATTCCTTCCAGCCCAAAAAAGGAAAAAAAGGCCTTCTCTGACCTTTGCTGTGCTGTGCTGTTTTTATGTTTTTACTTGTCTCCCATGACTCTTTGCTCTACTATATGTTCTTAAGGCAGCAACTGAAATTCTTTTTTTTTTTTTTTTTTTTTTTTAAGCCCTTACCTTCTGTCTTGGAGCCAATACTGTCTTTGTATTGGCTCCAAGGCAGAAGAGTGGTAATGGCTAGGCAATTGGGGTCAAGTGACTTACCCAGGATCACACAGCTGGGAAGTGGTCTGAGACCAGATTTGAACCTAGGACCTCCCGTCTCTAGGCCTGGCTCTAGCTACCCAGCTGCCCCCTGCAACTGAAAATCTCAACTGAACATAGCACAATTCCTTAAACATGGTGCTTAAATGTGGAATTGTTACTGAGAGACTGGGTCTAGAAGAGATCACTTTCATAGAGGTGATAATTGAACCTATGAGAGTGAATAAAATTGAAGAGGAAGAGAGAACAGAGATAAGATTAAAAAGCCAAAGGTTAGGGGGGCAGCTGGGTAGCTCAGTGGATTGAGAGCCAGGCCTAGAGACAGGAGGTGTGTGACCCTGGGCAAGTCACTTGACCCCCATTGCCTACCCTTACCAATCTTCCACCTATAAGTCAATACACAGCAGAAGTTAAGGGTTTAAAAAAACAAAAACAAACAAACAAAAAAGCCAAAGGTTAGAACCTTGAGGAATACTGTCTTTTAAGAGGTGGGGAGGAAAATAAGAGGTTGGGCAAACAACAAAATTAGGCTAGTTCCGTATTCAAAAACCAAAGAAAAAGAGTATGAAAAAGAAGAGAAGATGGTCAGCAGTGTCACATGTTACCAGGATATAGGAGACCAATAAGAAATTAGGAAATGAGTGGATTTTTTTTATTTTATTTTTTACAAATTAACTGAACTTGATTCTCCAGGCACTGGTTTTCTTAAGTATATGAGCATTACAGTATATCAGGTTTTTTGTTTGTCTGTTTTTTTAATCCCTTTTCTGCAGATAAATTAATGGCAGTTTGCGTGCTTGTGATTGGCAATGGGGGAAGGGAACATACCCTGGCTTGGAAACTTGCTCAGTCTCAACATGTTAGACATGTGATAGTTGCCCCAGGAAATGCAGGAACGGCCAACAATGAGAAAATTTCAAATTCAGGTAAAGATATTTTGATTCATAGAATGTTTGATCTAGAAAAACCCTTAGAATTCATCTAACATCATTTTGTCAGTAACAGGTCTAGTTATTTTATGTTAAGTATTTATGTTATTAGTATTTGGGTCTCCTTTATTTCTGGCTTTTTTGGTCATAAAAGAATGGCTTTCCCTCAATAAGAAGGCATGAATCAGTTTGTAGTAAGGAAATAATTTTATACCAGTATCTTAATAAAATTAGATTAATATGATATTGACAATTATATAATGCTTTGAAGGTTTTAAAGAACTTTATATACATTATCTCATTTGGTTTGTACAAGAGATAGTAACTTGCCTAGGCTCAAAGTGTCTTTTGATCATACATCTTCCCCACTGCAATCCCATCACTGTCCTTATGACACATATCAGAATGGACTAGTCTGATAGAATCCCATAACAACATAAAGTTTTGTTTAACCATTATATTATTCACCTAGTGAAACTAGCCATAATAGTGATAGCAGCTAATATAAAGCCAACTTTTGCAAAGGGCTTTATATGACTTATCTCATTTGGAAATATAGGTAGGAATATTATTCTGGGGCCCATGTGTTGAAGTATATTGTGATGTTCCTGATAAATATCTCTGCAAAATTTCTATTTAAAGGCTGATCTGTTCTTAAACCTGTAAAAGGAGACTTCCTTTTGAATGAACTTGAAGATAGCAAAGGTGTTTGATATGGAATCCTATTGCAATGTACATAAAAGGTACATTTTGATTGATGGGAATGCCATTTGCAAAAAGCAAATGTGTTTGAAAATAATACGTTGGTACACTGGGGTTCTGTGCAAAAATACAGTGCTCAGCAGCTGCAAAATAACTTGTTCAGGAAACTAGCTTATATTTTTATGCTAAAACTATTTTCCCAATATTTAAGAGATTTTTTAAATTTAATATAGTAGTACTTGGGCTTTGCTATGAAATAAGCCTGGGTTTACATTCAAAACAAGGAAATTCTCTATATATTTTATTTTTTTGCAAATAATTAAACAAAATAGCTTCATTATTTAGTAGTTCACTAAGTAACTTCAAGAACTTTGGGCCTGTTGCCAGTACTTTTTACATAACAACTGAAAATAAAGTGAATTTATATGTTCTTTAGCTTAATTTTTTCTTTTTTTTTTTTTTTTTTTAATTCTCCATTAAATTCAGTTGCTTATAGGGAAAAACAAATAGAATTTAGGGATTATATGTAAGTAAATTACTGAGAGATTTACCATTAGAAATTAAAATAGTTGGGTTTTTTTTCTCTCTACAGCTGTGTCAGTCACTGATTATACTTTGCTTGCTCAGTTCTGCAAAGATCAGAAGATTGAACTTGTAGTCGTTGGACCAGAGGCTCCTCTTGCTGCTGGTAAAGTTGGAAAACTTCCAATTTCCTTTTGTAAGATTGGCTTTATGGAAGAAAGTATTTAATAATAAACTTTTAGGGTTAAATTCTACCTCGGATAAAATCGTTTTCACAACATGGAGACTATTTTAGATGGCTTTCAAAATATCAAAAACAAAACCTTGGTATAAAAGAAGTCTTTGACGGTACAGAATACCATTTAATATTTATACAAATTGACTAAATTCAATGCAAATAAATTATTTTTACTGAATTTAAGAAATATTACTAAATTTCCATTGTTCATGGAATAAATAAAAGGTAATCTGGAGGCTTGGCACCAGAGTTTTAAGCATTTATTAATAAAAAGAGAATTTGATAGAGGTAGGGAGAGATATCTCGGCCTTTCTAACTTAAAGTAGATCAGGTCCCAGATTTTAGCCCAGCGTGGTCCCTCCACACTTCACTGCCACTTGCCAAGTGTCAGCTCAGGAAGTCAATCTATTCAACAGTGAAAGTAAAGAGAGCCCCTCCTTCCCATACTTGCCTTTTAAACACCACTAGCTTCTCCCTCTGTAGCCATGTTGCATGTTGACACACGTGCTGATACTAGACCCTGATCAACATCCCTTAAATAATTTACTTCACACAGACAATAAAAATTGAATTAAATAATCATTAATAATTCATTTTGTGTCCCCAATCATTTCCAACCTAATCTCTTTTTAGTTTAAGCTGAGACTTAATAAGTCAGGGATATGTTTTACTATTTACCAACAAAAAATGCTATACAGAGATTTGGTTATATCAGTGGTTCCCAAACTTTTTTGGCCTACCACCTCCTTTCCAGAAAAAATATTACTTGGCGCCCCCTGTCACATACTATCACTGCCCCCTTTACAATTATTCACCACCCCCAAATGCACCAGTGGCCATCACTGCCCCCCTGAATCGCTGCAGCACCCTCCAGGGGTGGTGGTGCCCAGTTTGGAAATCACTGGGTTATATTGTCTGATAATCTGTTTTAAATGGCTGTACCTAAAATGGTACACCTTTCTTAGAATCACTTAAGGGGGCAGCTGGGTAGCTCAGTGGATTGAGAGCTAGGCCTAAAGATGGAAGGTCCTAGGTTCAAATCTGGCCTCAGACACTTCCCAGCTATATGACCTTGGGCAAGTCACTTGTCCCCCATTGCCTACCCTTACCACTTTTCTGCCTTAGAGCCAGTACACAGTATTGACTCCAAGGTAAGGGTTTAAATTTAAAAAAAAAAAAAAAAAGAATCACTTAAAACCAAACCTTATCATGACAATGTCCTGTTTTCTGGCAATTTAATCTGTTGATTGGGAACATCAGTGCATATGGCAGAAATGACCTGTAATATTTTCCATTTGCATTCATCTTGCAAAATATAATCTAAAATAATTTTATTTGTAGGAATTGTTGGGAACCTGACATCTGCAGGAGTGAAATGTTTTGGACCCACAGCAGAGGCAGCTCAGTTAGAGTCCAGCAAAAAATTTGCCAAAGAGTTTATGGACAGACATGGAATCCCTACTGCAAAGTGGAAGGCTTTCACCACACCTGAAGAAGCCTGCAACTTTGTCATGAGGTAGAATGCTATCTATCTATGAATAATAATTATCTTGTATCTGTGTTTAATTATCCTTTATTTTTCCCATGCATGCTTATGATATTGTATTGATTTCACTATAATGATAATAAATGTTTATTGATTTAATTACTTAGCTACTTGTTGTTCCCTCTTAATTTTCTTTTCTGTATCATTGTGCATTTCCAGCCCCACTAAACATGAATGTACCCCTAAGACTGGTTCTGTGTTCTCATCTCCCTGACTTTTTTTTCCTCTTGATTTCTTACTAACTACTGGACCCTCCTCATCTCTCACTCTTGTTGTAATCGTTTTCCTGTTTAATCTCTCTCCCCTTTCCAGTCTGTCCTTAGAGAACTTAAATAACCCAACTCTAATTTTTTTTGTTTTATTTCTATTTTGAGCATTTTCCCATAGTTACGTGTTTCGTGTTCTTAGCCAATGCACAATTCCACTGGGTTTTACAAATTATCGTTGATTAATACCTAATTCCATATTATTGATACAACTCTATTTTTAAAAACTCTTCAACCTGACATTTAAATTGTAAATAAGATAAAATATATTTATATAGTACAATACAATATCTGTGTTTTATCCATTTCATAGTTTGTAAACTTATTTTTCCCTATCATCTCAGACTTCTGCAAAACTCCAAAAAAATTCTCATTTAATTTCTTATGCCAAGCCACAATATATTGAAACCACAATGGGGAAAGTTGTGGTGTAGTTCGTTGTATCTGTGTGACAGAAAATTGAATGACCTCAACCTGTCTCTATTTTAAATACTACTCTGTCTCAGTCTCGATTAAAAATTAAGATAAATTCATTTGGAGAAGCAATTTAGTTTATAATGCTGCCTACAGAAACTACATGTGAAAATAATAATGTTTACTTACATGTGATAGTGAGTAATTCATCCAAAAATATCACCTGACAAGAATTCTTTTTCTTCTTCAGAATAATTATGTTTTTTGTGTTTTCGTCATAATCATTACCATGAAAAGACATTTTGCCTTCTAATTACCACTTCACATCAAATCCTCTCTTATCCCCCAAAAACAATTAAGCAAAAATATCTGGCATAATTAGTAGTTCATGACAATTTATGTTCCTTTACAGTGCAGACTTTCCTGCTCTAGTTATAAAGGCCAGTGGTCTGGCTGCTGGAAAAGGTGTAATTGTGGCTAGTAACAAAGAAGAGGCTTGCAAAGCAATTAAAGAGATAATGCAGGTATGATAAAGAGACATTGGGGTTTTCTATACTGAATGTCATGTTTAAATATTAATTTTCTCAATGAGAGAGATACATGATATAAATATTTATATCATAGTATTCCATGGGCCTAGTAGACACTCCAGAAATGCTATTTTATATTTAAAATTGTAACATAAAGAAACCAAATTGTAATTGTCTCGGTTAAGCTGGCTTCAACTATTGCGGTCCAAGAATAAACAGAAAAAGAAAATTTGGGGGCTCAAGCTTAAATAATTACTTTTTCTCATTTTATTCCTAATTGAGATTATTTATAATGATCAAGGTTTTGTTTTTTTGAGAACTTCCCATAACTTCTTATACTTTTCTTTTAAAAAAATATTTAAGCAAAGCCTTCTGTTGGAACAGTTCCTTGTTATAGTTTATAAGTTTGAGTCCTTTCCTCTGCTGTCTTTGACCTCCTTAGTTTTCTGTGGGAAATCAACATCTGCCATAACCCTTAAATTCTCTTATTCTTCTCCTTATTCTTCTTGTTTTGAGCTTTAGACCAGGACTTCAAACCCATCAAGGGAAATGTTAAAATCTGATTCCATAAAGCCTTAGAATTCTAGAGTTTGAAGGAAATTAGCATGTTTATGGGAGCTGTGTGATAGGCAGACGCACCAGTTATGATTAGTCCCCACACAACTTTGAGATCTACACCATAACAAGGTGCCATGCTCCTATTACAAATACACAGCATACACCTATATACTTGTGGCTTCACTTTTATTCCAGTTATAACTGCAAAAAAGATATGTTCCACAGCTGTTTAAGACTGGAAGTTGCAGTATAGTTGTCTTTTTTTGCTTCTCAGTCATCTCAATGTCCCTACAATATTGCATGAATCCCATCTCCACCAACCTTAATCAGAGGGCATTCAGCTTCTGCTAAACACCTGCTAACAGACTTCATCTCAAAAAGCAACCTAATACATTTTTAAAGAGCTTATTAGAAAACTCTTCGTTTAGGTTGAGCCAAAGTCTATCTAACCATAACTTACTTTATTCATCCCAATTCTTCGTCTAGAGTTGGGAAGGATAAATCTCTTTTCTTTGTGACCACCATTCATATATTTAAAAGATACCTGAGTATATCCCTGTAAGTCTTTTCTCTGGGCTGTATATTTATAATTCTAGCCAAATCTCTATATTTCCATCCTCTAATATGTTGTAGTTTTTAGTCCTCTCATTTTCCATCCCATGGAACATTGACGTCCATCATTCCCTTACTGCTACAGATATTTAAAATGACAGTTTTTCTCAAAGTTTTTGTTATCTTCACCAACCACTACTTGCTGGTTGCTCAGAATAGCCATTTGGTTCATTGCTTTCTCTCTACTTTATGAAATACCTTTTAAGAGAAACCAAGCAGTGCTCCTAAAGAAACCATTTTTTTCTTTCACCTTACTTTCTGTTAGAATCTGCATTTTTGTGATTATGATACATGATCACAATATGAGAAATAGTTATATAATGTTTTCTATTTGGTTTATAGAAGCGAAATAAAAACTGCCATCTTAGGCTGTGCTGATGTTATATTTTGCTTTGTGAGCATGAGATTATTGATTTGAATCTTTTAAAAAGGTAAATTAGTGATATCAATACATATGTTATATTTCAAGTTGAAATATAGTATCTTTGAGCATGACAAAAAAATCTAGTAATATAGTGGTTCCTTCCTAATTTGGCAAAAAATCTCAAGTAAAGGTAAACCTATAAAGTTAATGGTATTTCATTTCAATATAGGATAAAGCTTTTGGAGCTGCTGGTGATACTGTTGTAATTGAAGAAGTTCTTGAAGGAGAAGAGGTGTCTGTAAGTATATTTCCGTCCATAGTGGGATTTTTGGTTATTCAAACTCTTTGTCTTCCTGCTAGAACAGTTTTTAAATTAATTCTTCCCCATCAAAAAAAAAAAAAAACTTAGTTTCATCTTAGAGAAATAAAGCGTAGTCCCAAAAGAGGAAGAGATACATATAATAATTCAAAAAATTACATCTTCTGTAGCTAGAAAGAGGCTGCTTTCTCTTCAGCTATACCAGAAGTGCTCTTTGTGGAAGATGGGGCTGGAGGTGTTGGTCCCAAGGCAAAAGAGCAGTCAGGGATAGGAAATGGACTTACTCAGTGTCTCACAACTAGAAAGAAAATGCCTGAGGCCAGATTTCAATCTAAGATATCCTTGCCTGGTTCTTAATCCAGCCTTTTAATATATTTTTAAAATTATTTTCCCTTTATTTACCAAAGTAATAGGCATATTTGAAAGTAATTTTCTTCTGTGGTGAGTTATGAGATAAGGAGCTCTGTAATCAGAAATGGCTGGTAGGGTCAAGTAAAATTTAACATTCTAAATGTTCTAGTTCTTTATGTATAACTTCTTAGGCTTGTGTGTACCTGATTTTTTTCTGCTCAAAAGCATCTATGTGTTACCTTATAGGATAAATTTCACAACTTTTACATCAGTGATTTTTAAACACTTTTCATTAAATGTAGACCTAATAAATGGAAAAAAATTGTCTTTTCCCTGTAGTGTTTGTGTTTCACTGATGGTAAGACTGTGGCCCTTATGCCACCAGCCCAGGACCATAAGCGATTATTGGATGGAGACCATGGCCCCAATACGGGAGGAATGGGAGCTTATTGTCCAACACCACAGGTAAGTAAAGTAATAATCTGTAAATTAGACAAGTATTCTTATTATTATTATAAAAAAAGTATTTTACCAGATACATAAATAACATTTCCACATCCAAAGTTACATAATCCAAATTGTCTATATCCCTCTCTTCCTGGAGTTAGCAAGCAATTTGACCTTGATTATACATTTATCATCATGCAAAAAATATATTTCCATGGTCATTTTTTAAATGAATAAATCTGTAAAGCCAAAAACCCCAAAACATGTACCCAAATAAACAAGTGATAAAATCATATGCTTCCATCTGCATTCCTGCTACCACAGTTCTTTCTCTGGAGATAGATAGCATTCTTTGTTAAGTCCCTCAAAATTATCATGGATCCAATTCATGGATCTGTGAGCAGGGGGAGGGAAAGAACATGAATCATGTAACTGTGAGAAAATACTTAAATTTGTTTTGTTTTTTGTTTTTGTTTTTTAAGCCAAAAAAGTTTGTTTTTTAATAAAAATCAAATCTGACACTGCTAAAAAAATAATTGTCCTGGATCATCCTGTGGCTGAGATTAGGGAAATCTGTTAAAATTGGTCATTCCATAATATTGCTGTTAATGTGTACAGTATTTTCTTGGTTCTGCTTATTTCACTCTGCATCAGTTCATGTAGGTTTTTCCAACTTTCTGAAATCATCCTGTTCATCATTTCTTACGACACAATAGAATTCCATCACTATCATATACAAGAATTTGTTCAGCCATTCCCCAATTGATGGACATCCCTTTTAGTTTCCAATTCTTTACCACTACAAAAAGGCAGCTATAAATATTTTTGTACACATAGGTCCTTTCTACCTTTTTTTTATCTCTCTGGGGATACAGATCTAGTAGTGGCAATCCTAGATCAAATATACATTGTTTTATAGCCCTTTGGGCATAATTCCAAATTGCTCTCCAGAAGTGGTTGTATCAGTTTACAACTCCACCCACAGTTGTAAATTAGGCAGGGATTATTAATGCCTATTTTATTGGTGCCAGAACAGACATAAATTTGCCTATCATTATAAAGCTTGTAAATGGCTATTCTGACTCTAGAATACAGGACTCATCACTCCAGGCTCCTAATGTCTCTAATATTCCCAGAGCAGAGTTGCTTTCTAGAAATTTTGAATTCCATCAACATAAATTATAATTATCTGTGATGTCAAAGAAAAGTCCTAGGGAGTTCCTTGAGACACATAAAGGTTGTGACCTGCCCGCAACTCATTATAGTCAGAGGTGGAGTATTAAATTCTGGTCCTGATTCCAAAGCTTATTCCACTCTGCCCACTCTTGTCACATTGCCACTAATTTCTATGTCATGTATATTGACAAACAGATCTTAAGAAATTAAATTATGTTTAGCAAGCTCTGTTTTCTGATTTATTGAGCCTCCTTATTTATTATGCCTCCTTTTTCTTTTTTGTAATGAAAAGTTCACAATGTATTTAAAAAGCTAAGCTTAACTGTAGTTGGAACAGATCTTCCCAGGTTCCTTTTTTTCTTTTCTTTTTTTTTTTTTTTTTAAACCCTTACCTTCCATCTTGGAGTCAATACTGTGTATTGGCTCCACGGCAGAAGAGTGGTAAGGGTAGGCAATGGGGGTCAGGTGACTTGCCCAGGGTCACACAGCTGGGAAGTGTCTGAGGCCAGATTTGAACCTAGGACCTCCCATCTCTAGGCCTGACTCTCAATCCACTGAGCTACCCAGCTGCCCCCAGGTTCCTTTTTTTCTACATCCTATTTATAAATATTAAATACCAGCCAGATTACAACTTTGACTTTGTAACCATAGTTCTCCATCTTAATGGGCAGGTGAATCATAGTTTCTGAAATTCTTAAATAATAGGAACATGCCACACTTTCGAAATAAAGTAAGAATAAATATGAGTGCAAAAATTAGCGTGTACAAAATACTGAATATAACTGTCCCAAATTGATAGTGCAGAGACAATATTACTCTCTTAAATATATGCCATATCAGTAAAACTTTCGAAAGTGATTTCATCAGTATAGGGAGCTCACCAATAAGAGAACTCACTCTAGCAATGTAGATTGGAACCTACTCTCTAACAGTTGCCTAATATACCATGGTTGAATGATTTACCTGGGCACATATAAAGCCAGTAGGTGTTGGGGTGATTGAATAATATAAATAAGCTCTTAGAATTTTTGCAGTAAAATAATACTGGGTTCCCTTAGCAGGAAGTAATGAATGATAAGATCAGTGTAGAATTTGTTAACTGTTGCTGCTTGATTTCCTGAGAATAAATCCTATTTGCTAATTATGGTACCTGAGTAGATATAGGTCATTTTGTATTTGTAAGATGACATGCTGGATTTTCATATTCATATGAAATCATATTAGTATAAAAATACATAAAATAATTACCTTAAAAATAATTTTCTGGATTTTTCCTAGGTTCCTAAGGATTTGTTATTGGAAATTAAAAATACCATTCTTCAGAGAGCAGTAGATGGCATGCAGCAAGAAGGCATTCCATATATAGGTAGGAACATTGATCTTTGAGTATCACTTTGTAGAAAATCTCAAAGGTGCTCCTGTGTCATTCTACCAGTCTCTGAAATAAACAAGAAATGAACAAAATTGGCTTATTCATATCAAATAAATCAGAGCCTTTAGAAAATCATTATAAAAAATTTTAAGCTATGTAGCTATGTTCTCTTCATTAGTAGATTTCTGCTCTTTATTGAAGGAATATTGTATGCTGGTATAATGCTTACCAAGAGTGGCCCAAAAGTTCTGGAGTTTAATTGCAGATTTGGAGATCCAGAATGCCAGGTAGGTAAAAATTAATACATAAATTCTCAAAGACAAGTGAAATATGAATGTGTGTAAACACTAAATGTTCATTCCAAACTTGTCATCCTTCTTGGAGTAATATTTTTTCAAGCATATTACATATGTCATTCCTAACATTCCAATGATTATGATATGGAAGGTATTAAAATTATCTTTTAACTCTTCTGTGCTATTTTTTTAGGTAATTCTTCCACTTCTTAAAAGTGATTTTTATGAAATAATCCAATCAATTTTAGATGGTCAGCTTTCTAATTCTCTGCCAGTATGGCTTGAAGATAGCACTGCTGTGACCGTTGTCATGGCAAGTAAAGGCTATCCAGCAAACTACATCAAAGGCATAGAGATAACAGGTAATTCAGACAGCTGTTTGGTTGATCATCACATTGGCAAACAACTCTTCCTTTGTTGCTTCTTTTCTAGGACTAGCTTCTCTGGGGTTGTAGGAAATTCACAAATATTTTTATAATTTTAGCCTTAATGGATATAAAAAATACAGTCATCAAAGTACTCTTTTAGTTGGTTCTGTTAGCCTTGGATCTATTTTTCAGCATATGCATCCACTTCTACCTCCAGTGGAGTGTTAATCACAAAAAACATTGATTGAGGTTTTGGAAATTTTAATTAAGAAACTTCAGTGTCCATCATGAGAATACCAGAATTTAGAAGGATTAAGTTTGACATAAACACTGTGATGTGAAGCAAATAAGTTTGGGGAGGGGGGTTTAATCTCTTTTTTCTTGTCATTACTTGTTTAAAAATGTGTTTAAATGTCATCTCTTTCAGGAATTCCTGAGGCTAAAGCTTTAGGCCTGGAGGTGTTTCAAGCAGGCACAGCTCTGAAAGAGGATAAAATAGTAACTAATGGTGGTAGAGTTCTTACAGTAACAGCCGTCCAGAGAGATCTGATGTCTGCTCTTGAAGAAGCCAATAAAGGAATAGCTGTTATAAAATTTGAAGGAGCTATTTATAGAAAGGACATTGGCTATAGAGCTATCTCTTTCCTAAAACAGCCCAGGTAAAATTATTATTAAGAGAAATTAAAGTCATTATTAGCTCAGACCTAACCTGCATTGATTAATCCTGTACTTGTTGGTACAAGATGAAATGTAGTGTGTTTTTCCCTTAAACTAACCTAGACCCCATTTTAAGATCTTTATATACTGCTGTGGAATGAAATAATTACAAATGGCTTTGAACCAAACACAGCAGCATTCTAATTAAATAGAAAAAGTTCATGGTAACTTCCTATAAGTTAGGAAAACATTTAAGGATTTAAAAATCATGCTAATGTATTATTATTTTACACCATCAATAGTTATCCTTTTTATAATACTCATATGATTTTGATTATGTGCATTTGCCTTATTGATGGTCATATTCATTGTATTTTAAACAAGACCAGTTTACTGTTATATGTCCGTCATATCTGCAGTTAATGATTAATGAAAATTTCTTTTGATCATCATGTGCAATGATAATCTTGTGGAAACAATAAACTACATTTTTTTTTTTAATTTTGGTGTGTACCCTCAATTTTTTTAACCCTTGTCTTCCGTCTTAAAATTCAATAGGAACTATTGGTTCCAGGGCAGAAGAGTAGTAAGGACTAAGCAGTTGAGGTTAAGTAACTTGCCCAGGGTCACACAGCTAGAAAGTGCTTGAGGCCAGATTTTAATTTTCCTGTCATTCTATACACTGGGCCATCTAGCTGCCTTTTCTAGCCTCATTCTTTTCATCATACATAGCATGTGATCTTATTTTAAATATTATGAAAAGGTATTGTATATATGCTGTAGATAAAATGGAGAAACATTCATATGACACAATTTTGAACTGGTATTATCAGGCAACTTTTTCCCAGTGTTTGTGTGTTGTTTTGGTTTTGGTTTTTAATTAAAACCCTTACCTTCTGTCTTAGAATCAATACAGTGTATTGGTTCCAAGGCAGAAGAGTAGTAAGGGCTATGCAATTGGGGTTAAGTGACTTGCCCAGGGTCACACAACTAGGAAGTGTCTGAGTTCAGATTTTAACCCAGGACCTCCCATCTCTGGGCCTGGCTCCCAATCCATTGAGCCACCCAGCTTAATCATTCTTATTTGCCCATTGCTTATTTAAGATGTTCTTCCATTATTTTATTCTGTTCAACTTAATGAAAGTGTACATTCTTAATTCCATCATGGATTCTTTAATTCTAAGTTATATTTGAGGGAGTTGATTATCCTCTTCACTTTTCCCCCCCCAATTATGCATGTCTTTAATGAGAAACTCTCCTTTGATAATCCAAATTAACCTACATACAAACTCTGCTTCCTCATTGACATAGTATTTCTCACAAGGCTTATTAGATTTCTTATGTCATCATTACCTCAGAAGTCAAACCTTTTTTTTAAGCTTGGAAATGATAGTGTTTTACTGTCCAACTCTGTAATCCTAAAATTGTTATCACTAGTAAAAGTCTGCATAATTTCATGGAGAGTCCCCACTCCTGAATAGCATAAACAGTCATGTGCTGTGTCCTGTATCAAAATACATTTTTATAGCACCCTAACGTATACTTTATACACAACAGTCCTGTAAGATGAGCAAAGCAAGAATTAGTATCCCCATTTTATACATAAATGTACATATACATTTTATACCCTTTGTTATATAGGAAACTAAAAGCTTTAAGACATGATTTGCTTCCAAAGCAGCAACTAGGTAATATAGTCATTAGAATACTGTACTTGGAAAAACCTGAGCTCAAATTTTGCCTCACCTAGTAGGTGTGTCACTCTGGACATAACCACTAACCTCTTGCAGCCTCAGTTTCCTGATATGTAAAATGAGATTGTATTCTAGCTTGCAAAGGCCCTTCCATTTCTAAAACTATGAAATTATTTGGTGAGGAACTGCTGAAATTGGAGTTGAGCCCAAGTCTCCTGATATCTACTGTACCAGGCTGCCTCTTATTAGAATAGTGCATTGACAAGAGAATTATTATCAGTGAATTTAGATCCCCCTTTTGACAGATTTTATATAGTTCTTCCCTTCTGTCATATCTTCATGATGAAATTGAAGACTGATGAATATATATGCTAGTACAAACAAGTACATGACCAATTTGATCAAGGCCTAGTTTTCTAATTTAGTAGATATTCATGACTTATTTGCAGTTATTCTTTAGTATTCAAACAAAAAGCTGAGGAGGCAAAATGACCTTGGTCATTTTGCCTTCAAATCAAAAATAGTTTTAATAAAAATTGTATACTATAGGCTAATATTGAGGGCACTGGGATTTTATTTGAGAATTTTCTTTGTATTTCATTAATCTATGCTATAATTAGGTCATATTCTAATGTAAGTATCCTTATGACTAGAAATTTTTATTTTATTCTTTATTTTCATCCTTAGTACCTAGAATAATGCCTAGCACATACTTAACTACTTTTTGGTTAATTAAGTGATCATCACAAATTGTTATCATGCCTTGTTAATAATATATTACAGGGAAGTAATTACCCCTCAGATAAATTACAGCTTAACATTTTTAATGTTTTAGAGGCCTGACTTACAAGGAAAGTGGGGTGGATATTGCAGCTGGCAATGAACTAGTTAAGAAAATTAAACCTTTGGCTAAAGCTACCTCCAGACCAGGTAAGCCAGATCCTATCTTTTTGGATCCTTAATGACTTTTTCATTTTAAGTTCATTTTGTTGATATTCCTTTGGGTTTTTATGACATGTTGAAATTTGGACTTATACCTCACCATCACCAAATGAATTTCTTTAGCAAAATAAGAGTTAAGCAAAACCATCTGACAACACAGTCTCATCTGACAGTACTATCAGTATTCCACACCAACAATTCACCACCTTTTCTGAAAAGAGATGGGTGCTTCCTCAGCTATTTTCAATTCCTAGGTTGACAATTATAATTAGCATTTAGCTCATTTTTGTGGGTGATTTTTCTTCTATTTATATAGTTCATAATAAAAGTTCTCTTTTTTAAAAATTCTTAATATGGGGGCAGCTGGGTGGCTTAGTAGATTGAAAATCAGACCTAGAAATGGGAGGTCCTGAGCAAGTCACTTAACCCCCATTGCCAGTCCCTGACCACTCTTCTGCCTTGGAACCAACACATGCTATTGATTCTAAGACAGAAGGTAAAAGTTTAAAAAGTAAAATTCTAATGTAGCTCATGTAAGTCTTCACATCTTTCTCCATAGTCTTTATTTTCATGTTTTTATGACACAATATATATATTTAAAACATGATTTGTCTGAAAATACTTCTATATTGATCAGCTGCTCTTCATCTTACATTTAGAAACATTTCAGATAAATACCACGAGAAGAAATACAGGCACCTTTTCAATAACCAATAGGCCTTTTTACTCAGAAAATTTAAAAATATGTTAAATATTTACTTTACCCTGTTATATACTATATCCCACCTTCCTATGATTAGATACTATGGAACATGGGGGGAAAGTGCCTTTAGTTTAAATAATTTAGTTTATGATCTAGTGTTCTTGTATTAAATATACTTTTAGCACACAATTTTGATCCAAAATGTAAAATCATGCAAAACATAATAAGAATTACCATAATTATATTCTACAACCTTGCTCCATCCGGCCCAACATTCTGTAGCTTAGAAGAGGACTTAGACCAATATTTTAGGTTGGAATAATTTGCCGCACTGCTATCAACAGCAAAGGATGAGCAATAGGGAATGACTTAAAGCTTTGGTGCATTTGGGGGCAGCTGGGTGGCTTCAGTGGATTGAGAGCCAGGCCTAGAGATGGGAGGTCCTGGGTTCAAATGTGGTTTCAGATACTTCCTAGCTGTGTGACCCTGGGCAAGTCACTTAACCCCCATTGCATATAGCCCTTACTACTCTTCTGCCTTGGAACCAATACACAGTATTGATTCTAATTTGGAAGGTAAAGGTTTTTTTTTTTTTAACTTGGTGCATAGATGGAAAGTACTATTTGTATAATAAGAAGTATACAATTCAGAGAACTATGGAAAGATGTTTATAAACTAATACGGAGGGAAATAAGTGGAAAAACTAAATACCATGAAGTAAATGAACTAACTAATAATAATAATAATAATAATAATAATAATAATAACTAATAAACACAATAAAGTTTAGGGAGTTGAAGAAGGAAAAAAGTAATGGTCACAAGTTAATGAAATGTACTTCTCCCAAGAGGTAGTCAGAATATTTACATATTGTTAGACATGGACTCAATATTGGGCATTTTTGCTTAGCAAAAGCAGGTAAGTAGCACAGTAGTAAATACAGTGCCAGTCATGTAAAGACCTGAGTTCAAATGTAGCCTCAGATCCTTAGCAAAATATAAGAACACTATTAAAATGTTACCTATTATGATTCTCTGTAAGAAGAAAGGACCTGATAGAGGTGAAAAATAAATGACATGTAAATTCCATAAAATTTTCTAATATCTTGCTAGATATATCTCAGAATACTGACTTGTCCCCTTTGAATCATTTGTTGATATGAAGGATAACATGGTAGAAATTTGTGTGTTTATACGGTTCTTTATGTTAAACTGCAAATTGCTGTTTTCTTATCTGATAGGATGTAATGTAGATCTTGGAGGATTTGCTGGCCTCTTTGACTTGAAAGCAGCTGGTTATAAGGATCCCCTTCTTGCTTCTGGAACAGATGGAGTTGGAACCAAATTAAAAGTAACTATTTCAAAGATTGAGAATTTAGGAAAGCCTGAATGTCAGATGTTCGGTTTTTGTTTTGTTTTTTTAATCAAGGGGTTATTGTTTTAAAAATTATATATTGGATAAGATATACTTTCCAAGTACTTGGCTTGGTACAAGAATATTAATAGTAAAAGGAGATAATAAATGGGAGTGTTAAGAGTGGAGTATTGCAACTTTTTGTGTAGGAAAATCTTTTGATAGGTTTTCTGTTTTTTTTCTTAAGCAAACGGCTTTTGGTTATTTCTTTTGTAACAAGAACTCTATTATTTCTCTCCAGATTGCACAGCAATGCAATAAGCATGATACTATTGGTCAAGATTTGGTTGCAATGTGTGTCAATGATATTTTGGCTCAAGGAGCAGAGCCTCTCTTCTTCCTAGATTATTTTTCCTGTGGGAAACTTGATATTAACACAGCTAAAACTATCGTTGCCGGTATAGCCAAAGCATGTGAAGAAGCAGGATGTGCTCTTTTGGGTATGATATTTCCTATAACATATGCAAGCTTTTAAAATTTTGCTTTTTAAAATAATTTATTAATACTTTGTGGTTTTTTAAGATCACTGTCACTACTCAGTGACTTACCCAAACCCAAATCCCAATAGTACCTTCCCTCAACCAATGAAATATCTCAATCTAATTCCTACTAAATTGTTTTCCATTTTGCCTTGTTTCATATCAAATGAGGAATTTATGTAATAATGAGAAATAACTAAGCAAAATAAGTGTGTTCAACTTTATATATTCATAGTCTGCCACTGCATTACCTTTTGCCTGAACTATTGTGACAGCCCCCTAATTGGTCTCCCTGTCTCAAGTTTCTCCCCTCTCCAATCCATCTTCCATATACACTGCCAAAGTGGCTTTCATAAAATGTATGTACAAATTCTCTCCCTTCCTCCATTTGCCCCCTCCTTGAGAAGGCAATTAATTTCATGAGTTATGCCTGAGCTGTCATACAAAACATTTCCATATTAGTCATGTGAAAGAAAACAAATCATAACACACAAAGTAAAAATTATATGCTTCATTCAACATTCATCCCCATATCAGTTCTTTCTCTGGAGATGGATAAAATTTTTCATCCCAAGTCCTTCAGTATTGTCTGGGATCTTTGTATTACTGAGAATACCTAAAATCATTCACAGTTGATCAGTATACAATAATAGTGCTGTTTCTTTGAATGTTCTGCTTCTCATTTGACTTTGCAACAATTTGTGTACATTTTTCCAAGTTTTTCTGAAAGTGTCCTGCTTGTTTTTTTCCTCACTATCATACACGACAGCTTGTTCAGCCATTCTCCAATGGATGGGCCATCCCTTCAATTTTCAGTTCTTTGCTTCCACGAAAAGAGCTCCTTATAAATATTTTTGTACAATTTGGTCCTTTTTCTTTTCTTCAAAACTTTGGGATACAGACCTAGTAATGGTACTACTGATTATGTATAATTTTCTAGCCATTTGAAAAAGTTCCAAATTGCTCTCCAGAATAGTTGGATCAATTCACAACTCCACCAACAGTGCCCCAATTTTCCCACATCTTCTCCAACATTGTCATTTACCTTTTCTTTCATGTTAGCCAATCTGATAGATGTGATATGGAAGGTATATAGAAGATAGCTTTGATTTTTTTTTTTTCCTTCTGAAAACTACCTGTTCGTTGATCATTTATCATTTGGGAAATGACTGGTAGTCATAAACATTTTTCTCTGTTCTCTACATAATTGAGAAATAAGACTTCGATCATAGAAACTTGCTGCAAGAATTTTTTCCCAGCTTTCCTTTCTGGTCTTGGATGCATTGGTTTTTTTGTTTTCATGCAATAAAAATTATCCTTTTTTCTTCCTGTAATGCTTTCTATCTCTTATTTGATCAGATTTTCTTTTCTCCTTTCCTCCTTCCTTCCCTCCCTCCCTCCTTTCACCCTTCATTGAGAATGGAAATAATTTGATTTGGAACTCAAAATTTTTTTAAAAAGTATCTTTTACATGTAATTGGAAAAAAATATTTTTAGTGAAATAAGCAAATACTTTGGAGAGGGGAAGAAGATAAGCTGAGGAATATCCAGAAGAGGGCCACTTTGTCTGGAACATTGACTTTATGAAGGGATTAATATACATGGAAAGGTAGGTGAGGCCCATATATTCAAATCCTTTAAATACCATACTTTGGATTTTGTATTTTTTCTTAAGAAGCAAAAGGAAGCCACTGTAGGTTCTTAACCAGAAAGGAAGGTGATACAACCAGATATGTCCTTCAGGAATTTTTGGAATCTCTGTAGAAGATGCTTTGGAAACAGAAAAAAACAAACTAGAGAGTCCAGTTAGGAAGCTGTTACAGTGGTCCTCATGAAAAGTTTAAAAAGCCTTTAATCTAGGTTGGTGATTGGACAGAAAGAAATAGATACAAGGGATGTTGATGTAAGACTAATAGAAGAGGTGGCTAGGTGGCTCAGTGAATAAAAGCCAGATCTGGAGACAGGAGGGCCTGAGATCAAATTTGTTCTCAAACACTTCCTAGCCATGTAATCCTGAGCAAGTCAGTTAACTACAATTACCTAGCCTTTATTGCTCATCTGCCTTGGAACCAATACCTATCAATTCTAAGACAGAAAGGCAATAGTTTAAAAAAAGGACATGATTTCTTATTGGTTATAGGTTTGGGACAGGTGCTAGGGTAGGGGCGGTTTGAAAGAGAGTGAAGAGTCAAATATTAATAGCTTAATATGGTACTTAGGGCATATGTATATAGTTAGGTGTCCACACATGCATGTGATTATATGTGTTTCTATGTGCGTGTATGTGTGCTGTATAATGACTTTAGATGCCATTATAATTCCTACTTTACAGGTGAGAAAACAGGCTGAGATGAAAAGTTAATTGAATTGCTCATTCTCAGCAAGTATATATCCAAAATGGTATTAGATCATTAGAGCCCAGATCTTCCTGGCTCCAAATTTTTTACTTTATCCACTGTGATTTAACTCTGAAGTTGTGAAACTGGAGACCTGGAAGACCCTTTTTAATTTCAGATCTTAGGTTCAGGCTTTTGATGATTTTGAATCCTGATTTTGTTACCCAAAAATGTTAGCTATGCTTCTAGTTTTCTGTCTTCTCTAAACTTGGCAAGCATAACATCTGTGTCTTCATTCAAGATGTTTTTGTCTAAGTTTTTGTGGATATCTTCTGGTTTGTATATTATCATAGTTTCCCTCACCCTCCCAAAGAGCCATCCCCTATAACAAATAACATTTTTAGTGAGGGGAGAAAAAACCCACAACTGACAGTACATGTAAAAAGTTCCAAAGGGATAGGTTGAGGTTCATCTTTCATTCAAATCATGCTTGATCTTTATATTCACGTTTGATTTGTGTGTGTATGTGATTGTTCTTTCCACTTGCATTCTTGTAGGTATTATTTTCTTGGTTCTTCACTGTCAGTTCATAAGGTCTCTGTACTTATCACATAACATCATTTCTTACAGCATAGTAATATTCCACTGTGTTTATGTACAACAATTTGTTTAACCCTTTCCCAGTTAATAGGTATCCACTTTGTTTACAATCTTTATAGTGCTGCTATAAGTATTTTGTTGTGTGTGAGGACTTTTCTTACACTTGGTGACTCCCTTGAAGGGAAGGGGTAAGTAATGATATCTCTAGTTCAAAGGATATGGATATTTTTATCACTTTATTTACATAATTCCATATTGATTTCCAAAATGGCTATGCCATTTTATATTTCCACAAAAAATATGTTAGTGTGTCTATTCATTCCACAGCCCCTCCAACACTGACTATTGTCATTTGCTGCCATCTTTGCCAATTTTCAGAGTATGAAATATAATCTCAGTGTTTTGGTTTGCTTTTCTCTGGTTTTCCTGATTTGGCACATTGTTCCATGTGATTGTGATTATTTTGCAATATCTATTGGAGAATGTCTATTAGACATGTGTTGTAACTATTAATTGATTAATATATATTGTTTACATATCTTGAATACCAAACCATATTGGGGAAATCTGATGCAAAGATTTCTTTCCCATTTGACCACTTCCAAAACTTATCTTGTGGGTATTTTTGTCTATACAGGATGCTTTTTAAGCTTCATGTAGTCACTTTTATCTATTTTAGCCATTTTGTCTGGCTAAAAATACATCTATCCATAACAGTGAGAGGTCTATGATCTGCTTCTCTAATTTTTTATATGTTAATATTAAAGCCACTTAAATATTTAGAAAATATTGTGGAATATGGGCCAGTTTCTACTTGACTGCTTTCTAGTTTTCCCAGAAGTTTTTTATCAAATAATGAGTTTTTTCAAAGATAATTTGTTTTTCACTTTATCAAAACACTGGGTATGTTAATGAGTCCCTTTGTTTCTGATTCTCCCTGCAAATTTTCACACGGTCTATACTGAGCCAAATTGGCCTGCTTACTAGTAGCCTCCATACTTGACACATTGCATTTTCTCTATACCTTTTTATAGGCTTTTCCTTGTTCTGGTAATGTACTCCCTTCTCATTGTAGCCTAGTACAATTCCTGGCTATTTATCTCTTTTTATGCCCAGTGCCTAGCATAGTGTTTGATAGTTAATACTAACTAGTTAATAGTTTGATAGTTAATGTAAGAGAATAAAGAAAAGTTTATCCTTTTTATGTCGTATTTCCCTCAAATCACTCCTTAAGTCTTTCTTTTCTTTTCTTTTTTTTTAAACCCTTGTACTTCGGTGTATTGTCTCATAGGTGGAAGATTGGTAAGGGTGGGCAATGGGGGTCAAGTGACTTGCCCAGGGTCACACAGCTGGGAAGTGGCTGAGGCCGGGTTTGAACCTAGGACCTCCTGTCTCTAGGCCTGACTCTCACTCCACTGAGCTACCCAGCTGCCCCTTAAGTCTTGATATTTGCAAATAATTTATAATTAAGCAACTTCTTTGGTATTTAATTCCTTATAGTATATATTAGATTTTAAATGTAAAGGTGGTTAACTTAAAAATATTTCCTGATTTCACTAACTTATCTTCTTATATCTCTTTAACCAGGAGGTGAAACGGCTGAAATGCCAGGTGTGTATCCACCTGGAGAATATGACCTTGCAGGTTTTGCTGTTGGTGCCATGGAGCGGGATCAAAAGCTCCCTCAACTGGACAGAATCACTGAGGGCGATGTTATCATTGGAATAGCCTCTTCTGGAGTTCATAGTAATGGATTCAGCCTTGTAAGGAAGATTGTAGAAAATTCTTCTGTCCAGTTCTCCTCTTTAGTACCTGATGGATGTGGTAATCAAACTCTAGGTAAATTGCTTGAGTATAATAAGATCTATGACTAGCATTTAAAAATTGAATAGAATAACTGCTTTCTTATATAATTTATCATGAATTTATCCTTAATCATGTGAGTTTATAATGTGCAAAAAAACATCATTTCAGAAGGACTTGCTATTGTAAAGCTTTTTGTTTAATTTTCTTACAGTCCACCTGTCTTATATTTCAACATTAAATAACATATATTCAACATCTTATATCTCACATTTACAGGAGAATTGTTGTTAAATCCAACCAAAATTTATAGCCGAACATTGTTGCCTATTCTTCGATCAGGACATGTTAAGGCCTTTGCTCATATTACTGGAGGAGGACTACTTGAAAACATCCCAAGAGTTCTTCCAGATAAGCTAGGGGTAGATTTGGGTAAGGAAAATAACAGAATGTTTTTGAATTAATGAGATTTGTGAAAATATTTTTATTTTCTTGGGAATTTCATAAAGTTTATGATATAATACTTGTTCTTTTCTGGTTAGCTTCCATTCTGATATACTCCCAAGGGATTACATATTGATTTCATTTTATAGATATAAATAGCTTAACTATATTTTTCCTTAACTTTTTCTTTGCCAAAGCAACAAAACTCATTTCTTTCCATTATGCTTCCAGTGCATAATCCCTTCTTGTGGTATTCCCAGTTCTTATTAAGATTAGAAATAGAATGAATGTGAATTCGGGCAAATGCCTGGTAGCCGTGGCACTTCCTGGGTCAGCCCTGTTTTTGATTCCAAGAGTTGAGAGAGGTAGGGTGGAAGGATTTTGGAAAGTGGTTTTTGTTTTTTAAATAGCAAAATATAGGGCATATTTTTATTTGTTTTGCACTAGAAAAGCAAATCTGTTTTTGCAAAACTTAGAATTGGAAATGGCAGGGGGGCTTTAATAAGATTGGAAAGGTAGGAAAGAAGCCAGGTTATGAAGGGCTTTAAAAACCAAACATGGTTCTATAATTGATCTTGAAGGTAATAGAAAACCACTGGAATTTATTGAATAGAGAAGGGAATGGCATGGTCCTGCCTATGCTTAAGGAAAATTTGACAACTTAATAGAAGACTGATTGGAATGGGCTGAGACTTGAGGCAGGGAGACCAACCAGTACTAGAAAAGTCCAGGAAAGCTATATCTTCCAGGGAGAACTGGCTTATCAGGAAGGAGAAAGGAAAAAGGATTAAGATAAAAGTTAATTTGTTAACTATGGAGCAGACCATAGTTTCCCTATAATGAATTCTGAATTCTAGTGGTTTTCACTTTAAAATCTGAGTTTAGCTTTAATGTCTTTCAAGTTAAATACAGCAAAGGGCTGAAATAGCAAGCGTGCTAGGACAGTAACCTGGAACTAGAATACAAAGGACTTTAAATTCCAAACTGAGGGGGCAGCTAGGTGGATCTGTGGATTGAAAGCCAGACCCAGAAATAGGAGGTCCTGGGTTCAAATTTGGCCTTATTTACTTCCTAGCTGTGGGTGACACTGGGCAAGTCAATCCCCAGTGCCTAACCTTTACCACTCTTCTGCCTTGTAATCAATACAGCGTATTGATTACAAGACAGAAGGTAAGCGTTTAGTTTTTTTTTTTTTTTTTTAATGCCAACCTGAGGAGTACTTTATTACTCAATTCCAATAGTCCAAACTACATTTATTACGTATTTGTTGTATTTATAAGTGTCAAGATTCCCATGCTTTATTTGTGAAACAATTTGGTGTGACACGTCTAACATTTTGCCAGATGCTCGATGCTGGAAGATCCCTAGAATATTCTCATGGCTTCAGCATGAGGGACACCTGTCAGAAGAGGAAATGGCTAAGACATTCAATTGTGGAATTGGAGCTGTCATGGTGGTACAGAAAGATCTGGCTGAGCAAGTTCTGAAGGATATACACCAACATAAGGAGGAAGCCTGGATAATCGGGAATGTAGTTACTTGTCCTACAGGTTTTAACTCTTAATTTATTATTTTATTTTGTTAATGTAGAAGATTTCATTTTTTCTTTAGCAATAAAAATGCAAGTTTATATTCAGCAAAGCATTTTAATATATTATCTCTGTCATAAAATTCTTCAGTTTAGCTTGTGCCCTAGCATATGGATGCTATGCTAAAATTATGACTCTGAGTAACTACTACCAACACTAGATTTTGGATAGGACGTTTAAAAGCTACCAGCTGTTTAGTAAAGGAACTAAGCCATATGATTTTTTATGATGAGAAAAGTCTAGGAACAGACTTCTTTATATTAAATATTTTTTTATAATTTAACACATTTGAGGGATAAAAATGTCTTTTATTGGTTATATAAGCTTAGATATTTAAATGTTAACATCTGAGTCTTCAGAAAGGAGTACTCTAAAAAAAATTTCTCTTAAAACAAATGTTCTTACTAATTTACCACTTTTCTGCCTTTGTGTTACTGCTTTGATCAAGGGTGTTCCCGAGTGAAAGTTAAACATCTAATTCAAACAATGCAAATAAATGGATCCGTCTCATTAGTGAATGAATCTTTAAAGGATTGCTTTGGTGTCCAACCAAAGAGAGCACGAGTGGCTGTTCTAATATCTGGAACAGGTAAGATTCATTTTCCTGTGTACATGTGAAACAATAATAACTACTAAAAGCTGAAAGAATATTGGGTTAGAAAGAAATCAGGGAAACATGGTAGAGAATAAGGAGAAAGTTTTGTGTCATCATATTGGACTCATGCTATAAATTTAGAAATTCTAACTTCTTTTGGCTTTTATTTTAAATTCAGGGTGGCAAGTTAGCTTTAACGTATCTTTCAAGTTTAGGCTTTGTTTTATTTATGTAGTTTTACTTAACCAATAATAGATCTCTGACCAGTAATCATTACTGGTAATATGGTTGTTGTAGTAATGGTAGTAAAAGCCATCATCGCCATCATAGTAGTATAATTATTATTTATTTTATTATGTGTATTACGTTATTTATTCACCTGTTATAATATTCACATATTATAATAAATAATATATTGTGTTATTTATAATTATTGTGGAAGGCCGATTAGAGAAATAGGGTCAGGATAGGGCCTGTTATTTGGATTCCCTACATGACCAATCCAGGCTGAGGTAGTCTTTGTATTTGGTCCTGGTAACTTGAGCCCTGAAAAGCTCTGGTACCAGCAGGTTGGTTAATCCAAAAACAACTAGACTCCCTCCAGGAGGCTATTGGAAGTCATTTAGAGAAAACAGAGTCTGTAATAGATATTTTATCTGGATCCCATTACAA
Source organism: Gracilinanus agilis (assembly GCF_016433145.1). NCBI lineage: Eukaryota > Metazoa > Chordata > Mammalia > Didelphimorphia > Didelphidae > Gracilinanus > Gracilinanus agilis. Next base: position 409,420,526 of record NC_058132.1, on the reverse strand, counting down.
AATCATCAGCAAGTAAAACTGTGTGTATGATTGTTTCTGTACTGCATGTCAGGACACAGAATGGGCCATCTAAGGTAAAAATCTGAGACTCCTCTTTTTTCAGATCCCCACCTTTTCTTAATATTCTTATTGGAAAGCTTTGAGTCCTTAGCAGACCAGCAGCTCCTGAGTTAACAATTTCTCTCCTTGATAATTAAGAAGCCTGAACTCCAAAAAATATATTACTTAGATAATCAAGTCCAGAGACAGAAAAAGCTGGACAAGACTTTATCTGACCAGGTGCAATCCTGTAAATTAAGAGTACAGGACTCAATTTGTTTAGGATATCTATGAAATATATTTCTGCTCCCAGAATTAACCTCCTACTAACTGGTGATTGGAATTTGGCCTTTGACCCTGTATCTATCTCTCTAATTTTTGGACTTTAATGGTTTTTTGTATAATTTGTAACCCCTTCACAGCTGTGATTCTTTCTCTGTGTTCTTTGTGTGAAACCAGTATATATTAAACTCAAGACTCCATGGAGTTGGAGCAGTTATGAGCTAAACATTTAGTCTGACTGTTCTCATTCAATCCGACGCCACTAAACACCACTCTGAACCCCCAGAAATATAGAGCTGGATCTCTATAATTTTTACAAAAAAGCTGTTTGCAGCCTATTTTTGGAGTTACCTAACTTGGCAGTTATAGACATAGAGTACTAGAAATGAGAGTCCCTAATATATTCTCTGGTCAAAGATTTTAAGACTTAATGTTTGATAAATTGCTTAGAAAGCAATCTTGCGAAACATAGGTTTAAAACAATGTCTCACACCACACTAAGCTCCAAACTTTTAATACTTCACCATAAAAATCATAAGAAAAGAGAAACCAGATATATGTGGAATTCTCTTATATATTTTAAGTATAGTCCCATGAGGTGAAATGTTCCAAGTATTTTAGTATCACTCAGTAAATTGATTCTTCAGAAAAGTGGTTGCCTTAGTAGGGCTAGCAGATTGGTTTAGCCAAGAACTAGGAATCAATATCCTGAACAGCGTTTCTTCATCTGTTAAATTAGTATCCTGACAGGAGATGTCATCCATTATATCTGTTTGTTCATAGGAAATTGGCCTAGAATATTAGAAACCTCATGACTACTTTCGAAGCTTCCTTCACAGTAACATACATATATAGGACATAAACAATCATTTAACAATGTTTTTCATTTTGTTTTGGGGTTTTTATGTATTTGAACATTTTATAAATAGAAGCTAACATGAAGCTTATTATTTGAGGAGAGGGATCATAATTTCATTCTTGAGTCATGAACTTGTATTTTTTCCATCCTTAATAGGCACAAATCTCCAGTCCCTAATAGATAGTACTCGAGAACCAACTAGCTTTGCCCAAATTATTATTGTTATCTCTAATAAAGATGGAGTGGCCGGGCTAGAGAAAGCAGAAAATGCTGGTATTCCTACTAAGGTAAGTTGTTCTTAGCATGTATTGAGTGGGTTTTTTTTGGTGTTCTTAGACTCTTCAAAATTTATGATAGCCATCTTCTGAAATAATTTTTCTTTTACTGCAAAAGGAAATTAGGAAGAGTATTAGGGTTGTCCTGCCAACAGTCTTATTCATTTCTCAGTAGTGTTACTTATCAAGTAGCTCTCTCTCGTCTCTCATATCCAGACAGTTGCCAGATATTGTTTATTCCTATTTTCACATCATCTCTTTCTCCACCACCCTAGTTGATTGAGACCCTGACTATACCTATTATTATCAGAACTATTTTAACAGCCTAGTAATTGGTCTCCCTTTTTCTCCTCTCTAATCAGTCCTCAACATAGACACCAGATATAAATTCCTGAAGCAAAAATCTGATGTTATAACTCCTTGAATATTAGATTTAGAAGGGAACAAGGATTTATTTATTAAGTGCTTACTATGTGCCAGGCTCAAGGAAACTGGGGCCTAGAGCTTAAGTGATTTGCCCAGGATACACAGTAAATATTTGAGGACAGATTCAAGCAGATCTTCAAGACTCAGTCTACTGTTCTATCCACTACACTATGCTACCTCTGGGTTTCTATTGCTTCTAGAATTAAAATCAGGTTCCATTGTTTGTTATTTAAAATTCATCATCTTACTTTAGCCTATTTTTTCCCCCGAACTTATTAGACATTACTCCTCTTTATGCTATTTTTACATAAATTCATCTTCTGTCTCCATGCTTTTGCACAAGCTTATGCCTGAATACTCAGAACAGGATCTGGTCAGGAGGGCTCTCCAGTTTAGGATGAGAGCAAACAGCAGTCCCAGACCTTACCTTGATGGGGATAGGTACCAATAAGAGCTTTGTTGCCCACTACCCAATTCCAGGTCACAGAGTAGATTGGCAAGTGGAACTATGCCCAACGATAGCATTCTAGGGTAGTAAGGAATGGGTGGTATACCAAAAAGGGAACAGGTTCAGAAGCAGACAGCAGTAGTTTTAGACTAACGTTTACAGAGTAATAACTAGTACAAGAATTCCAGTCCAAAGGGGAGCCTGCAGTTCTGTCACTCTGCACCAGCAGAATTTCTCAGCTATCTGACTAGATTTGAGTCAAATAGCAGTCTACTTTTGCTCAGACTTAAACCCAGGTCAGGCATTTGTAAAGCTCACATTCAATGGAGGTTGGGGGAGCAGAGAGAATCAGGCTTTTCCTTGAATCAAACCACTTTGAGAGCCCTGAAAATTTGCAAATCCGTAGCTGACCCTTAAGATCCTAGAATAATACCACATTTAATGTTCCAAGCAAGCAATAATAAGACCCCAAACCTTCCCTTCAGAGATGTATAGAGCCAGGCCCATATATCAATTCCAAAGTTAGAAAGCTGGCTTAAATGAGCAAACAAAAAAAGGAATCCCACCATAAAAAAGCATTCATGGTGACAGCAATTCTCCAGACAGACCTAGAAGAAAATGACTTCAAAACATCCTCAACCATATCCTCAAAGAAAAAAAGAATTAAATGTTTTTAACTATATAAGAGCACCAGAGAAAGAAAAAATGGAAAAGAAATGAGAGCTATAGAAGAAAGAATTAAAAAGGAAATTAACATTTTGGCACAAGAGTACAAAACTTTGCCCAAGTAGCAAACTCCTTGGAAATTAGAATGACCTAAATAGAATCCAATGACTCCTTAAAACAAAAGTCAAAAGACTTAAAAAATAGAACAAAATGTAAGGCATCTCATAACTGAACTGGAAAATACTGAGGAGAATAAAACTCATGAGCAAAACAAGAGCCTTGACTTTTTTTTTCTTTAACCTTTTACCTTCTATCTTAGAATCCATACTAGATATTAGGCTTCAGGAACTCATAGTTCTCAAAAGGACTTAAATGATCTTTTAGGCCAAGCTGTACCTGACTAAGAATCCCCTCTACAACTTAGCAAGTCATCATCCCACTTTTATAGCTTCTATTCAGAGGCATTCTATCTACTGAAATGGCACATTTCACATTAGGATTGCTCTGATGGTTAGCATATCCTAAGTGCTAAATCTACCTTTCTACAACTTCTAGACTCTTCTCAGGGAACTGCAAGGCCAAAAGAAATAAACTTGATCTCTCCTCAAGGGACAGCCCTACTTGATTCCCTGACTTTTCTCCCAGCTCTATAAGCTGAATCAGTCTTTTATCATCTTTTTCACCCTTTCTCTGGATGTCCATGAATGCCCTCCCAAAAACATGCTGAGAACAGAGTATTATGAACGCTTTGCCATATTCTGAACACATCACTCAAAGTGCAGCCCACATAAAACAGTTTTTATTTGTTTATTTTATCTGCTGTGTTATTTATTCAGATTGTGTTTGCAATGAAAACTCAGTTCTTTTTTCACAGAAACTGCTAATTATCTACACCTCTTCAGTACGTTCTCCTTAGCAAATATACTATTACTCTTGTGGAGTCCCTCAGTGCTTCTCATTTGGACTTTTTTAAAATATAAGTCATCTCCTTGCTGCCAGTCCCTCCCTTTCCCGATATATGTCTAATCATTTTGCTTTCTAGATTAAAAATTCTTATGGGATCTTTATAGGATAAAATAAGTATTCTGTTTTCAGCCTGTCCAGGCTTATTGCATATGTATCTTGTGCCCATTCTGTAGCTAATCTGAATATTTAACTTGTCTCATTTCCTATTCAATCCCATCTCATAAGTATAAGCAAGCCATTCTGCTATTCTTGGTTCATATTTCTTGTCTTCTGGTAGTATGGTATAGTGCTAGATTTGGGATCAGGAAGACCTGGATTCAAATTCTGCCTCTGGTATTAATACACAGAACTTGGGTGACTTAACTCCTGACCTATAAAGCTCTAAAGACTTAATATATGTAATTAATATTGTCCATTCTTTGTATTCCTGTTGAAATTCTTCTCCCTTCAAGGGCCAACTCATACCATTACTTCCATCAACTCTCCCCTAGATAAGTGTTCTCTCATTCTTAGAATTTTTTCAGTATTTTATCTGGATCTCTCCTTTGCTGTCATTGCATCCTGCCTCATATCTTAGTCAGGTTTTCCTCTCTTCCCTCACCTACATGATGTGATCTTTAAGATAAGGTACTATGTTGTTTTCATCCTTAAATACCCAGTTCATTTTTCTCCATAATTTGCTTATTATATGTCTGAATTGAATTTAAGTAAAAAGAATAATAGATCAATAGTGACTGGTCCTATACCTACAGCCTTTCCAGTCTAGGTAGTACCCATGATCTTTTTATGGCATAACCTTCAAAAAACCAGTCACTTTCATGCTTCAATGAAATATCAGATCATGACTTCAGTGTAATTATTTTTAGTATATGTTGGGTTTTATGACTTGATTATACTTTTGAAACAATTGCTTTTTATTCTATGCATCTTTTATTCTACAGGTAATTAATCATAAATTATATAAAAGTCGCCCAGAATTTGACAATGAAATTGACAGAGTCCTTGAAGAGTTCTCCATTGACCTAATCTGTCTTGCAGGATTCATGAGAATTTTGTCTCGTCCTTTCGTCCAGAAGTGGAGTGGTAAGCAATTTGTTCATTTAACAGCTATCAGCCAACCCAAAATACAGCTCTTGTGTTATTGGGATTTTGTACAAACATTCCATAAAGTGAACTGTTCATTATTTTATTTTCGTGCAACCATAACTTGAGCAACTTCTAGAGCTTAGATTTTGTTTTAATTTATCAAAACTATTCATAGAGTTATAATACATATCTATGGACCAGAGTGTTTGACTAAATAAATGTCTTTTCTAAAATTAGGACAAATTGAAAGGTTTGTTTTGTTTCTATGTTCAGTGATATTTCTTTTCTACTAAAAATCCTAGAACTGTTTTGTAGCAGTTGATATATCAGGCGTCTCTTGATTACATAAGAAGGCCGAATTGAGATTGGAAATATAAATTGTGATGAGTTTATAATCATTATCTCTAGGCCTGGCTCTCACTCCACTGAGCCAACTGTTTGCCCTATTAGCATATATTTTTAACCTCAGTATTCTTATAATGGTTTATAACTTATAAATCACAAAATCCCATAAATGAGAGGAGAAATAGAAAATAAATGAGAACTTTCCTAGCTGTGTGACCATAAGCAAATCACTTAACTTCAGTTGCTTATAATTGTAGGAAAATTCCAAAAAGGAAGATACTGATGAGAAAGATGATGAAGTATGTTTTTTTTGGATACATTGAGATTTAAATTCCTATGAGACACCCTGTTGGAAATGTCCAGTAGGCACACAAAATTTTTAAATAAACCTAGAAAAATTAAATGATTTGCCTAGAGCTACATAGCTAAGTAATTCCAAGGCCAAGATTAGAAACCAGATCTCTCTGTTTCTAGGCAAGTAGGCTTTCATTTCTTTTTCCCATTTTTCTTTCCACCTCTATTTGATTTTTTATTTCCTTTTTGAGTTCTTCCAGTGCCTGAGACCAATTCCCATTTTTCTTTGAAATTTTGTATGTGATTGCTTGAATCTCACCATCTCCTATTGACTCTATGCCTTGCTCTTTGTTTCCAAAGAAATTTTATAAGGTTAGATGTTTCTTTTGCTGTTTGCTCATTTTCCTAGCCTTTTTTTTTTTTCCTGTAGACTGGGAGTTCTGAAAACTCATGGTTCTGTCTCCTCTGCTGATGATTTACGGGACTCATTACTCAGGGCCTAGGACTTTAAGGGGTGGATCTAGGGTGTGGGGGTTCAGGCAGGGTCCTGGGATCCCAAAGTTGACCTATGCCCAAGCTTGGAACCTGCACAGTAGGTGGGGGAGTTATTGGCCAGCACTCCTGTGTGCTGTTTTATTTTTGATTCCCCCTTAGCCCATGAAAATCCACTCACTCTACTTACCTTTCAAGTTGTATTCAGCAGGAAAGCCCCCTCTCTGGGTCTTGCTGTTAGTTTTGACTATTTTTTAAAGATTGGTTTGGAAGGATTGTCAGTGGTTTCAGCTCTCTCTGCTACTAAATTGCCATCTTGGCACCACCACCCCTACCCCCAGTGTATTTTCCATTATGCTGCACTACCTTTTTAATGTCAGAGTTTTAAAAAGTATATATACATACCCCATATAGAAAATTAGGCTTCTAAATGATACCCCAAAATATTATGTACTCATAAACATATCACCTTCCCAGTGATTTTCCACCATAGAAAGCTACCTTTCTCACTACTATGTGGATAGAATTTTGCTCCCCAGGGACTCTCTCCCAGCATCCGCAGTTGAGTAGCTACGTTACATACTAATGTAGGGAAGATACAAGTTTTGTGTAGTTCTGCCCTCTCTTTTTTACTGGAAACATGACTGGGCCGGTTGGGTGAGTGCCAGGCAGGAGAAGTTTACTCATGTGGCTTTACTCAGGTTTTTATTTTTTGTTTTTACATCTACTTCGAGTGATTATTAATAAACCTTATAAAATATATTACTTGGAGTTATTGGATATTAATTTAAATTTTACACTACATACCTTCCTCCTACTTTTACCTTTTTACCATTTCAGACTGATGGGCCAGGAGACAATCTCAAATTCTACATCCTCATTACATGTCTCACCTCTTCTCTTTTCTCATATAGCTGCCATCTCATCACCTCTAGCTATAATTACTGCAGTAGCCTCCTAGTTGATTTCCTTCCCTCAAGTTGTTCCTCATGTCTATCACCTAGCTGGCAGTGACTTTCCTTAATCACAGATCTGATAGTGTCATTTCCCTGATAAATAAACTGATAACTTCCTCAGACCTCTAAAGTTAAATACAAACTCCTCTCTTTGGCTTTTTTCGGAGCCTTGTCCAACCTGTCTTTCCAACTTCATTCTAGATTCCTCCTGAATTCTACAATCCAGTCAAATTGGCCTTGATAGGTTATTTTTGATATACTATTTACCTTTTCCATGCCTAGAACACACTTTCTCCTCAACTCTACTTTACAGAATAGCACCTTCTGCATGAAATTTTTCCTGATTTCCCTCTCCCCTTCCCTTCATCTTCTGTAATTTTGTTATTAAAATTACTATGGATTTAATTACTTTTTATTCTCCGATGTTTATTCTGTATATAACTACATACACATACACACATCCTTCTTGTGTTTCCCCAGTTAGAATGTAGCACCTCCTCACAATTAAGGATTATTTCATTCATTAATAATATCCCTAGAGCCTAGCACAAGTTCCTACTGGCACATAGTAGGCAGATAATATTTATTTATTGATTTACTATGTTTTTTCTTCTTGGGACTTACATCCTTGAGGGTATTATCCCTTGACAGACAGTCTTCACAACTACATCAGCCTCAGAGAGGAATTAGAAAAGAGAGAGAGGAAATAAAAACTTCCTTCTACCATTACTGGATATACCTCATACCTACCTTACCTCTGTAATAAATACTGTGCTTTCTTTCATGCCTTGACAAGAAGAATAATAGACAGGCTTTGTTTTCCTAAAACAGCTTCCAATCCCCTCTAAAACATTCAAGAGTCTGAGGTTCATTTCTCTCCATCTTTATAGCCCTATCCATCCTCCCTCTTTTTTTTTTTTTTTTTTAACCCTTAACTTCTGTGTATTGGCTCCTTGGTGGAAGAGTGGTAAGGGTGGGCAATGGGGATCAAGTGACTTGCCCAGGGTCACACAGCTGGGAAGTATCTGAGGCTGGATTTGAACCTAGGACCTCCCGTCTCTAGGCCTGACTCTCAATCCACTGAGCTACCCAGCTGCCCCCTCCTCCCTCTTTTTTAAGTTTAACATGAAGTCCATAGTGTACCTCTCTACCTGCTTTTTGCACTTGGAATAATTTCAGTATATCTGATGACCTCCTTCAAAACATCGTAAATCCCATTTAATGTCTTCAGCTTCTATATCCATATCTTCATCCCACCTCAGCCATACAAAAAGATGGTCATAGCTTTCTAATTTTAACAATATCAGTTATAAGTGTTCTGTGTTAACAAGTTAGTCTGAACTTTGAAATCTTGACATTGACAACAAATTTTCTATTCTTCCATCTCTTCCCAAGTTTTATTACTCTTTCTAAATCAGTTCATTTGTGTCCTTTTTCTCCTGAGCTCTGAACTCTTCCCTCTCTCTGTCATTTCTCCCTTTAATTATCCTTTGCAGATGACTCCTAAATCCTCATGTTTAACCATATTCTCTTTCCCAAGTTCTAGGCTCAGAACTAGCTGCTTATTGAATATCTTTTTCTCAGCATATGTATATCAAACTCATTGTGTCCAACATAGAAATAATTATCTTTCCACCTATTATAACTGTTCATCTTTTGATCAAACTTCTCTATTTTTGTTGAAACTCCTTCCCCTTATCCCTACCCTTCCCATCACCAGGATCATCCTAAACTCTTCTGCCCTACGTATTCAGTTTTCATTTGTGGGGTCTTGGTCGTCGTGATGTGGGCTAAAATCGCCCACAAACCGTGCCAAGTAGCTATAAACAATCAAAAGAAAATAGAAACAATAGTTGATTTGTATGGGACTACCTTTCAGATGAGACATACTCACATGCTTAGATTCACAATTATGAGAAAACTTCTCACATCAGTCTTTAGGTATAACCTAACCTTTAGGCATTGGTTAGGGTCTGTGGACTGTAAATACAGGTAGGTCTGTTAGTTTCCTAGTCACCCAAACAACGCTCAATTTCTGAAATCCCTGTCTTCCTTAGAAACAACTGCCCAAACAAAATGGCCCCTTCAAGATAAAAGGCATTCCAGAAAACCCCTATCCTCTTTCTCTTATTCTTTCCCCTTTACTTGTCTTACCTTACCTTACTACTAGCTGGCTAACTGTCTGTAGCCACTCTTTTATTGTATTCTCTTAAGATAAAGCTTGTTCCCTCAAAATGGAGTCAGTTTGAGCTATCAGTCAATTCCTTGGATAAGGTCCAATCATCTTGCCCACACCTGTTATACTTGCACAAAGTTTTTTGCATCTCTTCCATTCTTAGCAATACCTCTAGTCCAGACTCTCATCATTCCTTAATCTTCCTAATCCTCCTTACTTCTAGTCTCTCCACTTGTCAATTCATCTTCCATAGAATTGTCAAAATAACTTCCTTAAAGTATATTTCACCTAAGTTATTCCACTGTTCAATAATCTCCTATAGTTTTCCTCTTGCAAATTATAAAATACACAATTTGAAATCTCTAAATCAACCATTCTAGGTTTTCAGTGCTTCAGCCAAACTGGCCTAACAGTTCTTTGAACTAAGCATTTCTCCCACCTACCTAATGCTCCCTTTTCTTTATATAGGCTCTATCTAGACTGTGCCAACCTAGGTAGCTAGGTAGGGCAGTGAATAGAGCCTTGCTGATGGAGTCAAGGAGACCCTAATTCAAATGTGGCCTCAGACTACCAGCTGTGTCTGGGCAAGTTACTTAACCTCTATCATTCTCAGTTTCCTCAACTGGAAAATAACAGTACCTGCCTCACAAAATTGTTGTGAGGATCAAATGAATATTTGTAAAACATTCAACCACAGTGCCTAGAACAAAGTAAGTGCTTAATAAATGCTTTTTCCCTTCCCTCCTTCTTCCTCTTAAAATGCCTTCAAGGTATTCATCTTTCAAGAATCAGCTCTTTTATGGTCTTATGTAGGAAGCCTCCCCTGAATTCTCCCAGTCAGACTTATTTCTCTCTTCAAATAATGATATATAGACTTACTTGTTTATATGTCGCAATTCTTCCATAAAGGCAAGGATAGCTTTTCATTTTGTCTTTGTATTCTCGGTACCTTTGTACATAATAGGCATGCTTATATGTAAGTTCATTCTTATTGGATTCTGTTATAAATGGTGGCTCAAAACTATAGTACTATTAGCATTAGTTCTATACAGTAGTACTTAAGTTATAGTAAATGTTAAGTAGATTCTAGGCAAAAGATGTAGCCTGGTTTTTGTTCATAGTACAACTCTATTAGGAATGTAGGATGTCTAAACTCTAACCAATTTTTTGTTTTGTATTTTTTATTTATTTTCTAGGTAAAATACTCAACATCCACCCATCATTGCTCCCTTCCTTTAAGGGTTCAAATGCCCATGAGCAGGTTCTTGAATCTGGGGTCAGAATCACTGGCTGTACAGTACATTTTGTGGCTGTAAGTCTTTCTTTTCTTAAAAATGAATTCCTTTAAGCAAGTTACCTTTGAAAATGTTGAAAACAGTTTTGGGTTGTTTTTTGTTTGTTTGTTTTTTGTAGGAAGAAGTGGATGCTGGTCAGATTATTGCTCAAGAGGCAGTCCCAGTAATGAGAGGTGACACTATTGGAACTTTATCAGAAAGAGTAAAAATAGCAGAACATAAAATATTTCCTGCTGCTTTACAGCTGGTGGCCAGTGGTGCAGTAAGACTTGGAGGAAATGGAAAGATTTGTTGGACTAAAGAAGAATAAGACATCACAAATTTGGGGTGAAAGAATCTAGATTTATCTTGTCAAGTGCTGTCATTTCTATCATGTATACAAAACTACTTTTCTAGAAAATTAAAATTAAATTAAAAGCCTGCATCCAGAATTCAGCATGCTGGGAAGAATAATGAAATTTCATATTTGAAGCAGTTGTCCCAATAAACAGGACTCATTCCCACTTATGGCTTTTAGCAGGAGCTTACATTACATTAAGTTAAACTACTAAAAAAACATTTTAGTAGACTTTGGAGGTTTGGAGAGTAGGAAGTTTTTAAAATTTTTGTTTTGTTTTTTAATTAAAACCCTTAACTTCTGTCTTAGTATCCCCTCTGACTTTCACCCCAGTTCAGAGACTCCCTATGATTCCTCCAGCTCAGATTCCTCTCTAACTCTTGGCTCATTTCAGAGATTCTGACCCTGTTAATTCATCTCAGATCAAGTTCCCCCAGAAAAGGCTGGAAAATTGTGGGGATACTTGAATTATATTCCAATATCAAATCTATTAGCTGTGTGATCTTAAGCACATTATCTCCGTTTGCCATGATTTCCTTATCTGTAAAGAGGAAAATAATACCCACCTCCCAATATTGTGTGAGGTTCAAATGATATAATGATTATGAAGTGCTTAACACTGTGGTAAGCACTATAAACATGGTAAGCACTATATAAATGTTGAGTATTATTATTATTAAATTGATTATAATAGCATATTGTTTTATTTGTGACTAGTATAAAATACCAAAAGTCATAAGATTATTTCTGTGTAGAATAATTTGGAAATATATTTACCTGAATTGATGTTATCTGACTGTCAGTAAGTTTTTGTTTCATGTTTTAAATATATGGTATTATGTATGTTATTGTATTTCTAAATGCTTTGTTTTCTCAGTTTCATCTTCACTTGCAATGAGGGGGAGAATTTGAAATTCAAAAAAAGTAATAATTGTAATAAAATGTTTACATGTAATTGGGAAATATTTAATGAAATTATTCATTTTTATTCAACAAAAATAATATTAATACATTATAAAGACTGGTTTTTTGCTGAGAAATCTGCCTGTTTCCAGCCTAATTCCAAACAACACAATTAAGAATAAAGCTCTCTATATGTGAAACAAACATACAAATTATCCTATCTTATATCTCACATGACTATTCAAGCTCTGGCTAGATTGTCTTTTCATTCCCAGTCAAACAAGGCATCAAAATTCTTCCATAAAATAAGACTTTATCCTTACCTCTTAATTCCTAGTCTTTTATCTTCTATCCCTCTGATCATTATCATTCTTCATTCTTTATTTCCCTCATTCAGCAAACTAGACAAGTTGTTGATTCGAATTGCTTCAAAGTCCTCCCTCTTGGACTTTTCCCTCATTTGTTCTTTATTTTGAAGGTTGTAATCATCCTTAGTGTACATTGTCCCTCAAAAGTCTTAGTGTGATTCTAAAGTATTAAGAAACTATCTTTGGGGCAGCTGGATGCAATGGATAGAGAGCCAGGAAGTCCTGGATTCATATTTGATCTCAGATACATTCTAGCTGACCCTGAATAAATTACTTATTCCTAATTGCTAGCCCTTACCACTCTTAATACCTTGGAACCAATAACTTAGTATTGATTCTAAAGCAAAGGATAAGGGTTTAAAAAAATAATTCTACATATAGCTATGAGAGGTCTATGGTGTTTCTCTTCTAATTTTTTTGTGGCCTTTGGTATAAGATTTTGGTCTTAGTCTATTTCCTGCCAGACTCCAGTCTTAGCAGTTTTTTTATCAAGTAGGAAGCTTTTTTTCTAGGTAATATGTGTTTTCCACTTTATCAAAATACCAAGTTACTATATTCTGTTATTTCAGAATCTCCTTGTCTAGTCTGTTCCACTGATCTACCTCTATTTTTTTAAACAATACCAGATGATTCTGACAACTGCTGCTTTATAATATAGTTTCAGATCAGGAAGTTCTACTCCAAGTGAAAACAGAATCCACAGATTGCCTCCTGAAAGAAACTCAAAAGGAAAAGTCTAGGAAATATTGAAGCCAAATTCCATAACTCCAATATCAAATAAAAAATACTGCAAAGATGTACAAAGAAACATTTAAAATACTGAGGAATCACAATCAGGATCATACAAGACCCTGTTGGCTTCTATTTTTAACCAGAAAAGATCTTGAAATACCTTCGATTGCCTCTTAGACAATGGAAAATGGCTGATCAAATTGTGCTATATGAAGTGGTGGGGGCTTTTGATTTCAGTTTTCAGTAGGAGTCAGGTAATTGACATAGTATATAGAGCACTAGCCCTGGAGTGAGGAAGTATTTAAATGTGGCCTCAGATATTTATTAGCTATCTGACCTCTATCTGCCTTAGTTTATTCAATTATGAAATGGGGATTTTACTACTAGCACCTCTTAGAGTTGTTGTGAGGATCAAATGAGGTATTTGTAGTAGGCTTATCACAGTGCCTGATAACGTTTTTCTGTTGTGTCTGACTCAGTGATCCTGTTTGGGATTTTCTTGGGTGTACATCAGAGTGGTTTGCCATTCCCTTCTCCATTTCATGTCACAGACGAAGATCTGAGGCAAAGGGCTGAAGAGACTTGCCCAAGGTCACACAACTAGGGAATGGCTGAGGACAGATTGGAAGTCAGGAAGATGGAGCTTTCTTGACTTCCAGCCCAGTACTCTCATCTCCTCTGCCACCAGAGTAGGCACTCCTGAAAGGAGAAAAGGTTTTGGCAGTGAGAAGATAGTAATGATTAGGGAGGAGACAAAGAAGACTTTAAAACTTTTACATATTCAAAAAAATGAGACGACACCTTTTTGTAATATATATAAGAGAGGGTAGACAAGCCAGGACAATTTTGAAAGTGATGTGGAAATTTATATATTTTTAAGTATGAAAATTCATGATTTCATAGAAAATCCTTTTTATATTCTATGCATTTAAGAACCCTTTTTTGGGATATTTCCAATTAAGAATTTTTTTAATTACATGTATTTTTCTTAAACCTTGATAATAGAAAAAAAATTTATAACATTTCTCAGGTAAAGAGTTCATTTCTCAAATGCATAAAATCAAATTTGTAAGAATCCAAGTAATTTCCCAGTTGATAAATGGTCAGAGACTCTTGATAGGCAGTTTTCAGATAAAGAAATCAAAGCTATCAATCATGAAAAAATGTAAATCCCTCTTGATTAGAGAAATGCAAATTAAAACAATGCTTAGGTACCACCTCACACCTAGCAGACTGACAGTAAAGGAAAGTGATAAATATTGGAGGAGATGTGGCAAAATTGAGGCATCAGTGCATTGCTGGTGGAGGTGTGATCTGATTCAACCATTCTGGAGGACATTTTGGAATTATAACCAACGGGCTAGAAAAGAATGCAGACCTTTTGATCCAGTAATACCATTACTGGGTCTGTATCCCAAGAAGATTTTTTTAAATGGGAAAGGACCTGTTTGTACAAAAAAATTTATAACTGTGCCTTTTGTGGTGGCAAAGAATTGGACATTGCTGGGATGTCCAGTTGGGGAATGGCAGAACAAATTGTGGTACACGTTGATGATGGGATACTATTGTGCTATATTGAATGATGAAAAGTAAGATTTTAGAAAGAGCTGGAAAGATCTACATGGACTGATGTAGAATGAAGTAAGCAGAACCAGGAGAACATTGTACACAATAATAGCAATATTGTGGAACAATCAAATATGATAGACTTGATTACTAACAGCAATATAATGATCAGGATAATTCTGAGGGTCTCATAAAAGAAAAAAATGCTATCCACCTCCAGAGAAAGAACTGTTGGAGTATAAATGCAGTGAAAAGATGATTTATCACTTGTTTTTTTGGGCATATGGTTTGGCTTTTAGGTTTTATAAGATTATTCACTTTGTGTAACTGGAGATTTTGAACCTTGGGCTTCATCCTGCAAAAGTCCTTTAGTATTTCCCAAAATTGAATAATAAAGTGAATAATGTGGAAATAGTTTATGTGATAATACATGGTTAACCCAGATTGAATTGCTTGTCAGCTCACGGAGGGGGAGAGGGAAGAAGAGAGGGAGACAATATGGCTCGTGTAACTTTGGAAAATTTATGTGGAAATTGATTAAAAATAAAAAATTAATTTAAAAAAATTTTTTTAGCCTTGCTACTAGATGGGGAAAAACTTGGCCTGATTTTAACATACCTTCCAGTATACTGCTTGACAAGCATGTATGAACACGAGCAGATGAATGTTCAGGAGACATTTTAATATGTCCAAAACCGAACTCATTAATCTTTTCCCCCTAAACTCTACACCAACTTCTTCCCCTCATCTCTGTTTTTCCAATTACCATAGAGGGCAGTAGCATCCTCCCCCAGGCTCAAAACCCAGGAACACTTCTATACTCCTTACCCAGGCACCCCCTAAGCTTTCGCCCTTACAGTGTCTCTTAAATAACTTCCTCGCTGTCTCAGACCCTAACCTTACACCCTGAATACTGCACTAACCTGCTGGGGGATCTGTCTGCCTCCAGACCCTCCCCACCAACCCATTCTCTCCTAAACTGCAAATCTAGCCATCCCTTCCTTTTATTTCCTATTTATCCTAGAGGTGGCTTCCTCTGTATATATTGTTTGCACAGTTTTCCCCCATTTTATCTTAAGGTCAAAGACTGGCTCTTACCCACTTTTTGTGTCCCCCACATTTAGCACCGTTTTTGACACATGTGGAGTGATCACAAGAAGGCTGCTCCAGCTGCACACTGCCTGCCCACCATCTCCTTTAAGACTGCAGTCTGGGAGCTGGCTTGGGTCTTTGGGCAGCACCACCATTTACTGCCTTCTCCTTAGGGTCCCATGCATTCCTATCTGTCTATTTGCCCAGTGGTCACTGTTTACTGCTGAATCCCACAGTGATGATATGGGATGTGGCTGCCAAGCCCAAAAGCATCTGCCTCATTCATCTACTTTTAATTTTGTTCCAAATGACATAGAATTCATCTAATAGCCCTAGCAAAGGAAGGACATTCATTGCCCAGAATGGATATTCCACCAGGATAGTAACTTGATGTCACCAAGTCCAACTTCCCTGCCCTTAGTTGCCTGTTGGAAAAGCTGGAGCTCCTTAGGCCTCAGAAAGCCTAATCAGTAGGCTTAGGCAATGGGGGTGAAGTGACTTGCCCAGGGTCACACAGCTAGGAAGGGTCTGAAGCCAAGTTTGAACCCAGGACCTCTCTCTAATCCCCTCAATGGCTTTCAAGAACAAGAACTAGCCCAGCCCACTGGATAGAGGTGGAGCTAGGCAGCTATTCCTCTTACCACACTATTTCCTGGTGAATTCAGTCCCCCTTGGGTTTATTTATCATGTTTATGCAGGTGACTCATCTCTGCATCCAGCCCACAATCACCACCTGGCTTTTTGATATCTTCAACTGAATGACCTTTAGATCTTAAACTTGTGCTGACTAAAATGGAATTCACTACCTTCTCACCTATACATACCTTTCCTCCAAATGCCATTTTTCTCTTTAAAAAAACAAACAAAAAAAACTTCCATCTTAGAAGCAATATGGGGCATTGGTTCCAAGCCCAAAGAGCAGTAAGGACTGGGCAGTGGAGGTAAAGTGACTCACCCAGGGTCACACAGCTAGGAAGTGTCTGAGGCCAGATTTGAACCTAGGACCTCCCATCTCTAGGGCTGGCTCTCAATCCACTGAGTCACCCAGCTACTCCCCCTCCCTATTTCTCTTGACAGAAACTGAGTTGCTAAGGTTCTAAGCCTCACCTTTCTAAACACCAAAGTTCTTTAGTGCCTTTTCCTATATCCTTGAGGATGAACTATAAACTCTTCCCAGACATATTTCACACTTTAAGCATTCAACAATTCAGCCAAACAATTGAAATGACATTCCTCAGATTCTACATTCCATCATATCTCCTATCTCCATGCCTTTGCCCAGAAGGGGACCCCATCCCTAACGTGAACTCTCTTCACCTCTTCCTCTTATAATCTTTAGCATCCTTCAAAGCTAGTCAGGTGCCACTTCCCATAAGAAACTTTTGCCAAACCCACTTAGCTGTTAATTCTCTCTTTTCAAATTACCTTTATTGCTTAACTATTAGCAGTGCAATAGTAGAGTATTTTCCAAACTCTGTATGTGTCCTCCTGTAGGATCCAAAATTATTAAGTATTTTAGTACAGCGCCCACAGAAATACACCTATTTTAAATGAAAACAAAGTCAAGAAATTTGATCCAACTAGAAGGAGAATAGGAAAAGGGGAGCATGCTATTCCTGGGATGCAAATGGGAATGGGGTAAAGTTACTTACCCTAATTCTATACATAGTCTCAGCCATCCCTCTCCTCTAGTTTCCGGTGGAGCCCCCAACAATAGGGATAATGGAACAAGATCTTCCTCCAGGGGGCAGGGGTAAAACTTCTATGAAGGAAGTGCGCCCTAATGCTGTCACTCCTTGTGGACGCAGAAACACGGAGAAGTTCTCTGGTGGCCAAGTATTGGAATCCTGACCCCTCTAATGCAAGCCCACTGGGTCCTCATCTGGGGATTTCCAATTCCCCAAGCAGATGGAAGTGGTGCCCAGATTGCACCAAAGAGCTAAGACCTCTAAGAGATCTTCCATCTCTAAATCTATTATCCTATAATAATAGTAAATGTAGTACAGCAAAAATTTACCCTATTTTTAAGATTTGGTTGAATATTGCTCTAAAACCAATATAATTTTTATGTGAATACAGTATAAGCTAAAAGTTATTTGGTATTAAATGTTTTCTGTAAAGTGCAGAGTGGCTGACAGTTTTTAAAATTTAGAAATCATTAGTCTATTAGAAAATAAGTTTCTGAGAACAATGGCTATTTTTCAGTCAGTCTCTGTACCCCTAGAGCAGTGATGGTGAACCTATGGCACGGGTGCTAAATATGGCATGCAGAGATCTCTCTGTGGGCACATGCAACCCACCTCCAGTTCATTACTAGAAAGGCAGAGGGACCTGGCAGAGCTGCTCTCTCCCCTTCTCCACTGTGCCTGATGACATTTTTCCACATCCCCCACCCCTCTATCCAGCAGCCCAATAGGAGCACTTTCTAGGGTATGAGGGGGAGGGGGGTGGAGAGAGGCAGGACACATCTGGCACTCAGTGGGGGGTGGGGCCTACGATCTTTCTCTAAAAGGCTCACCATCACTGCTCTAGTGCATCTTTACACCTGTTAGTCACTTCAGAAATGCTCAGTGGATGGAAATGATTCCTGGATTACAAATGTTTTCACAGTGACCACTTTTACTATTGGTATACCATAAAGGGATCACTAAATACATAGGGAAATGGTAGAGAAAGAAATTGTGGTCAGAGTGCAGTGGAATCCAGGGGAGGAGAAAGGTCAACATGGAGCAGGAATGTAATGTGTTGGCACATAGTTCCATAAAATTTCTATTATTACACAGTCATCCTAATCTCTATTTTGTTTCTACAGCAGTGGTCTCCAAACTTTTTTATTCTCCCATACTCCATGACTAAACATATTGTTTAAGAACATTCATTTATTTATATAATCGATCAAATTAAATTATTATAATATGTATAATTTATATAGCATGTTAATATGTTACATACATTATGGAGCACACAAAAATAAGAATTTTAAAATTATGAATAAGAAAGGTGAAATTAAATGATTGAAAATTATCAGTGGTACAAAAAAGTTTTGCTTTTACTAAAATATTCATAGTTACATTTTGAGTGAGAGTGACATGATTGAATATGCTTTGTTAGTTTAAAAATATTCCCGTGTATGTGTGGAGAGATTGTGAAAGCTTATAATTATTGCTTACTGATTAATCATTAATTTGATCAAAGTAGCATAACTAAGCATTTGAATTTTTGGATAATTTTTGTTGAAAAATTAATAATACAATTAAAAGATCAGTATACAAAAAAGCTTTTCAGCAGTTATCATGTTTCCCTGCATGTAGATATTCACTATACAAAATGGAAAAAACAAGCAAAAATGGTTTCTGATGAGATCAGATTTTCAGAATGGCATAGCTGCTGCTGCACCAGGGCAACTATTCTATGGTTACTAGTCTACACAGGCAATAATACCTGGAGACAGTGGAATGAGTTGCTAGGCCCATAGCGGGTAATGGGTGGGTATAATTATGTTGAAGATTAGCTCAATAAATTGCTGTTATGTGGAGGGTGGGATTCAACTTTGCTGTCTTCTTCTCCCAAGATACCCCACCTTTCCAAGCCCCACTTCATTTTTTCTTTCCTATTAAAATGTGAGTTCCTTGAGAGTAGGCACCCTCTTGTTTTCTTGCTCTCAGTGCTTAGCATAGCACTCCATCATCTTAAACCTTTAAGAAATGCTCTATCTATTCATCTTTCTATCTATCTATACATGTTCCCTTTGTAATTCTTACCTCTTTCCATAACCCACAGTTCCAGTATGACTTTGTATATAAAGTTGTCTTTTTTTTTGGCTTTTTGTAATTTAAATAAACCAAAATCAAAACAAACAAACAAAAAGATTGATTGATCATGTGCCACACTCCCACTTTTTGGAGATCAGTGATCTATAAAATGAGTATTTGTCTTCAGAATGGCCCTTAAAGGTATTATGGGAGAATTTCCTTTCTGTGTTGATATGGTAGGTATCTGCTACCAAAATAAATCTATCCCAACACAGAAATTAAATAGAGGTAAGAAAAATATAGGTGATATTATCATGATTAATCTCAGACAAAAAAGTAAATCAAACAATCATTAGGATTCTAACAAGCCTTCTTACAACCAAAATTATGTCACTGACAAAAATAATTCTTTTACTGTGAAATTTATATTGATTGATTCATAGTTAAGAGTTTTAGTATTCACCGATTTGAAAGGGTTTAGTTTTGGATTTATTTTGTATAAGCCTTGGTAGAAAAGCTTGGAAGAGACAATGTACTCAACTGAAACTGGTCTAGCCTCTTGAGGGAGATAAAGATGGATGGAGAATGAGTTAACCTGGTTAGGAATGTTTTTCCTAACGCTGGGTCTCTATTAACAGGGTTATTTTGTTGAGAACTTTGTTGTTGTTCAACTCCGAGTTTTCACTGTTACTATAAACTCTGAAGACCATTCCCTTTTGCAAGTCAGTATAATTGTGGACCAATCATGGTCTTAGTTTAGTTAGCTCCAGTGGACCAGATGTAATGAATTTATGCAATCAAACTATAGAAAGCTTCTCTCTGATTGTAATGTATGTCTCTGTAACTGCGGGGCCACTGACTTCTATTATTGGTTAACTGCTAGCCTTGCCAATAGATTTGCTCAGACTTTTGTGCTTCAATTTCTCTTAATCACAGATTGATCACAACACTGCATATTGCAATCTTATACGTTTAAACACTTATAATCTCATATATAAACAATCCTAGTTAAACATATTTTATAGGTAAACTAAGTCAGGTTACAGATTAAACTCTATTTAGAAATTTCAAAGTCTGAAGGAGATTTACAGGTCACCAAAGAATCAAGACAACTGAAATTCTTCCTTTGACTTCTGATCTAAGGAATGTTTAAGGCCTCCCTTAAGTAAATTTTTACATCTCCTAAGACAGGTTTTGGTCAGGTGAGGTTAATATTAACAGAAAATGGTCTTTTTGTTAACCAAAAGTTGCAGGAGAAACACTCCTGAGCCCTGAATAATAAAAATTAATAAAAGAAAATTAAAATTCCCATTGAAAGCACTTACGATAGGAAAAAATTTTTTTCTCTGAGTTCATGTGGTAGGTAATTGCTGCCAGAATATATTTACCACAACACAAAAATTATAGAAGCAAAAAGCTAAGTTTTATTATTTTGCTCAGGCAGAGGTGCTAGTCTCCGAGAAAACCTGAACCCTCACCAGGAGTCTAATAAACTATAAAAAAATTGTCAGAGTGAAAGAGAAATCATTCTTTTTAACATATTGCAATCTTGTTCATTACTCTTAGGACAAAAGTTAAAGCAGAGGGGCAGCTAGGTAACACAGTGGATAGAATACCAGGCCTGGAGATAGAAAGACCTGGTTTCAAATGTAACCTCAGACATTTCCTAGCTGTGTGATTTTGGACAAGTCTCTTAACTGCAATTACCTAGCCCTTATATTTCCTCTGCTTTAGAATGTATGCTAAAACAGAAGATAAGGGTTTTTTAAAAATAATCATTTTTAAAAGAAGAGACAGTGACATGGGTATAGTACAAAGATGGCATGGGCACTGTATTAGACAGGGAAATTCCCTTCCCCTTTTCTGTCCCTGTGACTCTCAAGCCAAAGAACATCTGATAGCTACTATAAAGACTATTATCCTTGGATCATCCTTTAGGTTGAGATAGACAAAAAAATACACTTCTAGGCCACACCTTGATAGCCTAAGTCCTGAGGGTCTCAGGCAGACCCCTCAACCCACTGAAGTGCTTAGCTCTCCAGAGTCACACCATGACATAACCTCAAGTACTCACTATTGTAAAGAATATAAAAACCCCTGTACCGAAGCATTCAGGGAGCAATTTCCAGAATTGCTCCACTCATGCTGCTGCCCTGTGTGTCCTGGGAGCAGCCCCCTCTCAGGGTTGCTCCACTCATGCTGTCTTGCTGGCCATTAATCCTATCTTACTAATAAAGCTTTCTTTTTACTTTTAAGCTAAGCCTGGAGTCCTCTCATTCTTGAGAAAGGTTTCCTTCCTGAACCCAGGGGTTCACCATTTGCACCCCCATAACAGTTGGAGCCCAACGTTTTTGGCTCTCCTAGAAGCTGCTCCTGTACCCAGATCACTCAAGAGGACACAGCTTCTCAGGTAGGAAGGAGCCTTTCTTGGACTCCTGAAACCCCCATTTTTGGGGGGCGATATCTTTGTGGGTCCTCTCTTTGCTCACGCTCCCATAGGATAGGGAAAGTAAGGCCATTACCCAGGTTGACTCCCCAGTTTGTTACCAGAAGACGTTTTGGTCTGGGTGGCAGGTTCTCCCAGTGTACGCTGTATGTGGCACTGGGTGGCAGGTTTTGGGTTTCTCCTCAGTGGGCACTGCATGTATCACTGAGTTGCAGGTTTCTCCTCAGTGTACACTGGGTGTGGCACTGAGTGGCAGGTCAGGCACACTCTGTGGACGCACAGTTGTGTGCAGGTTCTCCTCAGTGCCCACTGTGTAGCACTGAGTTGCAGGTTTTTGTGGGTTTGGCCTTTTCCACATCAATATGGGACAGAGACAGAGTGTACCCTGAGATTCCCCTTTGGGGTTTATACTTGAAAATTGGCACAAATTGGCTTTAAACAACTTGAACAAAAAGAAACTAATTTTTCTTTGTAATGTTAAATGGCTGAATTACAGCCTAGATAAGCAAGAGGCATGGCCTATCAATGGCACCCTAAATTCTAATACCATCAAGCAATTGGATTTGTTTTGCATAAGGTCAGGGAAATGGACATTTCCCTATATAAGAATTTTCGTAAAATTAAACCAGAATCCTGAACTTAGGAGGCTCTGCCTCGCAACATCTTTGCTGACCCCTACCAGGAAAAGCTGCCAGGAGGATATTTTGGAGGACTTAACATTCCATGGCACTTTCACCTCCCTTACAAATGGAGAGATAACATCTCCTCTGGCAGAGATACTACTGCAGCCTCCCTTTCCCCCAACCTCCTCAGAACTTCCATCCACCTTAGATTCCTGTTTCCTCTCCTCAACCCTAAGCTCCAAAACCTCCCCCTTTACTCTTCAGGCTCAGAGCAGAAGGCCTAAGCTACTCCAGACAGTAATATCTTTTGTACCCACTACTGCCTGATATCTCTCGGGTTCTTTAGCCTAGTACACTCCACACCCAGAGTGGACTGAGCTATGGTGATAGGGCTCATCTTCTTCCCATGAGGGAGGTGTCCTTACCAGATGGGTTGGCTCGGGTACATGTTCCTTTTTCTATGACAGATCTAGCCGAGATTAAGGAAAATTTGGGTCAATACTCTGAGAACCAAATTTATTGAAGGTTTTACAGTATGATCTATCTTGGTCAGACGTGCACATAATTCTTGCTACCTGTTGCACCCCATGACAAAAGGAAGTGAATCTGGGACTTGGCCATAGCAGTAGGAGATGAGAAAGTACTAGGTGGCACATGGGCAGGAATCCCTGGCACTACTGCTGTCCCAGGACAAGACCCTGGATGGGATTATGGAGATGAGAGCCACTTTAGGTGAAGAAGCCATATGATTGATTGCCTCCTCCAAGCAATAGAGGAATTAGGAAGCAAGTAAATTATAACAAATTTAGGGAAATTACTCAAGGAAAGGAAGAGAATCCTGCTCTCTTCTGGTCTAGACTAGTAGAAGCTATGAAACAATATGCAAATGTAAATAAAGGAAAGACCGCCCTCATCTCCATGCCCAGCCTGTGGACAATGAGGACACTAGAAACACTAGTGTCACTCTAGGCAGAGACCCCGGCGACCCATTGACCCGTCCTCCAGCCTTCTGAAGACTTGGAATAGGGGTGCCCTAGGGCTGGCTTGCTCCTGGTTTCCATCACTATGGCCAAACCCAGGGTTTCAATTGAGGTGGAAGGTAAGCAGGCTGTGTTTTTCATGGATATGGGAGCCACTTATTCTGTTCTCCTTTCACACAAAGGTCCTACATTGCCTTGGCAACATCTGGTAATTGGAGTAGAGAGTAAGATACTTAGATGTAGGGAAACTGCACCCCTAGCCTGTGCCTATGAAGACAAACTATTCCAACATACATTTCTGGTCATCCCTTCCTCACCATGTCCTTTATTAGGAAGAGACAAAATGGAGAAGCTAAATTCTAAATTTTCCCTTATCTCAACTCTAAGTTCCCTAGATGCTCCTTTGAAAAGACCTCCCACTATCTCATCAGAAATCTGGGAGAAAGTACCTTCTATTGTTTGGAATTTAGGCAAGCTGGGAAGGGCTGTTCAGGCAACACCCATAATGATAAAACTCAATCCTAAATCCCCTTACCCACACAAAAAAAGAGTATCCAATTTCCCCAGAGGCTAAGAGAGATTTACAACCTCTCATTGATAAATTTTTAGTCCATGGTCTTTTGGAAAAGTGTCAATCACCTGTAACTCTCCTCTCCTGCCAGTGAAAAAACCCAGTGGGACTTGGCCTATGGTCCAATGAAGCAATAATTTCTGTGCACCCTATTGTCCCTAAACCATATACAATCCTAACTCAAATTCCAGGAAACTCTCAGTGGTTTTCTGTGATTGATTTGAAAGATACTTTCTTCTACCCAAAGTGTAGATTACCTTTTGTGTTTGAGTGGGTCTTCCCCTCAGATCCCTAGCCCCAACCAGTCATGTGGTGTGCCCTTCCACAGGGTCTCAGAGACAGCCCACGCTATTTTGGGGCTGCCATTAACAGCAGCTCCATTTTACAATATGTTGATGACCTCTTGATTTCTAGTCTATCAGAGGCTGCCTGTGTCAGGGACAAAATTTCCACCTTAAAATTCCTAGGAGAACGGGGTTACAGAGTCTCGGCCTCTAAGGCTCAACTTGACTCTCAGTCTGTAACTTACTTGGGGCACCATCTAACCCCAAATTCTCAATCTCTGACCACAGACAGGAAACAGGCCATACTGTCCATACCCGTCCACCAAAAGACAGCAATGAACTTTTTTGGGTATGGGAGGGTTTTTCCGCATTTGGATCCCCAATTTTGGGATCATTGTGAAACCCCTCTATGAAGCCACCAAACAAAATCAACCGAGCCTTTTTACTTTTAAAATCCAGGCTTCCTAATGCCTGCCCTAGGAATTCTAGACCTTGAAAAGCCTTTCTTTTTGTTTGTGGATGAGAGAAAGCAATTTACTCTAGGCAGTTTAGCCCAGTACCTAGGACTTGATCTAAGGCCAATGGCATATTTTTCAAAGAAATTAGATGCCACATGCCAAGGGTGGCCATGATGCCTCCAATCTGTCTCAGCCACAGTCCTGATGGCAGAAGAGGCATCTAAAATAACTTTGGGCCAACCCTTAGAAATTTTGACTCCCCATTGAGTCCTTAATATTTTGGAAACTAAAGGCCCACAGATGATTCACTGGAGGCCAACTCACTAGATACCAAGCATTTCTGTTAGACACACCAGGTCTCACCCTTAAGGTATGCAGAACACCTAATCCAGCCACCCTACTCCCTCTCCCAGGGGACTCCAACCTCCAAGACTGTGAGGAGCTGACCATCTTTTCAAACAGATCAGACCTCAAAGATTCTCCTCTCCCGGAGGCTGAACTGAACTGGTTTGTTGATAGTTCCTCCTTTGTGGAAGATTGGATTAGGAGGGTGGGTTATTCAGTCCTCTCAGAGATCACCACAATTGAAGCAAAGGGTCTTCTCCCAGGAACTTCAGTGCAAAAAGCAGAGCTGATTGCCCTCACAAGAGCACTACAGCTAGCCAAAGGGAAACAGGCAAATATATTTACAGACTCAAAATATGCTTTTCATGTTTTGCATGCCCATGGGGCCATATGGAAAGAAAGAAGTTTATTAACCTCCAAAAATTCTCCTTTAAAACACGGGAGAGAAAATCTGAGTTTACTGAGATACTAGGCTATCACTTTACCTAGCAAACTTACAGTGATTCATTGCAGAGGACACCAAAGTCTAGATTCCAACATAGCCCGAGGGAACCACAGGGCAGACCTAGCTCCAAGAAGGCTGCACAAGCCACTCCCTTAACTGAACTGCTCTGACATTAATTCCACTGCACCCCACTGTACCAAGGGACATTTTCTCCTCATATACTGAGGAGGAAACTGAACAGGCAGAGCTTCAGGGATTCACCCTTGAAGACACCAGCTGGTGGCGTTCGCCCCCTGGACCTCTGCTCCTCCCAAAAAACTTAATGTGGAAACTAATTATGGGATCACATAACTCCACACACTTGGGCAAGGAAGCACTAACTACTTTGATAAGATCACTTTTTTTTTTTTATAAGATCTCTACAACCATCCAAAAGGTTTACAAATCCTGTTCCCTCCTTGCTCAAATAGCACTGGAGCTCTCAAACCCCCTCCCCTCCTTAAGCCTATCCAAAGGAGAGAGGAATCACCAGGTGAGGATTGGCAGATCAATTTCAACCACCTGCCACCTTGGAAAAGGTACAGTTTTTGTTGACACCTTTACCTGCTGGCCTGTAGCTTTCCCCTAGAGATCTGAGAAAGCACAAGATGTCAAGAAAGCCTTACTTGATGAGATTATACCCAGGTTTGGTCAGAGTGGCAATGGTCCTGTCTTTATTTCACAAATCACACAGATAGTTTCCAAAGCTTTGGGCATTACTTATCATTTACACTCAGCCTGGCACCCCCAATCTTTGGGGAAAATAGAACATATGAATCAGACCCCAAAAAGATCCTTCACCAAACTATGTGAGGAGGCAAAAATTGATTGGATCCAAGCTCTCCCAATAGCTATTACAAGAATCAGACTTGCTCCTCAATAAGCCCATTTGAACAGCCCTTTCTAACCTCTAATGTTCTTTTAGATGCAGAAATTCATACTCTAAACAATTTGGCCAGATCCTTCAGGCCCTGAGGGAATATGCTAACCAGATCCTTCCCAAAACCTTCAGGGAGGAGAAGGAGGAATCTGTCCACCCAGCCTGATTTGGTATACCTTTGGTATAAGGAGTGGATCTAACCAGCTAACACCCCCCCCCCCAGGGGATGGGCCCCATCTCTTAATTTTGTCCATTCCCACAGTAGTAAAATTAGAGGGGCAGAACACATGGACTCATGTCTCTCGTATTAAACCCTTTAAACCCCCAGAAACAGGTGGTGAAGGGGGAACAGACATCACTTATTCCTGTGAGCCACTGGAGGACCTCAAATTCCTCTTCTGTGGGAAGAGCAAGCCCAAGGATTCTGGGCAATAAGTAGACCCCCGCCCCTCCTCCTGGTTATCTTAAATCTCTTATGACTTTTCTTACAATTTCTGTTTCTTGCCAGTTGGACAGAAAATCCTCTGATTTAAACCTTGCATTTTTTAACACTGTCACTTCACTAGTTGTTTTTAGGATGAAAGCTTTCACTGGAGTCCTGGAGATGTCACTCTCAGCCTGGATCTCTGGACATTGCGTAGAGTCAGTACTTCTCCACAACAGGCAGGGACAGCTCTACCATTCTCAGCTCTGAAGAAGCTATAGAAGATTGAGGCCTCTGTCCCTTTTCCCCTTAGATATTTGGAGAGGGGGGAAATGGCATGGGCATAGTACAAAGATGGCATGGGCACTGTATTAGACAGGGAAATTCCCTTTCCCCCTTTCCGTCCCTGTGACTCCCAAGCCAAAGAACATCTGATAGCTACTATAAAGACTATTATCCTTGGATCATCCTTTAGGTTGAGATAGACAAAGAGATACACTTCTAGGCCACACCTCAATAGCCTAAGTCCGGAGGGTCTCAGGCAGACCCCTCAACCCACTGAAGTGCTTAGCTCTCCAGAGTCACCTCCACACCATGACATAACCTCAAGTACTCACTATTGTAAAGAATATAAAAATCCCTGTACGGAAGCATTCAGGGAGCAATTTCCAGAGTTGCTCCACTCATGCTGTCTTGCTGGCTGTTAATCCTATTTTACTAATAAATCTTTTTACTATTAAGCTAAGTTTGGAGTCCTCTCATTCTTGAGAAAGGTTTCCTTCCCAAACCCAGGGGTTCACCATTTGTACCCCCATAACAATAGGACCATAATCCCAATGCTTCCTTCCATGTCACAAAAGTTTTCATAAACTCAAACTTCATCAAACTATAATAAATCAGGTTACAAATTAAACTACATGTAGATGGTTCACAATAGACTTTTAAAATTAAGCTTATTTAATTAATTAATTTGGAGTATTTTGCCGTGGTTATATGATTCATGTTCTTTCCCTCCCTTCTTCCCACCCCCCTCCCATAGCCAACTAGCAATTCTACTGGGTTTTACATGTGTCAATGATCAAGACCTATTTCCATATTATTAATATTTGCACTAGGGTGATTATTTAGAGTCAATATCCCCAATCATTTATGCATTGAACCATGTGATCAAGCAATTGTTTTTCTGTGTTTCTACTCCCACAGTTCTTTCTCTGGATGTTGATAGTGTTCTTTCTCATAAATCCCTCAGAATTGTCCTGGATCCTTGCATTGCTGCTAGTAGAGAAGTCCATTACATTCGATTGTGCCACAGTGTATCAGTCTCTGTGTACAGTGTTCTTCTGGTTCTGTTCCTTTCACTCTGCATCAATTCCTGGAGGTCTTTCCAGTTCACATTATAATAGACTTCTTGAGGAGGAAGATTTACATCTGAAATTCTCTTGGTTTATCTAAGGTATGTTTAAAGCTTTAAGTAAAATTTTAAATTCTATGAAATAGGTTTTAGTCAACTCAACAGCCTCTCAATTCAGAGAAAAGACTTTGACCTTCTTTTAACATTATTATTCCAAGGGTCAGGCTTTAGTCATATGAGAGTGATAATGACTGATAGGATTTTGGTTACTCTGCTTATTCAACCATCGTTTGTTTCAGTGTGATGTAGTGTAATGGGGAGTACGGGTCCCTTTTAGTCCTGACCTGACACTGACAAGCTAGTAGTTTCATTCAGAAAATGATAGGACTAATAAATCAAAATTCAAAAATGTCCATTACACACCCTAAAGGTACTCAAATACAAAATTATCTTTATTGTTGAGTGCTTTTGTATAGGGGGTGTTAGCTGGTTTGATCCACTCCATATACCAAAGGTATACCAAATCAGGCTGGGTGGACAGATTCCTCCTTCTCCTCCCTGGAGGTTTTGGGAAGGATCTGGTTAGCATATTCCCTCAGGGCCTGAAGGATCTGGCTAAATTGTTTAGAAAACTGAACTAGACAAACTATGAATTTCTGAATCTAAAAGAACATTAGAGGTTAGAAAGGGTCTCCCATATAGCAGTTCAAATGGGCTTATTGAGGAGCAAATCTGATTCTAGTAATAGCTATTGGGAGAGCTTGGATCTAATCTTTGCCTCCTCACATAGTTTGGTGAAGGATCTTTAGGGTCTGATTCATATGTTCTGTTTTCCCCGAAGATTAGGGGTGCCAGGCTGAGTGTAAATGATAAGTAATGCCCAAATATAATATCATAATATGATATTAATTCTTGGGTGGCCACCTGAAAAGGGGAGCAGAACGTTTCAGCATAGCATAAGCCTGACAGGGGACAGCTCTGGTGGAATGAGAACTTCCTCAGCCTGTTATACCCAATTTTATTGATGTTACAAGGGAAGGGGGAAGGGAGATCAATAATCAAAGGGGTGGCCTGATAGAAAAATTAACATTATGAGGTAATCATCACCAGATACAAGAGATGGATCCTAATACAATGGTATAGCTAAAGCCCAGCCCAGAAGTTCATTTGCCCTAGAACATACAGTTGGATTTAAAAATCAGCCTGACAGACTACTGAACTATTTCTAACCTGTTCAGTAAGCTGCTTCCTGGCCCCCCACCTTGTTCATTCTCCTGAAACCCCCAGCCTCAAAAGTTTCCCAGTACAGTCTTTCTTATCTTCCCCTGACAGGCCTAAAATCAACTTCCAGGCAAGAAAGTTCCTAAGACATAAATATCTTACCAGAGGCTTTCTGACCCCTGACCCTAACACCCCCCTTTTCCCCTTTGATGGACGACTGTCAGATGCTTCCTGATTCCCTGTCTCTGCCTTTATGACGTATGTTCCAACTCCCTTCCCCAAATATTTCTATATAAACCATTGACTAAGAATTTCCAAGGGGTCAGTTCAGGCACGCCTCTCTGCCTAGCGACCCTAGCCATTATTGCTAGTAAAGAATGAGCCTCTTCTTGCATATTGCATTGTCAGTGTGATTCTTCCTCAGATCTGGGTTTAATACCTGGGTTAGGTATTAAAATTCAGGTACAACAGTATGTGGCAAAATTGGGACACTAATGCACTGTTGATGGAATTGTGAATTGATCTAACTATTCTGGAGAGTTTTGGAATTATGCCCAAAGGCTTTAAAACTATGTAAAAGGAAGCAGCTGGATGGCTCAGTGGATTGAGAGCCAGGTCTAGAGATGGGAGGTCCTGGGTTCAAATATGACCTCAGACATTTCCTAGTTGTGTGACTGAGCAGTCACTTAACCCCCCATTGCCTAGCCCTTACCACTCTTCTGCTTTGGAACTAATACAAAGTATTGATTCTAAGATGGATGGTAAGAGTTTAAAAACAAAAACTGTTATATACCCTTTGATCCAGCAATACCACTACTAAGTCTTTATCCCAAAGAAATTTAAAAAAAAAATGAGGAATTTCTCTTTGCACAGAAATATTTATAGCAGTTATTTTTGTGATGGCAAAGAATTGGAAACTGGGGGGACATCCATCAATTGAGGAATGGTTGAACAAGTTGTGGTATATGATTGTAATGAAATACTACTGTACTATAAGAATTCATGTGAAAGTGTTGGACCCAGATTTTAAGGTCTGGCCCAGATTTGGTCGTGGTAGGAAGAATCACACTGACAATGCAATGCACAAGAAGAGGCTCATTTATTGACTAGCAAATGCTAGGGCCAGTAAGCAGAGAGGTTTGCCTGATTGACCCCTTGGATTTCTTAGCCAAGGGTTTTAATAGTGTTTCTGGAGAAGAGGGTCTGGGAACATACATCATCAAGGGGATGTTAGGGTCAGAGGATAAGGAAGCATCTAGTTGCCATCCATCAAGGGGCGGGTCAGGGTCAAGGGGTCAGGGACCATTCATCAAGGGGGTGTTAGCGTCAGGGGTCAGGAAGCATCTGGCAGCTGTCCATCAAGGGTGAGATAAGGAAGACAGTTATGTGTTGGGAACTATTTGGCCTGGAGGTTAATTTTAGGCCTATCATGGGGGGGGGGGGGGGAAACATAAGGAAGACATTCATGTGCTGGGAAACATTCTTTTGGGGTTTTTAGGAGACTGAAAAAGGCGGGGGCCAGGAAGCAACTTGCCCAGGAGACTCAGGAAGCAGCTTACTGAATGAGCTGGAAATATTTTTGGCCCGACAAAAGATGATTTAAGAAAGACCTGGAAAGGCAAAGCAAAGTGAGTAGAAGCAGAATACCATTATAAACAGCAGTCATATTATTGATGACCATTTATGAATGACTTAGCTCTTCTCAGCAATATAGTGATCCAAGAAAATCCTCAAGGACTCATGACAGAAAAATGCCATCTGTCTGAAGAGAAGTCTGAATGCAGACTGAAACATAATATATTTCCCTTTATTCCTTCACTTTTCTTTTATTTGTTCGCATTCTTTCACAAAAGGACTAATATGGAAAGATGTGTTACACTATTACACATGTAAAATCTATATTATATATTGCTTATTATCTCTGAAGGAGAGGAGAGAAGAGGAAGGAGAATACAAATTTGGCTCAAACTTAAAAGAAATTAAGTTTAAAAGTTTTTTTTCATGTAATTCAGTTAAAAATAATATATTAGTAAGTTAAAATAGTTTTCCTATGATCAAAAAAGTCTCAATCATACAATAAATATTAATTTATTTATTAAAACCATGCGTCATGTACTGTGCTAAGGCTGTGTTAAGACTGTGCTAATGATACAAAAAGAGGCCAAAAACACTCCCTGCCCCTCAAAGAGGCTCACAATCGAATGAGAAAGATAATAAATTGTATATTACATATGTGTAATATATATGACAAACAGGAAATAAATAATAGAGGAAAGGTTCTAGAATTAAGGGAGATTGGGAAAGGCTTTCTATAAAAGATTAGTTAATTTAATAATCAATTTTTTAAAATAATAATTAAAATTAATTAATCAAATGAAAGGAAACCCGGGAAGTCAGTAGGTGAAGTAGAGGAGGGAGGGAGAGCATTCCAAGATAGCAAAAGAAAATGATCAGAGTTAAGATACAATGTTTTGTTTATGGAACAGGAAAGAGACCAGTGTCCCTAGATTGAAGAATACCTCCTGAGAAGTAAAGTGTAAGACTAGGAAGGTAGGAGGAGTCTAAGTTATGAAGGATTTTGTATTCCATCCTGGAGGCAACAGGGAGTCACTGGGGTTTATTGAGTAGGGAGCAGTGACATAATCAGACCTGTATTTTAGAAATATCACTATGGAAGCTGAAGAGGAGAAAGACTTTAGCAGGCAGACCCACCAATGGGCTATTTCAATAATGAAGGTGGGATGTCATGAAAGCCTATTCTAGAGTGGTACCTGGCAGGGTCACAGGAGAAGGGGGTGGCTTGGAAAGATGTTGCAAAGGTTAAACCAACAGATCTTAGCAACAAATTGGATATGGTGGGTCAGAGAATTCAGGACCGCATCCAACTGGAAGCCTGGGAAGGGGAACATTGGAGAAGAGGAGCAGAATCCTATTGGACACCTATATTTAGAAGTGTACCTTGGATGGGGAATCAGTAAAAAAGACTGAGGAACAGTCAGGACAAGAATCAAGAGAAAATAGTAACCAGAAAACCATTTCCATGATTCTACTAACTCAAACTTCCAAAGACTACTTCCCTCAGGCCCTTCTTCCCATACTTTGCAGTATAAGAAGGTAATGGAGAAAGTGTCAATATTATTAGATTATTAGTACAGATTAGATTTATACTTTGCTGATAAAATTATTCAAGGATTTGTTGGTAAGCACTCCCAATCATACTTATTAAAACACAGAGAAATTTTAATAGCTGGTTTAATATATGCTAGGAGCACATATTAATTTATTAATGAATTAACAAAATTAATAAAGAGATACGGTTACAAAGGAAAAGAAAAAAAGAAAACCAACGGTCCATGAATAGCATTTTTTAAATAAAAAAAATTTTAAACCTTTACTGATAGTTAAGTATCAATGCAGCATGGATACAGTTGCAACTTTTATGGAAGAAAAGATTTTAACATCAAAGAATCCCGAGAAGATTGAGGCATTAAGCAAGGAATCAAAGCTGCTATCTCAAGCTGCAACTTGCAAACTAACCAGAAAACGCTCATCCTCAGATAATGGTTAATAAGATTGGGCTAGAAATATTCTCATCATTATCACCTGCACCAATTTTTGGAAGTCTCTGCTAAATTCCATAAAAAGCTTCAGCTAAATACATGACTTGCTTTCTTAGGTGAAACTACACCAAAATCCTCTCGTGGTTGTACATTTTTCTCTCTGAGAGCCAGCTAGTAAACATTTTACCAGTACGCCGCTGATATTATATGACAAAGCACTATGATTGTTGCCCATCTTGCTTCCTAATAGGCAAAATACACTTGACAGCCCTAAATAGAAGTCGTTATCAAGTACTTCTGGAGGTCAAACCCACAAGAATGAATAAATACAAAGACTTTCTGGAAAACCTCAAATTCTTATTTTCCTTCTTGCTAGTGTCAGGACTCGTTCCCAACCCCATTTTTGTCCTCTTTAGATTGTCTGTCCTCCTTTTCTCTTTTCCGTAGAGAGAATGGGAAACTGAACAACAGGCTCACGTGTCCAAATTCAGCGAGCACGACGCAACCCATAATTACACCCTTCCCCCATCCCCAAGACCAATCGACTCAACCATCTCCGGGAACAGGACGGGGGTAGGGGGGTGGGCAGAGTAAGTGTTAGGGATCCTAGCCATTAGGAGTATCACTGGCAAGATCGGAGAAAGAGTGACCCGATCCTATAGGACGAATCCCTTTATTATTACAGGTATTCTGTGCTGTGTCTGTATAGTACTTCCCTCCTTTCCCACGCAGTGATAATTTTCACCTACGTGGAACCCTTCAGAGCAAACGTCCCGATGGTCTGATCCACCGGCTGGGCTGGAGCCGCGCACCCCACTTCGGCCCCCCCAGCCAGAAACTGAACCCGCCCAAGGGGAGAGCTGGGTCGAGAAGGGCACAGAAAGAAAGCGCATGCGCCGAGGCGCCCTTGGCTGGGAGGGAGCCCAGGGGGCGCCTGGAGTCCTTCCCGGCCTAGTTGAAGGTGAGAGCTGCGGGAGACCTGCGCCGGCGGGCCCCGGCCTCTTGGCGTCTTGGGCTTTGAGGTGGGCAAGAGATAGTCGCTTAGCCTGGGGCCCCAAGGACCTGCGTAGCTTCAGTTTATTCCAAAACCTAACTTTCCCCTTCCCCCTCCCGCAACATCCCTCGGACCTTGGCTGTCGCAACCCCTGGCTTTGCCCCCTCTGCCCGCGTTGTCGGTTCTACCAATAATACGCATTTATTAGG
The DNA here is from genome assembly GCF_016433145.1 of Gracilinanus agilis. Classification (NCBI taxonomy): domain Eukaryota; kingdom Metazoa; phylum Chordata; class Mammalia; order Didelphimorphia; family Didelphidae; genus Gracilinanus; species Gracilinanus agilis. Next base: position 409,386,341 of record NC_058132.1, on the reverse strand, counting down.
CGCCTGCTGTGAACCAGGCTCTGTGTTAAGGAAGAGCTAGGCAGCCCAGTTGCAGCCCCCGCGCTCGAGGAGAGCAAACTGTATAGAAACTGGAAGCGCTCACTGAGGCCTTGGCATGAAAGGTTAAAGGGGAGGACTACAGATGGGCTTCTTGTAGAAGGTGGAATTTGAAGGAAACTTAATGCAAATACTCTGAGTCTGCGAGGGATGGTGTTGCTTGTTGGTGGGACTAACAGGTCTTCTGAAGGTTCCGTAAATCATTTGCCTCTCACTGGGTGAAGTGAAAAGGATTTGGATTTGAATACCACTAAATATTGTATTGGCATTCAAAAGGCATTCAGCCTTTTGGATGATTCACTTAATTGACTGAGCCTCAGTTTCTTGATTTATAAAATGGGGGTAACACTTGAATTATCAACCTTAATGGAGATAATTTTAACATTTGCATTATCTTTTTTTTTTTTTAACCCATACCTTAGGTCTTAGAATCAATACTATGTATTGGTCCTAAGGCAGAAGAGCAGTAAGGGCAAGATGGTGGGGTTTAAGTGACTTGCCCAGAGTCATACAGCTAGGAAGTGCCTGAAGCCAGATTTGAATCTTAGGACCTTAGGTCTCTAGGCCTGGCTTCCAATTCACTACATCACCTAGCTGCCCTCTACTTGCATTATCTTAATGAGGATGATGGCACTTGCCGTATTTACCCCAAATTGGTGAAGGTTCTTGGAGATAAGGCTTTATCTTGGTATTTATGCTTTGTGAATTTCAAAAAAAAAGCTTTAAAATAGTTGCTCTTCTAGGGTCAGGTCTCCTCTTTAAAAGGGGGGGAGGGGCAGCGGGGTGGCTCAGTGGATTGAGAGTTCCTGGGTTCAAATTTGGCCTTGGACAATTCCTAGCTGTGTGACTCTGGACAAGTCAACCTTCTTTGCCTAGCCTATATTACTCTTATGCCTTAGAACCAATAAGACAGAAGGTAATGGTTTTTAAAAAAATAAATTAAAATTAAAAAATTTAAAAAAGGCCCCAAACATTTCTGCCATTATGAGATGAATGTATTCTAATGCTTATCATTAGTTTATAAGCTCCTTGAGGGCAGGGATTGTCTTTTGCCCCTTTTTGTAACTCCAGTGCCTGGTACATTAGTCTGGACCAAATTAAAATGTAATTAGGAAATGTTTTTTAAAATAAAAAGTACATGAAAATGTGTTAATATATGTTTTTCAAAGTAACTATGCTGCCACCAGCCCTGCTGTCCCCTTTTTTATTCGAGTTTGACAAGTAAATAAGAGGGAAAGTTTACTAATTCTAGGATAATGAAAAGGGCTCCTTTGA
>NC_058132.1:409354597-409380093 GCF_016433145.1 Gracilinanus agilis | reverse complement strand
GGGTGGGGTGGGGGTGGGGGTGGAGAGAAGGGTAAGGTTGATTTGAAATCTGCACCTACCTAGTGTGAACATCTTTCTGTCTACCCTGTTGCAGTAATCAAATCAATATGATTGATACTTGCCAGCTAGAAACATCCCTTCTTTGGCTTTCATTCTCATCTGTGTGCTATTTTCTCACATTGATAGTTGTATTCCCAGTGTCTGTCTCATGGTAGCCATTTAAATGCTTGTCTAGGCATCCATCCATTTATCCATCCAACCATCTTGTTTTGGCAGCTCTGGGAAATACTAAGGAGGGATTAGAAGACTATTGTTATAGTACAGATCAGGGTTTTTGAAGGCCTGGAACCAGGTTGGTGGTTGTGTGAGTGAAAAGAAAAGCAGAGCTCTGAGGTCCATAGTTATTGATTTTCATAGTTAAGGCTCTCTACAGTCTGTCTCCAAGTGGTGCAGTAGAGTTCGAGGCTTAGATTCTGGAAGACATCGTCCTGAGTTCAAATTTAGCATCAGAAACTAGCTCTATGATCCTGGGCAAATCACTGTTTGCCTCAGTTTCCTCATCTGTAAAATAAGCTGGAGAAGAAAATGGAAAACAACTCCAGTATCTTTGCTAAGAAAACCCCAAATGGGGTCACAAAGAGTCCAGAATGAGTGAACAACATCTTTACCAACCTTTCTCCCCTACACATTCTACTTTCTGCCCAATTTAGACAGCTTGCTGTTGCTCAAATTTGCTATGCCATCTCCCACCTCTATACATTTCTTTTGGAATACTTACTCTTTTTTCAAGATTTAGTTTCAGTTTTACATCCTCTATAATGTACATCCCCTCTTCTACCTTCTCCCTTTAATGCTCTCTTCTACTTCAAAATACTGTCTGATCTCTGTGCCTCTTAATCCTTAATGCTTCATAGGGAATAGTCCTTTATCCACACAAATTCACTCACTGTCTTAGAGGTAACTAGAGCACAGGAAAATTAAAGGCTTTGCCCAGGGTTACACAGCTATTATGAGTCAAAGGCAGGATACTCAGACCTTCCTGACTTCAAAGCAAGCTCTTCACTAACCAGGTTGCCTTTCAACCCTTCATAAATTTAAAACTTGCCGTTTCCATTTTCCAAATGGTTTCATCAAGAGTTGGACAAAACTGAAACAATTGAACAACAAAATTTCAGTATTGCAGTTAAAGTAATACAGATTCATAGAAGTTAAATGACTTTCAAGTAGTGGGGACCCAAACCCTCTCTCCAAATCCAACATCTTTCTACCAAATCATTCTGCTTCTATTATTCTAATCTGTGTTGATATTGTATCTCCCCCAGTCCCACCCCACAAGAGTAATATAAGTTCCTCAAGGTCTAGGAACTGTTTAATTTCTGGTTTTGTATTTCTAGTGCCTAGCAAAATTCCTTGCATATAATGAGAACTTAATAAATATTATATTTTACTATTATCATTAGTGAAATCACTAGAGACTCCATCATTTTGTGATCAGTTTTATTTCACAACAAAAATCACAAAACCCAAAATTCACAACAAATCACAATTGTGCTTCAGTTTTATCCCTCTGTTTCCTTTTTTTTTTTAATACTAGAGATAAGAAACAGTGAAAGTAGGTGACATTACAACTGATGATGTGGTTTTATTTAACTTCTTTTTTATTTATGCAGGTCATTGCTTAGAATGCAACTGAATCTCAACAGCCATGAAGTGGCTATGTGTAATTATGAGTCCCAAATTCAGATACTCTCTTATGGTAAACATAGCAATGATTTCAAACCGGATGAAAGTGATTCCATCTTCTTATATCCTTAGTAATAGACTGATGTCATATTACAAAGCTAAAAAGAACATCACAGAATATTACAATATACTTCAGCTTAGTGAAGGATGTTCTGCAAACGAAGTAAGAGAATCTTTTCGTCAGCTTGCCAAGCAGTTTCACCCAGATAGTGGATCCGGTACAGCTGATTCTGCATCATTTATACAAATAGAAGAAGCCTATAGGATAGTATTGGCCCATGTAGCAGAGAAAACAAAACAGAGACAAAAGAAATTTGAGGAAGAGGAGGAAGAAGATGCATCCACATATAAAACACCACAACACAGACATTATTTAAGTTATGAAGGTTTTGGTTTTGGGACTCCAAGTCAACGAGAAAAACAATATAGACAATTTAGAGCAGATCGTGCTACGGAAAAAGTAATGGAATATCAAAAGCAGAAACTAGAAAACCAAATTTATAAGCATAGTGTGATTGCTAAAAATGTAAGACAAAGTAAACAACAAAAAATAACGCAAGCAATTGAGCGCTTAGTTGAGGATCTCATTCAAGAGTCAATGGCTAAAGGAGACTTTGATAATCTCAGTGGTAAAGGAAAGCCCCTGAAAAAATTTTCTGGCTGCTCGTACATTGATCCCATGACTCATAACCTGAATAGGATTCTAATAGAAAATGGATACCAGCCAGAATGGATTCTAATGCAAAAGGAAATAAAAGATACTATTAAGCAACTCAGAGAAGACATTTTGACATCAAGGAATAAACTTGGGCATCCAATGACACCAAGTGAGCTAAAGCAGTGGACTGAAGTTTGTGAGAAATTTCAAGAAAATATTAAAAAATTAAACAAGCGAATTAATTATTTTAATTTGATTGTTCCTATTCTAAACAGGCAAAAAGTTCATTTTGATGCAGAGAAAGAAATTGCCAGAGTCCAAAAAACTTGTGAAAATCCAATAAAAACAGAGAAGATGGATAAAAAAAGCACAGTTAACATTGAATCAGAAATCCAACAAACAGTTGGATTTAAGAAAGGCTTTTTAAAATGGTTAACTCTATGGAGATGGAGTAAAATATGAGGATTTCAGGATTCAGTGCCATTGTATTTCAAAAAGTCCTTTTTTTTAGATCTGCTGACTTCAAACGTGAAATATATTTGCTGTCATACTTATTTATGTCTGCTCATCTCTATTCTTTTGTCAATGAATCTGAAAGTTATTAAGTGAAAGAATTTCCAACCAGTCTTTAGGATGTATGTGCCCACCAACTATATACGAAAGACTACAACAAAAAAAAAAATCCAAAAACCACAAACTCAAGAGGACTCATTTGGGATGGGGCAAGAACCACATTCTGCAAATTTTGGAATTAAAAACATTAGTCATCAGTTGAAATGAGTAAAGATAAGAATGTGGAACTAGTAAATTCAGGTCATGAAGTCAATAAAGATTGCTTCTACTATTAAACTATTTTTTTGCCTTAAGGCTGTGTCTATTCACACTAAATGAACAGACCTTTAGCTGGATTGTAATGCAGCTCATTGCTTCATCATTTTGACCTCAGTTATTATTAGAGATAATTAGAATGAAAAAAGTAACCAATTTAGATCCTGGCTCATCCTCAGTGCGTACACATAAAAGTGTAGTGTTCAGCAATAATGGATTTATGAATGTATCCCTATTTTAATAGATAAAATGATGTTATTGACCTAAAAGAACCTTATCAGAGATAGCTTTTAATATCTTTAGATGAGAAATTGTTCAGATTTAGTAAAATTAAGTTGTAACAAATTGGGCACAATTGAGCATCCCTACATTCCTATTTTATTCTGCCTTTGTCTTTCAAATGGTAGACCCTCTAAGAGGATGGGATAGAAATATTAAAACCCAATTAGAAAAATAGTGTTCTTATGTTTTTAATCCCTATGATTCTTTTATTACAACAATGGAAAATATATTTGTGTCTGCCATTTTGCTTTCTTGGGGAATGGAAAGAAATGAGCATAGATGGTATTTTTTTTATACTCTATCCATTTTCAGAAAAATTAGCTTTTTTGATAGCTTCTTTGCTTACAAAAATTAATATGAAAAATCAGATGAGTGTAAAAAGGTCAAGAATCCTTTAAAGCATTACATTATTAAATTTAGTTGTATGTGTTATTGAGAAACTTGTACAAATTACTCTAATTTTAGAGGAACAAATAGTTTTTCAAATGTGTTTATGATAAAACTATTTTCCAAACATTAGCTCTCTCCATTATAATAATTTATGTGGTTGGTTTTATTGTTTAATAAAGCAAAATTTGATTCATATTACTCATAAGGTCATTTTGAATTATATTTATGACTGAGTTAGATGTTTATCAGTTATGAAACTTAAATTAGTGATGAGACTTATAATTCTCTAGTTTCAAGAAAGCTGAAATTCTTCGTCATAATTAGGTCTGAAATAGTTTTAAACTCCTACTTTGATGGCTTTGATTTTATTGATGGGAGTATGACTTCTATTGGTGTAGATCATAACCTTTCAACATCTTGACGCTCCTGTTCTCATCTTGTAAATGTTTCACAAGATGTCAACTAATTGCTGTAGACCTTCTTTTGCATTACTTGACAAGACATAGATACCATTGAAACAAGTAGACTCTTCAACCACTTTATCCCTTATCCTCATTTTCCAGACATACATCTCAATAACAATACCCTTTATACTGCTTCTCCTTTATAGCCCATTTATGCCTACCATTTTCTTTCAGGTGATCTGCAAATAAGAAATAAGCTAAGACTTTAATTTTAAGAATTAAAAATTGGGTTCATTGTCTACAGATCAAATTTAAACCTATAATTTCCACATTTCACATTTGCAAAATTTGCCTATATTAATAAGATTAATAAATGAATAATATTATGAATATAAATATATTCAGAGAGCAAAAAGACCTAAAATTAGGTCTCTGGCACCTGAGCTAGCTCTGCTATGGAAGCTCTTTGTGAGAAGAGTTACACAGGATGATATGGTATGCATGAATTTTGATCTGCACTATTAGAAGGAGAATGCCCATTCCAATAAGATCATGGATTCATTGATAGATATATGTATAACATACATATATAAAATATGTGTTCACTACATATATACACACATCTATTATGTTATTCTTTAGCATTTAGTATCCTTTGTGATTACTTGAATGCATATTCGTCATCTTCATTCTTGTTTAAAACTCTACCACAACACAAATTAATCTTAAACTAAAGAGTTTTCAAAAATCAGTTCATATTCACCTTAATCATTCATTTACTCATTCATTGAGTATGTATTTATTAAGTACTTACTATGTACAAGGCACTATTATAGGTACAATGCTTTTGTGGGGATATAGAGACAGATAAAATAGGGTTTCTGGTCTCATTGAATTTATAATCTGATAAAAGTTTATACAGCAGGATACTTTCAAAGAGCATTGCCAGAATAAAATTTCCAGAATTAAAAAAGCATTTAAGTTAGTTGAAGTACTATTTGATCCTTAGATTAGATTTCTTCCACTTTGAGTTCATTTCCAACCCAGCATATTTGCTGCTTTTTTGAAGAACAGTTTATTTCCAAGTCTTATCATTAAATGGAATGCACTTAGGTTATAGGCCATAAAATCATAGAGTTAGAGCCAAAAAGAGACCTAAAGGTCATCCTATACAGCACCATCATTTTACAGGTGAGGAAATTGAATCACTGGGAGAGTGACTTTCCTCAAGTCTCAGACAGAGCTGGGAGTCAAACCCAAGTCCTCTGACTCCAGTGTAATACTCTACTAAAAAATTGATGGTGTTTATAAATCTGTTTCTCTAGGCTTGATTTCAGATACTAATCTTAATTGCTAGACAGAAAAAGAAGTACTGCCAACTTTGATAAACAGCATTATTTTTCCCTGGACAAAAAAAAAGTTTAAGGCAGAATGAATGTTCATATTTTAATGAATACAAATTTAGTTATAATTTTAAAACTTCATCTTATTTTGTTTCATCCAGTTGATCTAAAAGAAGACAATGAGATTGCCAGTGCTTGTATAAGAAAGTAGTTCAATAATCTGTGATTTCATCAGTATTGATAATACCTCCTTTGGGGTGTATCTCCTTTGTCTTTGATAATTGCTTGTTCTGGGGCACCTAGATGGCTCAGTGGATAGAGCCAGGCCTGGAGACAGAAGGTCCTGGGTTCAAATGTGGCCTCAGACACTTCCTAGCTGTGTGACCCTGGGCCAGTCACTTAACCCCAATTGCCTACCCTGCTCTTCTTTCTTGAAACCAATATGTACTATTGATTCTAAGGTGGAAGGTAAAAAAAAAAAAAAAGGCAGAACATCTCCTACTCTCAAGGAACCCACATTTGAATAGGGGAGACAATCCATAGGATTTCAGTATATATGGAAAGGCTCAATGGCAAGGCAAAGGGCAAATATCTTCTTTATAATTAACCATTGATAAAAACTGTATCCATTCCTGATGTTGAACTATTTCCCAGTCCAAAAGTATATTAGAAAAAGCTTCTATAGTGAATAAATATATATTAAACATTTATTATGTGCCAGGCCCTGAGCTAAGTGCTTGACAAATACAGTAACATAAGATACCATCCCACGTCTAGTCCCAGGGATCAGATTACTGAGACATGTATAGGAGTTAGGGGCCTGAGAGCTGTGGCTTTTAAATATAAAATTCTGTGGTTTTTAAAGGCCTTCCAAGCCTACCCTCTTCCTGTCTTTCCAAACTCCTTAATACTTTATCTCAACATCTTCTGTGATCAAGTGACCCTGGCTTCCTCTCTGCTCCTCTTACAAACCCCTTTTTCTCCTGATTGCCTTTTGAGGACTATTTCCCATTCCTGGAATTCTCTCCCTCCTTACATCTCCAGTGTTCTTCCTTTTGAAAAAACCCAGGGGCACCTGGGTAGCTCAGTGGATTGAGAGCCAGGCCTAGAGACGGGAGGTCCTAGGTTCAAATCTGGCCTTAGACAATTCCCAGCTGTATGACCCTGAGCAAGTCACTTGACCCCCATTGCCTAGCCCTTACCACTCCTCTGCCTTGGAGCCAATACAAAGTATTAACTCCAAGATGGAAGGAAAGGATTTTAAAAAAAAGGAAAGAAAAGAAAAGAAAAAACCCTTACCTTTCCTTCTTAGAAGATGTCCTAAACTTCTCTGCTAGCAGCAATGCAAATGATCCAGGACAATTCTAAGGTACTTATGAGAAAGAATGCTATTCACATCCAGAGGAAGAACTATGGGAGCAGAAACACAGAAGAAAAACAACTGCTTAATCACATGGGTCAATGGGGATATGATTGGAGATATAGACTCTTAATGATCACTTTATTGTAAATATTAATAATATGGAAATAGATCTTGATCAATGACACATGTAAAACTGGGAGGGGGTGGGAGGAGAGGAGGGAAAGAACATGATTTATGTAACCATGTAAAAATTATTCCTAAATAAATAAATAAATGAACTTAAAAAGGAGATGTCCTAACCATTCATTGGGATTAAGTGACTTGCCCAGGGTCACACATCTAGAAAGAATCTGAAGCCATATTTGGACCCAGGTCCTATCTCCAGGCCCGGCGCTCTGCCCACCAAGCCACAGAGCCCCATCTCTGGCTTCCTTAAAGTCTTAGTTGAAGTCCCACCTTATTTTTTTTTTTGTGATAAGAATTATAATGTAAACTTTATTATCTTTAAAAAGCTTAACAAAACTACATAGTTTGGATATTAATTTTTGGGAAATGTTGGGAAGCAAAACAACCTTAATGTTAAATGAATGTAGCTTCTATTCAAAAAATCTCTATTAAAGTGAATATTTCATTCTTACTAAATTGAATAATATATTTCCTCTAAAGGAAAAAAAAAAAGAAACATATCTATTAGTATATTTCCTGTAGCACAAACACATTTCTAGAAAAATTTCCTTTTTAACATTGTTCTTTTGATTAAATTTGTATACATCCATTTAAATTAATTGTAAAAAAAGTAGGTATATACAACAGTCAGCTATGTTATACTCAAATAATAAAATGAGATTTCTCTTGCTCAAAAATAGTATAATATAGAAATACAAAATGTATGCCTTTTTTTTTTTTCAAACAGTCTCTACCAATATAAAAAAAAGTCTCTAACTTGTTCCTTTTTTTACAGTAAGGCTGAATCTCCTTATCCATGCAAGTAAAATCCAGTTACATAAGTACCTTATTAGTTATAAATGTAGTGAAAACTTAGGTAATAATCTACATATCTGTGGGAAATGTGAAACTTAAAAGACATATACTTAATTTATAAGAATTTTTAAATATATTTCTTCCCTTATTAAAGTTTCATTTCTGTCTGTTCTATTTCTTCTTCAAGGGAAGTTGTACATAATGCAGTATTCGGACGGCATATATAAGCACTGGTTTCACTTCCCAGTTCTGCTAATTGTTCCAGTGAAGAAACACAGGGATAATGGTCTTTTAACATATCTGGTAATTTACAAAACTTTTCCTGAAGACGTCGAGAACGCCTCACTGGTGTCAGAAACTTCAAATCCTTAAACGAAGCACTATTTTCATCAAAATTCATCTTCTTTTTCACACTTTGCAAGTATGGAGTAGTTGACACATTATATTTAATGACATAAGACCCACTGGTTTCCTTATCAGGAGTCCCTAAAACACTTGTTGAATCTTCTGCTTTTTCCTCTTGCTCTCTTTCGAACACCTGTAGTTTTACATTCCTTGTTTTATCTATATCTTTTGATTCTGAATTTTCCTCTGTTGATGTCCCATCTACATCAACTTTATCCTGATTTATAACTTCATCACATAATTTTTTGACCTCTTCATTAGCCGAACAAACCTCATCATCATTCTCCCCATCATTGCTCTTCACTTGACTCTTCATTGTTAGAATATCTGCAAGTGCATGTCGCATTTCTTCCATAGGCTGAGCCCCAGCAAGAATGGCTTCTTCATATATTGCTATGATATTTTCAATAGGGCTTGTAACTGGTTCAAGGCGTGCAAGGCATACCCAATACTTAACAAGTTTCTTGGCATCTGGAATTTTTACAATGAGCTCTTTCAGTGTTAAAAGTACTTCTTCTCGTGGACATCCCTTATTAATTAAGTTCAAATATTCAGAAAATATTTTGTTAACTTTATCAGTGAATAATCTTTGCTCATCTTCTTCTGCGATGGTGGTCCAGAAAGATTCAACTGGTTTTTCTTTTGGTAATTCCATGTTGGGTGGAGCAGGTGCAGCAGGTGCAGCAGGTGGAACCGAGAGACCAATTGTAGATGATCTTTTAATTACTCTTCTTTTGTCATTTTGCCATTCAACCAGACGAGCTCTTCTCTCTTCTGCTGATTCTTTGGTTAAGGTAGTTCTTCCTGTACTGATTGGTGCTTTTGCTAAAGTGTATCTTCTCTTATCAACAATTTTGGAATCTTCCCTGAATTTGGTACTGAAAGATGAAGCAGGTTTGGCTTCAGAAACACGAGTGGTTGCAGCTCCAAATGTCTTACATTTTGATTGAGCTTCATTTTCTTTTTTACCAGAATTCAGATTTGTCTTGACATTTGATAGTACTGGCTTTGATAGAGGTATTATCTTTTTATTAGGCTCTTTTCGGATAGTAACATTGGCAGAGGTTCTAACAATGGCTTCTTTCTCCTTGTTCTGGATAAAGTCAATTTGCTTTTTCCCATAACGCTGAAAAGTTGTTTTGTTCTGGGAAGTAGCAGTGCTATCGGATTTAGTGGAAACACTTGTTATTTGACAACCTTTCACAGGTAAGTTGCTGCTACTTACAGACTGAGGCCTTGTTTTAAGAACAGTATTTGAAGTTTTCTTACTTGTCATAGAACTTTCATCTGTAACTGTTGATGGCTTTCGAAATGAGTTAACTTTAGATTGGACAACTCTACCACGATAAGAACCAAGGACTGGTTTCTTTAGCAACGCAGTATCTTGCTTCAACTTCTCTGCAATGAGTTGTTTTTCATTATTATTTCTTTGAAGGCGAAAGGTTTGGCTAAGTGAGATACTGCGAATTTTAGGGTCATCTTCATTTGATGGCACTTGTATAATTTGATCATAGTTCTTAGGATAACATGCATCAATATCTATAGCTGAATTTGTCAATAAATTGGTAGATTTTAAAGGAGCACCATTTCTTTCTACTGTTGGAATAATTTTTCTCCATATGGGCCGATTAGCATTTTCTTTATCATCCATTTTGGTGCTAGTAAGCTTCAGAGCTTTTGGTACCTTCTGGATTGTGTCTCCAGATGCCTTTCTATTACAGTTACTATTGCTTTGAACAGAGGCTGGGACCTCTGACTAGCAGGCAGGTGCAGGGTGATGGCGCTCATGACGAAGGCGGGGTGGTCTTTGGGGTGAGGGGATAGGGTCTCCTCAGTAGCTAATCCCCCCCACCTTATTTTTTCAAGAAACTTTTTTCCAGTCCTCCTTAATCTTAGTGCCTTCCCCCTGAGACTAGACTTAACATATCCTTTATACATTTTTATTTTTATTTTTTTACTTTTTTCTTTTTACTTAATTTATTTGCTTATTTATTTGTTTGTTTGTTTTTGCATGCTTATTTCTAGATCTTCCCCAAAAGATGCTCCTTGAAAGCAGAGACCAGTTTTGTCTTTCTTGGCCTCAAATCCAGTTTTTGGTTCTGAGGCCAGCTCCCTGTTGATGCCACATATTGAGGGAATTTGTCTACCCAGAGGGTCCCAAGACCCTCAGGAAAGAGAATTCTTGCCACGGAGTTCTGTTTGACAGGAAGTTCATAAATTAGGAAAGGCTAGAAGATAAAATGTTTAATTAACATAGGCTGAGGGGCAGTTGCTAAGTGGATAAACAGAGCTCTGAACAAGGGTGGATTTACCCTCTTTGGGGGTTTTATACTTTTTATACACTGGGCAAAAGGAGGCTGCCCAGGCCACTTTCCTTATTTAGGTGGCTGAGTAACAAGGACAAGATATCCACTGATTAGGAGGTAACCCTGGTTTGGAAGGTAACCTTGGGAAATCAGGGAGCTGCCAAAAAGCAGGTGTGTTCTAGTGGGGCTGCTTTTTCTGGAGTATCTCCCCCAGTGGGGGAGAGGATTCTAGGATAATTAAGACAGAAATTAAGACAGAAAGAAAAAAAATTTAATTCTTAAATCACCCTAGATTGGATAATATCCTCTAATCTTAAGAACTTTTTCACACAGATGAAAAACATATTATTTATATGAGCATATGATTTGGGGTTTTGGTTTTAAAAGATTATTCTATTACAAAAATTAATAATATGGACATAGGTGTTACATTATAGTACATATGTAACCCAGTGAAATTGCTTGTCATCTCTGGGATGGGGCAGGGAAGAAGGAAAGAAGAGAACATGAATCATGTAACCATAGAAATATATTTTGCAATTAATTAATAAAGAAAGGCCCAGGGGAAAAAATTGAGTGCATTTTCAATCACTGTAATCTTTCCTCCAGTATCTAGTCTATTCTCATGTACCCTAGCCTCTGGCTACATCTTCTGTCCCAAGCCTTTCTAGAACCAGTATTGTTCTGCAGTGCAGTGGAAATTCCCAGTCATTGTGTTACTGCCAGTCTTTTCCAGGATGGAGCTATCCCAGGGCAGTTGGCTTTGCATGGTTTCTGTGGTCATAGTCTTCCTTGTCCTGATTAAAGATTTTTTTCTATAATTTTTAAAAGTTTGACATATTCATGTCATGGAATATCATTGAATGGTGAAAAAAATAATCTGGACAGTTTCAGAGGAAGCCAGAAAGTCTTCTGTGAACAGATACACAGTAAGGTGAGCATAATCAGAACAATTTATACAATGACATTATAAAGAAAAACAGTTCATAAAGACCTTAGAACTCTGATCAATGCAAAGATAAATCACGTGCATCTAGAGGACTAAAGATGAGAGGTACTATCTACCTTTTTTCAGAGAGGTGATAGACTTAAAAACACAGGATTCTTTTGGCCTTGGTCCATGTTAAAATTTGTTTTACTAGATCATGTATATTTGTTATGAAGTTTTTTGTTTTCTTTTTTAAAGTAGTGGAAGGCAGTGAGAGAGATAACATATGCATACAAAAATAAAATTTTAAAAGTTACTAATAATTTTGAAAAAATTCAGTCAGTAGACTTAGAAGATTTTAATAAAAGCTTGTACGATAGTATACTGAGAAATATATAAAATGGTAACCATAAGAAAGTATAATAAGAAAATTGGGTAAAAATAAATTCCCTCTAAAAACCTGGGGCATATTTACTTTCAAATATATACTGTGTCCATAAGAAACCCATGTACATACAAATCTGTACATAGCTGCATACCCACACATGGATCCATATGTATCTTGTTTGCAGAATGTAATCCCTAAATAAAAATGATTTTAAAAGCTTAAAAAAAAATACCACCTTGACCCTGAAATAAACCCCTAAATCTTACAAATAACTTCTTCCCTCATCCTTTTATTCGGATATAATTAAAATTTGGTAGAACCAGGAAAAAACCCAACCCTATGTTTGTTAACTCTAGAAAAATAATCAAACAGAAAACAGTTTCCACAGCAATTATGCTTATTTCCTTAGAAAGAGGTCACACACACACACACACACACACACACACACACACACACACACACACACACACCCCAAACTAAGTTCCCTGAGCAGACAAAACTTTGAGTTTCTGTATTTTTTCATTTGTGGAAAATTGGGGATGAGTAATCTAGGGAAGCTATAATTCATGCAATAGGAAATGCTAGGTGTCCATTTGGAATGTTATGTACACAGCTTCTATTGTATGTCAGAGCTAAGTCCTGAGTCCTGATAAGATAACAGGGAACAACCTCAGAGTCATTTATAAGATTTAGAGGTTTATTTCAGGGTCAAGATGGTATTTACTCTTATGTAGGATTTATGCCCATATAGATGCCTCAGGCTTATCTTTAAGTCTCCTCAGAGTCAATTTGGTGGGGTAACTCTGATCATGCCTGGCTATTAATGCCTAGAAAAATATATCCTGGTCAGATTCATTCCCATATTCACTGTTATCATCATTTCCACAAGCATAATCTTGACCAACGTGCAGGTCATCCATGTTTAAGCACAAGTATCACAAATATCATAAATATGAAATAGGTCTAAAGTTTTATCTATAATTGTTGAAAACAATTTAAAACATGGGTGGATAAATGCTTTGATGACAACAGAATGATATATGTTTATAATATAATTATAATAAACCTATAATAAATAATCAAGAGAATAAAAGTAAGCATAATAAAATTATAAAAACAATGGTTATTAGCTATTAAAAATGATCCTCTGAGGGCAATATACAAAAATTAAATAGTTTCTTCAGTTTGAGATGGATATAGGAAGGGAAATTTACTCACATTCTTCTTCACTGGGTTTGCAGAATGCCAGTCTTTTAACTTTCCCTTCCATTCAGAGAAATTTAGACAGTAATTAATGTCCCAATGGTTTCTCCCCCTAGCCCTTGGCTAGATCTTTCCCTTTTGTGTCCTTTGTAAAGCATCAGCCACTCACGGTTATTCCTGTCTGAGACTCCTCATTTTCCTTTGTTACCATTGTAAAACCAATCAACTATTCCTTTCATCCTCAATCCCCAAGTTCCCTAGAAAGGTATTTAAGCTTCCCACTTTGGTAGTTCCTTGGAGTTGTCAATTTAGCCAGGTTGCCTCTCCCAGGTGTCAGTGATCAGAGCAAGGAGTTTCAGTCCTGTGTGGGTGTGTAGCAGGCAGCTGTGTGAGACCTAATTTAGCACTGAACCCCTTTCCTTAATTAAAGAGTAGTTTTCCTGCCTATTTTTTCCCAGTCAATAAGCCTCGGCCTTGGATTACTCCTACTAACACTACCTTTGCTCTTATTCATGCACAAAATAAACAGAAGCAGAAGAAAATCATGAAACCATGTTGACAAAATTCACTACAAGGGGCAGATTCAAGATGGTGGCTTAGTAGTAGCTAAAGTTGAAACTGCGTTGACAATCTTTCCAAAATTCACTACATATTTAATTTACATAACTTCAATGGGGCCCCCAGAGAGGCAGCTAGTGGCACAGTCAATTGAGGACTGAGCCTGGAGTAACAAAAGTCTAGGTTCAAATAATTTCTCAGATATTTTCCCTGGGCAAGTTGCTTAGCTTTTATTTGCCTCAGTTTCTCAAACTGTTGAGAACTGAGATATCAAATCAGAGATAGTTATCAAACTGTAAAATGAAAATAATAATAGTATAAAACTACCCCAAAACTATTACCTTTGTTTTGGAATCAATACTAAGATAACCCAGATTTTTTTATTTATAAGCTTATTTTTATTGATGCCTTTCCACTCCGCATCTAGAAAGTCATCCTTTGTAACAAAGATTAAAAATAAGGAAAAAAAATTAAAACATTTCAGCAAAACCAGTTAATGCTTCTATTTTATTTGGGTGACCATCTAACTCTAGCAGAATACTTTAGTCAGGTGTTTTTCACCTGAGCTCTGTGAAATCCCAAGAGGCTTTTGGATAGGTTTCAGGTTAATTGTAAAATTGCATTTGAATAAAAATTACATCTTTAATTTCACTAAAATTTGAGTTCATTATAATCAGGTAAATGTTACTTTTTACATTTAAAATTATTATGTGGAGTTGGTAGGCTTCATTAGACTGCCAAAGGGATCCATAACGCTACAAATGATTAAGAACCCATGAAAAGTTTGATCAGACTGAACACACCTTGAATTTGAAATATTTTGTCTGAATTATCTATTAATTATTCTTGTTCAATATGTATAGGTGATTATGGTTATATAATAATAATGTTATTATTGTTCAGTCATTTTTTTGGTCATGTTCAAATCTTTGTGGCAGCATTTGGGATTTTCTAAGCTAACCTCATTTGAATTGCTTGTCAACTCCAGGAGAGAGGGGGGAAGGGAGGGAGACAATAAAGAATCATATAACTTCAGAAAACCTATGTGGAAATTTGTTAGTAAAATAAAATAAAACTAAAAAAAAAATAAAGAACCTTCAAAAGAATAGAAAAGGAAAGGAAAGGAAAAAATCATTACTAAGTATTGGCTCCAAGGCTAGCTTGGCAATAGGGATTAAATAACTTGTTCAGAGTCACACAGCTGGGAAACTTCTAAAGTCAAATTTGAACCCATAACCTCATCTCCAGGCCTGCTCTCTATCCACTGAGCCACAAAGCTCAAGATTAAAAAAAATTTTAATTCATTAGGCAATTTGGAATTATACGCAAAGGGCTTTAAAAGAATGCATACCCTTTGATCCAGCAATACCATTGCTGGGTTTGTACCCCAAAGAGAAAAATACTTGTACAAAAATATTCATAGCCACGCTCTTTGTGGTGACAAAAAATTGGAAAATGAGGGTGTGTCCATCAATTGGGGAGTGGCTGAACAAATAGTGGTATATGATGGTGATGGAATACTATTGTGCTATAAGAATTGATTATCTGGAGGATTTCCATATGAACTGGGAGAACCTCAATGAACTGATGCAGAGTAAAATGAGCAGAACCAGAACATTGTACACAGAAAGCAAAACACTGTGGATGTTATGATTAAAAATGATAAAGACTGAGATAATAATAGAAATTAGTAGTTTAAATAAAGCCATGCTGATAGAGATAAAATCATTAGACCACGCCTGTAAGTATTCAAACTGCCGCCTCAGCCATTTTACCTTTCATACCTTCCTGTGCCTGGTAGCTAAGAAGGCAACTTCCTCCTCACCCAGGAGACTTATCCCCTCTCTTACATCATCATACTTCCTGTTTGCCATGAGGAATCATGGGAAATGTAGTTTCAAAGTCCCCACGTGTCCATAGGAAATATATAACATACTTTTAAATGGCATCTTCCCAATCCCAAATATACAATTCCCTGAATTTAAAACAAACATTTCCCCCTGAGGTCCAGCAAAAAAAAAAAAAAAAGGCTGGTCCTTTTTTCTTCGCTGGATCTGTAAACATAGACAACTTCTAAATTTCAGGAATTTGGGGGATAAAAGAAATAGATGAACAAATGGATAAAACTAGCCGCATTGACAAAAAACCAATTTGGGGGCAGTCCCCTATTGGCATAACAGTGTACAATTAGAACAAATTGCATTCAACTCAATTTCCACTCCCCATAGTTCAATCAACTGCACCCCAAAGTTCAGTTTTGATCTTCATGGTCCAGTGAAGGGTCTTTAGGCATCTTTTGGTGCCTTCATCAAACAGGTCCGTCGTCTGGATTCTGGGGAGATGGCAAAATCCTTATCCTGAAATTATTCTCAAAAGAATTTAAACTTAACAGGAACAAATCCAGTGTAATGGACTTTGCTGCTAGTAGCAATGCATTAGCCAGGACATTCCTGAACGATTTATGAGAAAGAATGCTATCCACATTGAGAGAAAGAACTATGGGAGTGGAAATGCAAAAGAAAAACATATGACATCACTTATCACATGTATATATGCATATGTGATTTGGGGCTTAGGCTTTTAAAAAATTGGTCTATAGCAAAAATGAATAATATGGAAATAGGTATCAAGTGACAATATCTGTACAACCCAACCCAGTGGAATTGCTTGTCGACTCTGGGAGCAGGGAAGGAAGAGGGGAGGGAAAGAAAATGAATCATGTAAACATGTAAAAATATTCTAAAAAATAAATTAATTAAATTTAAAAAATTAAATTCATCACCTCCCTACCCCAGATACATGTAAAAACAATTTTTGGCAATTAAAAAAAACTTCTGGGTCCCCATTTTCTCCCTCTTTCCTCTCCTCCATTACTGAGATGATAAGCAATCTAATATAAATTTTACATGTGTAATCATGTAAAATATTTGTCCATATTAATCCTTTTGTAGGAAGAAAATTCAAACAGAAAAATGAGAAAAGAAAGTGAAATCTACTATATTTTGATCTAGTTTCAGACTCCAACAGTTCTTTATCAGGAGGCAGATGACATTTTTTCATCATGAGTCCTTTGGAATTGTCTTAGATCAGTATATTGTTGAGAATAGTTAAAGCATTCACAGTTATTCATCTTACAATATTCCTGTTGCTGTGTACAATGGTATCCTGGTTCTGCTCATTTCATTTTGCATCAGTTCATGTAAGTCTTTCCAGGTTTTTCTGGAATCATCCTCTTTCAGGGTTGTAAGAATATGTAGCTGACCAGCAGCTACAAAATATTCTTGTGTGGGTTTGTTGTGGGGGACTTGAGGTGAACCCCAGGGATTCGGGAAGGGTACTTTTTGCAAGGATGCAAGACTCTGAAACAGTTTACAAATAAAAAGAGAAATGTATTAATTTAGAAGGTAATGTTGAATCTGTCCAGGAGGACAGCATAGGTGGAAGAATGCCTCCATAAATGGAGAGCTGTTCTCCCAGATGACATGATTTCTGGGGTCTTTATGCTCTTTATAACAGTGGAGGCGTGACTTTGTACCAGGCTGAAGACGGATGTTAGAGTGGTATGCACTAAGGCATGGGCAGTATAAAAATTAAAAATGATAGATGCTTGTATAAATATATAAATTAGTATTTTAATTAAAGCCATGTTGATAGATAAAATCATTAGACCACGCGCTTGTAAGCATTCAAAACTGCCGCCACCTCCATTCTGTCTCCTGTTTCCTGGCCATGGCCTACTCGCAAAAGAGGCCACTCCCTCCTAACCCACGAGATTTAAGCTCTCCCCTGCGTCAAGATGTCGGAGACGGAAATCAGTTGGACCATGTTGGATCACGGGAAATGTAGTTTTATACATTTCCCAAATTTCACTTTTTACAGCAGGATGGGGTGGTTTTGCCTGAACATATAAGGTAGGTTAGGGGACATGACAGGTAGATGTCTTAGATAGAACCTGATTGTATCAAGGCATAGCCTGGAGGTGTCTCTCTCTGCCCATCTAAAGGATGATCTAAAGAGGATAATCTTCTCAGGGTCTTATAGAAGTTATCCTATGTTCTTGGGTTAGGAGTCTCAAGGATAGAAGGGAGCAAAAGAATTTCCTTGCTTATAGTTTGCCTGAAATATTTCTGTAGTTTTGTGGGTACAATGTCCATGCTAGGTTACCACCTGAAAGGGAAGCTGGGGACTGTGGGAATAAGGGTTGAAGGGTTTAAAGATTAAGATGGGGAAGATATAGAGAAGGAAAAGAGACAGACAGGATTCTTCAGCATAATGTCAAGCCTGTGCTGTCCAGCTCTGATGGTGTAGAGCTTCCAGACAGTCAGGTAGACTGGATTTTATTGAAGTTTTTTTGGAATGTGGTATAGTTAATCAAATAGGTGACACAGCAGAAAAATTAGCATAATATCAGTAATCAATGACAAGATAAAAGAACCAATGTAGTAGCCAAAGCCCAGACCAGAAGTTCATTTCACCTTCAACACATTGGCCCTATCTCATACAAATGCTAATTAAGTGCCTTTGACATTACAAAGAAGCAGTAGAAATTGCCAGATATGGGAAGGGGTTTGACTACCACAAGATTTGAGCTTCAGTTCAGTTCTAGGATCTGGATCAATCATGTGAAATATTAGAAATATATCCATAAGGGGGCAGTGGATTGAGAGCCAGACCTAGAGACGGGAGGTCCTAGGTTCAAATTTGGCCTCAGAAACTTCCCAGCTGTGTGACCCTGGGCAAGTCACTTGACCTCCATTGCCTACCCTTATCAATCTTCTGCCTTGGAGCCAATATACAGTATTGACTCCAAGATAGAAAGTAAGGGTTTAAAAAATAAATAAATAATTTAATTATATATATATATATATACATATATATATATATGTCTGGTACATGAGCACTTTGCTCATAATAGTCAGCTTTTGAATACATCTTTAATACTTTCATGATTTGTTTATACCTGGAACCCTACAGAATAAGATGAGTTAATATTTCTAAAGCTCTTACTACAGTGCCTGGCCATACTATAGAAATGTTCATTCCCTGCCTCCCTCACCTCACTGTGGTGTTATATTTAAAAATGATAAAGGCTGGTATTATGAGGAAAAGTAATATTTTAATTAAGGCTATGTTAGTAGAATAAAATAGACTACATGCCTTTTGCTAAGTTCTAGTTTCAAACTTCCCCTCAGTCCATACTTTCTCCCATCTTGTCTACGTAGCAAAAGAGGAAGTACCAAGCCTGACCACCCAATTTTAAGCCACAGCTCTACGTAGGTTCATGTTGGTTGACCTCATCATGTCAAAAACCGGAAACCCATTGAATCACGGAAAATGTAGTTTCAAAGTCCCCCAAACGTCCACAGGAAGTCTGTCACACATCCAAGTATTCCAAGGCTCAAATGAGCCTCAAAATACCTCTCGATGGAGCCCCCAAAATTTCAAATAACACAGTGGCAAGGTAATTCTTAATTCTAATTAATTAATTGATTAATTCATAATTCTCAAATTTACTCACTCATCAGAGACTTAAATTTTTTTTCTCAAAATTTATTACTTATTTTTCATTTTTTTTTAAATTTTATTTTTTAAACCCTTAACTTCTGTGTATTGACTTATAGGTGGAAGAGTGGTAAGGGTAGGCAATGGGGGTCAAGTGACTTGCCCAGGGTCACACAGCTGGGAAGTATCTGAGGCCGGATTTGAACCTAGGACCTCCCGTCTCTAGGCCTGGCTCTCAATCCACTGAGCTTCCCAGCTGCCCTTTATTACTTATTTTTAACATTCATCCCAAAATTTTTTTTGAGTTCCAAATTTTCTCCCTCTGTTCTATCCCTCCCCCCCCCATTGAGAAGGCAAAAAAAGTGACATTAATTATACATGTGAAATCATGTAAATTAGCTATTTTGCAAAAAGAATAAAAAGGCAAGAAAAATAAAATACTTCAATCTGCACTCATACTCCTTCAGTTACTCTCTCCAGGGGTGGATAGCATTTTAAATTATAAGTCCTTTGGAACCGTCTTGGATCATTGTCTTGACCAAGTCATTCATAGTTGATCATCACAATATTACTGTTTTTGTTTTCTTTTTATTTTCCAGTAATGTTTTTTTTTCTGAATTTATAATATTACTGTTACTGTATATATAATGTTTTCCTAGTCCTGCTCAGTTCACTTTGTATCAATTCATGTAAGTCTTCCTAGATTTTTCAGAAATCATCTCGCTCATCATTTCTTATAGCACAATAATATTCCACCACAATCATAACTTGTTCAGCCATTCTCCAACTAATGGACTTCCCCTCAATTTCCAATTCTTTGCTGCCACAAAAATAGTTACTATAAATATTTTTGTAAATATAGATCCTTTTACATTTCATCTTATATCTTTGGAATTGTAGAAGAGATGGGGCACCAGGGATGTTACAATATAATCTAAATGGTTGTGGGTACACATACTGGGTTGAAGGAGAGACAGGATCAGGATAGGGAGACCAGCTAAACTGCTGCTAACTGTCAAGAATGGCTGTTGGCCAACTGTCACCCAGCTCACCACTAGACCAGAGTCTTTGAAACCAGCAGGCAAGGTAAAAGGTTTTAACAGTTTTAATTATGTTCAACTAAAATAAAGGTGGGATAGGGGATTCTACACTAAAACCTAAAGGGCAAAACCACAGGGCAAGGGGAGGACTTGTCTACACTAATTCTAATCTTAGTGACTTAAACAGGCAGGGCCCAAAGAAACAGCACTGGAGTCTCTGGGAGGCTGCCTCAAACCTGGTTCCAACCAGGTTTGACCAGCACAGTTAAAGGGTCTGAGGGTAACTTTTGGGTTCTCAAGGTAATCCACAGATGATCACAGGATGCCAAAAGCCAAGGTGGTCCAAGGTACCCAAGTAGAGAGAGTGAGCTTGAGATGCTGTCCACCAGATCCCAAACTCCTCCTCCATTTGGTGCTGCTCTGTAGGTCTTGTCCACTTGTTAGAAACCACCACCACTCAGGATCCCAGGGAAATCGGGATGCAGGTCTGAGATCTCCCAGGACTAGAAAAAGTTTGTGCCAACCACTAATGGAGTCTCTCTCAGGGCACAAACAACTTCCTGCTCCCTCATTCCATCTTGGAATGCTCCAGTCCTTCCTGCTAGGTCCATATAAACGATTGCTACATAAATTGCTAAATAAATCTTCCTCACAACAGAATATAGACCTAGTAGTGGTATTGCCTCGTCAAAGCATATATATAGTTTTATAGTCCTTTGATCATATCATAGTTTGAAATTGTTCTCCAGAATAGTTGGATCAGTTCACAACTTCACCAATAGTGCAGTAGTATCCCAGTTTCTCCATATCCCTTCCAACAAATGTCATTTTCCTTTTCTGTTATGTTAGCCAATTTGGTCATACCTCAGAGTTGTTTTACATTGTTTTTCTCTAAATAACAGAGAACCTGTTGTATAGAGAGCCAGCTCTATATTTTTGGGGGTCCTGAGTGGCATTTAGTGGCATTGGATTGAAAAGACCAGAAACAGAAAACTGAGAACAGCCAGACTAGTGGTTAGCCCATAGCTGCTTCAACTTCATGGAGTTTTGAGTTTATTATATACTAGTTTCAAACAAAGAACACAGAAAAAGAATCACAGCTGTGAAGGGGTTACAAATCACATAAAAGAAAATCCTTGGAGGCTTCAAAGTAAAGATAGAACAGAGACCAAGGCCAAATTCCAACCACCAATTAGTAAAAAGTTAATTCTGGGAGCAGAAATATATTTCATAGAGATTTTTACTAATTGAGTCCTGTCCTTTTGAATTATAGGACTGTACCTGGTCAGATAAAGTCTTGTCTAGGTATGTCTGTCTCAGGCCTTGACTATATTTTTTAGAGTTCAGGCCTTTTAATTATCAAGGAGAAAAATGGTTAACTCAGTAGCAGCTGGTCTGCTAAGGACTCAAAGATTTCCAATAATAATATTAAGAAAAGGTGGGGATCTGAAAATGAGTCAAAAGAGGAGTCTCAGATTTTTACCTTAGATGGCCCATTCTGTCTGTGTCCTGACATGCAGTGCAGAAAAAAATCATGCACACAGTTTTACTTGCTGATGATTTTGTAATGGGATCCAGATAAAATATCTATTACAGACTCTATTTCTCTAAATGACTTCCACTAGCCTCCTGGAGGGGTCAAGTTGTTTTTGGATTAACCAACCTGCTGGTACTAGAGCTTTTCAGGGCTCAGGTGACCAGGACCAAACACAAAGACTGCCTCAGCCTGGATTGGTCATGTAGGGAATCCAGATAATAGGCCCTATTTTGACCCTATTTCTCCAATCAGCCTTCCACACTGTTGCTAGGCACATTAATTTTGTTTGTGCAGAAGCTTTTCAGTTTCATTTAATCAAATTTATATAGTTTATCTTAAGTTGTCTCTATCCCTCTTTTAATTAAATATATTCCTTCTACCTATTTTTTTTTTACAGTATGGTCTTTAATATTAAGGTAACATAACCATTTAGAATGTATTTTGGCATATGATATAAGGTTTTGAACTAAGCCTAATTTCTGGCAATTTACATTTATTTCAGTTTATCCAGTAGTTTTTAGCCAAACTGGGAGTTCTTTTTCAAGTAATGTTTGTTTTCCATGTTATGATACACTGGGTCATTGAGTCATTGTTTTTGATTCTCCTTCATTTAGTTTGTTCCACTAATCTACCACTCTATATTTTAATCAACATCAAAACTTTTATGACTTTGCTCTATAATATAGTTTAAAGTCTGGAAGTCTGTTGTTTCCCTTTCTTTGATGCCTAACATTTCCCTAGAGGTCCTCTTCTTACTGAAACACTACAGAAGTAATTTTCCTCTCATTTTTAATCATTAAGTTGATTATAGAGCCTATCACATATTCCTTTCTTTCTTCTTCCACCCCGCTTTACTTTCCTCCCATTCTACAGTTTTGTACCACAAAAAAAATTTAAAAAATCAATTCACCTGTAGTGGAGTGTTTTTTTCATGACATTTTAGGCCCAGTCCTACACCATCACTTCTATTTGCCTACAATTTTTGCCACTTGTGAACCTTTAAAAAGCAATCATTAAATCGCTCTGATTTATTGTTATGTTTTGTTGTTAACTCTTTAGGCATCTTTCTCTTTTTAGTTTAAAAAAACTTTTTTTTCTTTTTTCACCCTGGGCAAATTACTTCATTACCTGTGCCTACTTTGCTTGCTGTATTTGTTTACCTTTCTTGTATTTCTGAAGTCTTGGGGCATTTATAAAGCAACTGATTTGTTTAGGTTCAGTTTTCTTGTAAGAAGCCTTCAAAACCTCTTTTTTATTGACTGTCCATCTTTTTCATTAATGATTATGTCTTGGTTTGCAGGCAGGTGATTTTTGAGTGGCCTCCATAGGAGTACCGGAGTACCTTTGCTCTTCAGTCTATACTGTTCCATTCCCATCTGGGGTTTCAGGTGGGTACAGGATAATTCTGTGATATTTGAATTTCCTTTCCTTTTTATTTGAAGGTATATCTATCTCTTGAAAATTTACAGAAATTGTTGTCACTGGAATTATTAAATATAAACACCATATGTCCCGAAGTTCTAGCATAGGATTATTTTTTTCTGGATTAGCTATCTCGGCTATTCGTTGGGTTGTTATATCAACAGAGTTCTTTTAAAAAAAACTTTTTTTTGTTTTTTTTTTTTTTCCAATTGCATCATTTGTTCACATTTTGTGATCCTTACTCTTCCTTCCCCCCCTGAAGTGGCAAGCTATACAATCATTTGTTCACATTTTGTGATCCTTACTCTTCCTTCCCCCCCTGAAGTGGCAAGCTATACAATATGTTATACATGTGCTATCTTATAATACATATTTCTATATTCCTCATGTTGTGAAAGAAGACACATTACACATTAAAAAAAAAACTCATGAAAGAAATAAAGTGAAAAATGGTCTGTTTCCATCTGCATTTAGACTCCATCAGTTCCTTCTTTGGCAATGAATAACCTTTTTTTTATCATGAGTCGCTTGGAATTGACTTGTATTCTTGCATTGTTGATAATAGTTGAATCATTTACAGTTGAGCATCATACAACACTGATGTTCCCGGGAACTGTGTTCTCCTGGTTTCTTAATAGAGTTTCTTGTTGTCTTAGACCTTGTAGGCAGCTGAAATTGCTTTATCTTTTTTGCATAACCCTTATTTAGGAGAGGTTGTACAGATCAGAAAAAAATATTATTCTCCATTTTGCTGGTCATATCTCTCTCTGGATTTTAATCCTTTTACATCTGGTTCTTTCTTACATTTCTGATCTTCTTATACCTTACTCCCTTTTCAAGTATTTTGTGATCCAATGACACTGATCTTCTTTCTATTCCTTGCATATGACTGAGGGGAAAAAAAACACAAAACAACCAAAAAGAATTAAGCTGTTCCACTTTTAGTCTAAGAGCACTTATCATTATCCCATCCAACATGAGCAGAATTATGGTCTTCTTTTATTTCCTTTATTTCTCCAATATAATTTAAACAACAATGATAATACCGTCACCTTTTAAAAAATTTTTTTTTTTTTGGTCTATTGCCTAACTTGCAAGCCTCAATTCATTTTTTTTTAACATTTTTAACATTAATAATCATTTTTAACATGGTTACATGATTCATGCTCCTACTTTCCCCTTAACCCCCCGCACTACCCCCACCCATGGCCAACGCACATTTCCACTGGTTTTGTCATGTGTCCTTGATCAAGACCTATTTCCAAAATGTTGGTGGTTGCATTGGTGTGGTAGTTTCGAGTCCACATCCCCAATCATGTCCACCCCGACCCATATGTTCAAGCAGTTGCTTTTATTATATGTTTCCTCTCCTGCAGTCCTTCCTCTGAATGTGGGTAGCATCTTTACCATAAATCCCTCAGAGCTGTCCTGGGTCATTGCATTGTTGCTGGTACAGAAGCCCATTACATTCGATTTTACCACAGTATATCAGTCTCTGTGTACAATGTTCTTCTGGCTCTGCTCCTTTCGCTCTGCATCAGTTCCCGGAGGTCTCTCCAGTTCGCCTGGAACTTCTCCAGTTTGTTATTCCTTTTAGCACAATAGTATTCCATCACCCGCATATACCACAGTTTGTTCAGCCATTCCCCAATTGAAGGACATACCCTCCTTTTCCAGTTTGTTGCCACCACAAAAAGCACAGCTATAAATATTTTCATACAAGTCTGTTTATCTATAATCTCTTTGGGGTACAAACCCAGCAATGGTATGGCTGGATCAAAGGGCAGGCATTCTTTTATAGCCCTTTGAGCATGATTTCAAATTGCCAGCCAGAATGGCTGGATCAGTTCACAGCTCCACCTGCAATGCATCAATGTCCCAATTTTGCCACATCCCCTCCAACATTCATTACTCTCCCCTTCTTTCATTTTAGCCAATCTGCTAGGTGTGAGGTGATACCTCAGAGTTGTTTTGATTTACATTTCTATAATTATTAGAGATTTGGAACACTTTTTCATGTACTTATTGATACTTTTGATTTCTTTACCTGAAAATTGCCTATTCATGTCTCTTGCCCATTTATCAATTGGGGAATGGCTTGATTTTTTATACAATTGCTTTAACTCCTTGTATATTTGAGTAATTAGACCCCTGTCAGAGTTTTTCGTTATAAAGATTTTTTCCCAATTTGTTGTTTCCCTTCTGATTTTGACTA
>NC_058132.1:409259686-409354211 GCF_016433145.1 Gracilinanus agilis | reverse complement strand
ATTTCTTCTGCTGTTAATCTAGGCAGTTTATATTTTTGTAAATATTCATCCATATCTCCTAAATTGTTATATTTATTGCCATATAATTGGGCAAAATAGTTTTTAATGATTGCCTTAATTTCCTCTTCATTAGAGGTGAGGTTTCCCTTTTCATCTTTGATACTGTCAATTTGGTTTTCTTCTTTCCTTTTTTTTATTAGATTGACTAGTACATTGTCTATTTTATCTGTTTTTTCAAAGTACCAGCTTCTAGTCTTATTTATTAATTCAATAGTTCTTTTTATTAATTTCTCCCTTGATTTTTAGTATTTCTAATTTAGTTTCCATCTGGGGATTTTTTTTTTTTAACATTTATTAATATTCCTTTTTAACATGGTTACATGATTCATGCTCCCCCTTTCCCCTTCAACCCCCGCCCCCGCACCCCCCACCACCCTTGGCCGATGCGCGTTTCCACTAGTTTTGTCATGTGTCCTTGAACAAGACCAATTTCCAAGTTGTTGGTAGTTGCATTGGTGTGGTAGTTTCGAGTCTACGCCCTCAGTCATGTCCACCCCGACCCATGCGTTCAAGCAGTTGTTTTTCTTATATGTTTCCTCTCCTGCAGTCCTTCCTCTGAATGTGGGTAGCTTTCTTTACCATAAATCCCTCAGAATTGTCCTGGGTCATTGCATTACTGCTGGTACAGAGGTCCATTACATTCAATTTTACCACAGTATATCAGTCTCTGTGTATAGAGTTCTTCTGGCTCTGCTCCTTTCGCTCTGCATCATCTGGGGATTTTTAATTTGCTCGCTTTCTAATTTTTTGAGTTGCATGCCCAATTCATTAATCTCTGCCCTCCCTAATTTGTTAATATATGCATTCAAGGATATAAATTTCCCCCTGAGTACTGCCTTGGCCGCATCCCACAGAGTTTGGTAGGATGTCTCATCATTGTCATTTTCTTCAATGAAATTATTGATTGTTTCTATGATTCCTTCTTTGACAAATTGGTTTTGGAGAATCATATTATTTAATTTCCAATTAGTTTTTGATTTTCCTGTCCAGGTGCCCTTACTAATTATTATTTTTATTGCATTATGATCTGAGAAGGTTACATTTATTATTTCTGCTCTTTTGCATTTGTTTGCAATGATTCTATGCCCTATAACATGGTCAATCTTTGTGAATGTGCCATGTGCAGCTGAAAAGAAGGTGTATTCCTTTTTGTCCCTATTTATTTTCCTCCACATATCAATTAGATCTAATTTTTCTAGGACTTCATTCACCTCTCTTACCTCTTTCTTATTTATTTTTCGGTTTGATTTATCTAGATCTGACAGAGGAATATTTAGATCTCCCACTAGTATGGTTTTACTATCTATTTCCTTCTTGAGCTCTGCCAGTTTCTCCTTTATGAATTTGGGTGCTATGCCACTTGGTGCATACATATTGAGCAGTGTTATTTCCTCATTGTTTATACTGCCTTTAATCAGGATGTAATGACCTTCCCTGTCTTTTTTAATCATATCTATTTTTACTTTGGCTTTGTCAGAAATCATAATAGCCACTCCTGCCTTCTTTTTCTCATTTGACGCCCAAAAGATTTTGCTCAAACCCTGAACTTTAAACTTGTGTATGTCCACCCGCCTCATATGTGTTTCTTGTAGACAACATATGGTGGGATTTTGGTTTCTAATCCACTCTGCTATTTGCTTCTGTTTTATGAGCGAGTTCATCCCATTCACATTCAGAGTTATAATCATCATTGTGCATTTGCTGACATTTTCGAATCCTCCCCTCTTCCTACCCCCTTTTTCCTTATACTTTTTCCTTTTAAATCAGTGGTTTGTTATTGAGCCCCTATCCCTTATCCCCTCCCTTGATTAACTTCCCTTTCTACCCCCTCCCTTATTTTTCTCCCCTCTTTTTGTTTTTAAAGGCCTTATGAATTCCCTCCCTCTTCTCCCCTCCCTTTTTTTGACCTCCCCACTCCCCTGCTCCCCTTGGTTTATCCCTTCTAACTTTCTCAGAAGGGTTAGATAAGAGTTTTATGTCCCAATGGATAGTATAGCTACTCTTCCCTCTCCAGGTTTATTACACTAAGAGTAAGGTTTGATTATTACCTCTTAATGCTCTCTTCCTCTCCTTCTTATAATAGTATTTGTCCCCTCTCCCTCCCATGCCCTCTTTGTGTGTAATAGAATATCCTATTTTCTTATTCACTCAAGTTTCTCTTGGTGTCCCCTGCTATTCACCCCCTCTTTCCCATCCCCCATGTCATCTTAGATTATTTAGTGTTCTACCCTCACCCTGTGAATTATTCTTCTGATTACTATAATAGTGAATATTATAATAGTGAATAGAGTTCACTACAGAGAATTATACATAACGTTTCTCTACATAGGAATACAGATAATTAGATCTCATTGAGGCCCTTAAAAAGGCAAATTTAAAAATTATAAGTTTTCTTTCTTTCCCCTCTGTATCTTATTTACCTTTTCAGGTTTCTCTCGATTTTTGTGATTGGATATCAAACTTTCCATTTAGCCCTGGTCTTTTCTGTGCAAATACCTGGAATTCTTCAATTTTGTTGAATGCCCATACTTTCCCCTGGAAAGATATAGTCAATTTTGATGGTTAGTTGATCCGTGGTTGCAGGCCCAGCTCTCTTGCCTTTCTGAATATCGTATTCCAAGCCTTGCGGTCTTTTAGCGTGGATGCTGCCAGATCCTGTGTGATCCTGATTGGTGCTCCTTGATATTTGAATTGTTTCTTTCTGGCTTCTTGTAAGATTCTTTCCTTTACTTGGAAACTCTTGAATTTGGCAATTATATTCCTGGGCGTTTTCTTTTCTTGATCGAATATCGCAGGTGTTCTATGAATCCTTTCAATGTCTATATTGCCCTCTTGTTGTAGGACTTCAGGGAAATTTTGCTCAATTATTTCTGTTAGTATGGAGTCCAGGTTTCTATTAATTTCTGGTTTTTCTGGAAGACCAATTATTCTCAAATTGTCTCTTCTAGACCGGTTTTCTTGGTCTGTCACTCTCTCATTGAGATATTTCATGTTTCCTTCTATTTTTTCAGTCTTTTGACTTTGTTTTATTTGTTCTTGTTGTTTTGAGAGATCATTAGCTCCTAGCTGCTCAATTCTAGCCTTTAGGGACTGGTTTTCAGCTATAATCTTTCGGTTTTCGGCTATGATCTTTTGGTTTTCGGCCATAATCTTCTGGTTTTCGGCTATAAGCTTCTGGTATTCCTTTTCAATCTGGTCGTTTCTGGTGTTCAATTTGCTTATCAGTTCAATTGGTTTCTGAGCCTCACTTTCCAGTTGCAAGATTCTACCTTTTAAACTGTTATTTTCTTGCCAGATCTCTACCATTTTCCTCAAAATCTCAGTTTTGAACTCTTCCATAGCTTGTGAGGAGTTTTCCTTATTTGAGGAGGGTCCCGATGCTTGTTTGTTCTCCTCCTCTGTTTGCTCGGTTGTCTGGATTTTCTCTGTGTAAAAGTTGTCGAGTGTTAAAGGCTTCTTTTTCTTGTTGTTATTCTTTCTCTTCTGAGCTTCCTGAGACTGGGTAGCCATCATTAGCCCAGCAGCTTCTCAAGTTTATCCTCGCGCTCAGTGTCTGTCCGCGGTCTATTGGCTCCTGAGGTCTGAGTTCTGGTTTTTTCCAATGTCAAGCCCCCTGGTGGACCCCCTTGTTTGATCCTCTGCAGGAGGTTCCTTTACAAGTCTCAGGGCGCTGCTTCCACAGTCGTATACCCGTCCATGCTGGTTCCCCACTCAGGTTTTCAGAGCTTTAGTTCCTGGCTGTGTCTGCCTCCACCCACGCCTCCGCCCGTGCCTGTGCTCTCAGCCCGCGCTCTGCGTCCACTCTCTGCTCCCGCGCTCAGATTTCGCGTGTGTTCTTTGGCTTATTGGGGTCCTAAATCTTGCTGCTCTCAGGAACAGGCCCCGGAGCTGCCAATGACTCGATGGGTGCCCCAAACTCGCTCTATTTCTTTTTAGCTGGCTTTGGCGCTATAGATGTGTGTGGAGGGGTGGGGGTGGGGTGGTTGCTCAGCCCGTGATTTAGTGAGAGCTGTTTCACCCCTTTATAGCATGGAAATGCCTCCATTCCACGTACCTTCCACGCTGTGCCCTGTTGTGGGGTTCCTCCGTTCGTCTGGACTTGTTTTTATGTCCCCTTGAGGAGTTTTGTGTGTTTCGGTCAGGAGAGGTTAAGAGCTGCTTCTTACTCTGCAGCCATCTTAACCCGGAAGTCCCCCATCTTAACCCAGAAGTCCCTCAATTCATTTTGATCTTTGGCAGTGTTTTTAGATAACGTTTCTTATAGGACCATGTCACAAATTTATATTCATTTTCTGTAAACTATTATTGCTTTCCATCTTCTATACCCATCTAAATAATTTAAAGTTCATTAGTGAGTTCTCTGTATATTTATATTGGTTTCCTTAGATAACTCTACTTTTTCTTTCTCATAAGAATTTTCTCTTGGTACCTTTAGAAAATAATTTTTTTTGAGGGATTTCCATCCCTCCTGTGCTGACTTCCCATGTGGAATTTGTTCATTCAATTCTACTTCTAATTCCTCTGATCCCTTTGAAATCAATCTGCTCTCAAACTTCCTGCCAAGATGACTATCTGAAAAGGAGACAGACTGCCTAGCTCCCATATACCTATTTTAACAACCCGCTGAATAATAATAATATGAAGTTCAATGAGAAGCCACAGGAAGTCACTTCTTCCACCCTAAAACTGCCCAAGAGATCAGCCAGAGAAGCCTGAGGGCTAGAGCTAAGAGGGCCTGCCAGCAAAGCCAACAGCAGCCCAGCACAGTCTCTCATCACCTCCAGAGGGCTCTCCCAAGAAAGCACTTGGATAGTCAGAGTCCAAAGATGAGAAACTTGGTAGTATTCAAGAGCAGTAGCAGCCACTAGGGTGGTGCTGACTTCCTTTGTGCTATGGGGCTTAGGCTGAGACTGGCTGGGCCCAGAGACTTTGAGGTTCCCAATAGTCTTTGTCCTGAGATTCTTGAGAGGGTTCTGAAGATCCAGCCTGCTGGGGAAGCTGGGCAGCTGAGTGGATTGAGAGTCAGGCCTAGAGACGGGAGGTCCTAGGTTCAAATCCAGCCTCAGACTCTTCCCAGCTGTGTGACCCTGGGCAAGTCACTTGACCCCCATTGCCCACCCTTACCACTCTTCCACCTAGGAGCCAATAGACAGAAGTTAAGGGTTAAAAAAAAAAAATCCAGCCTGCTGAGCCTCCCACATCCAGGGAGGCCTAATGCACACAGAAGATCAGTAGAAGGATTGCATAGAAACAGTATAGGAAAAGGTTAATATAAAGGTTAATACCCAGATGACTTGGTAGAAGGTCAAGCATTGCTGAGGGGTGCCAGACCATGGCCCCTGAGGCTGGACCTAGCATAAAGCTCCATTTAAAGAACTAAAGTTGTTGAGATGGGCACATACAGGAAAATTTTTTGTTGTTCAGTTGTGTCCAACTTCACGATCCCATTTGGGGTTTTCTTGGCAAAGGTATTAGAGTGGTTTTCCATTTCCTTCTCTTCATACTTTCTGAGAGGAACTGAGGCAAAAAGGGTTAAGTGATTTGCCCAGGATCATACAACTAATAAGTATCTGAAGCCATATTTGAACTCAGGAAGATGAATCTATCTAGCTCTATCCACTGTGTTATCTAGCACCCCTTTTAATCAATATAAAAAATTATTGCAAACCTAGAAATCTACCAAAAGGAGGCTGTGACTCTATTACAAGCAGATATTGGGGAATTTCTCATCCACAGAAGTACTAATGTTGTGGGGGGGCTTGAGGTGAACCCCTGGGGCTTGGGATGGGTACCCTCTGCAAGAATGCAAGCCTCTATAACTTAGCTTAAAAATAAAAGGGGGGCAGCTGGGTAGCTCAGTGGAGTGAGAGTCAGGCCTAGAGACAGGAGGTCCTAGGTTCAAACCCGGCCTCAGCCACTTCCCAGCTGTGTGACCCTGGGCAAGTCACTTGACCCCCATTGCCCACCCTTACCACTCTTCCACCTATGAGACAATACACCGAAGTACAAGGGTTTAAAAAAAAAAAAAAAGAGGAATTTATTTATTTAGAAGGCAATGTTGATATGGGAAGACTCACAGAATGTCCAGTGAAGTACAGGATGCAAGGTACAAGGTACTTATACAGATTTTTAGGAAGGAGGATGTGCATAGACCCATCTTCCAGAGTTTAGCTTGGGTATGACCATACACTAGCCAAAGGATTAAGAAAATTTATGGTGGGTTTAGGATTGGATGATTGAAAGATGCTTGTGGTTTTTATTGTCTTTAGCTAAATTCTGCCTTGGAGGATTGAAAAGATGCTTCAGAATTTATTATTGTCTGGAAGGAGAAGGGTCAGTCTGGGGCTTTCAGAAAATGAGGTTGTCACACTGGATGTCAAAACCTGACTAGAAGATGAAGAAGTTTAGTGAGCATCAGCTAAGGGGCAGTTGCTTGGTGTGATGAAGGCAGGCAGTGGTCAGTGAGGGGCAGTCATAGGAGCCTCATATTCTGGGATCCTGTATTTCTCAACATGTAGCACTAGTTCAACATGAACTGAAAGATCTGTGGTTTTAGCATTAGTCTCACAAGAATTGCAGAATCTGTACTGTACTGTACCCATTCTGTATCATAAATCACCTGTACTGGATCTGTAATGTTCTAAACTGGGTATTGGCTTTGTGCCTACTCTCCGGTATTAATTACTCAGATTGTTCTTTATTTATCTTAGTTATGAACTGTTAAGCATTATTAATTGCTTATAGTGGTTGTCTGCTGGGCTGTATTCCCTCCTCCACATGTTCCCGTTCCAGAAGGGTAGTGAGATGTCTCCTACATCAAAAACTTATGCCAGGTGGGACCATGGGTAAACATGGGATATGTGCACCAGAAAGATCCCCCAAACCTGCAAATGCACCTTATTCTCATTCTGGAGTCCCCAAGTTCACATAGGACAGGTACCCTAAAATACAGCTCTACCTGAATTTGGCTGTGCCCATTTTCCAGCTTTTTTGGGAAAGATGGAGATTTCTCTGGAATGGGAGATGACAAACTCCCAGACCCTAGGACTGCTACTCCATTACCTAGTGGGTTATTCCATCAGCCCCAAGGGCTACTCCCTCATCCCAAGAGATGCTATTCTATCAGCCATGGGCTATATTGCTGCTACTCCACACTTGGAGAGCTACAATTCCATCAGCTCCAGAGAGGTATACTAGCCCCAAGGCTAATTCATCAACCCTAAGGCTGTATGATTAGCCCCTAGGCTATTTCACCACCTTCAACCTCTTTTTCAAATGAAATTCTTTTCTTTTGGACTGAATGGAATTTCATCCTCCAATTCTTGGGGTGAGACTGCTACAAACTTGGGTGAGTATCTTCCACAACAGTAAATGTGGCTACAAACTTGGGTGAGTATCTCCCACAACAGTAAATGTGGCTAAACAAATTTAATCTAAACATTAATCTTAGGGTGACATTGTTGGCTAGCAAAATGAGCTTATGAGGTGAGGCTGTTTAGCTACTTTCCTTATTTGGGAAGTTAAGTAATAGAGAAAGGATGTTGGATGATTTGGGTGTTAACCTTAGGGTCTCAGGAATTATCACCAGGTTTGTTCTAGTGGAGACATTTTCTCTGTAGTTCATTTCATGAGAATATCTTAAAAGGGGCAGGAAAGCTCTAAGTTAGTGGAGGCCTCCTTTAAAATAAAATCAGGGAACTTCTCCTATCTCTATACTACTCTGTAGCTCCCTTTTTTTGTTCTCTAAGATTACCTTTTTTTCTAGGGAAATGTTTCCCATGACCTTCCCCAAGCTCACAGCACACAGGTTTTATCTATTTCTTTGTAAAAGTGAAATTTGGGAAATGCCATATAAAAGTATATATATATTTACTATGGACATGTGGGGACCTTAAAACTACATTTCCCGTGGTCCAACGGGTTTCCGGTTTGGTTCTTTAGGCGTGGGGATGCCTATGTTACCACGCAGAGGACTGTTTAAATGGGAGGAGTATCCAAAAGGAAATCTCTTGGCTAGCAGACTCAGGAAGAGATGGGGGAGGTAACAATAATGGCTGGGGCGGCAGTTTTGAATTCTTACAAGCGTGTGGTCTAATGACTTTACCTATCAGCATGGCTTTAATTAAAATACTAATTTCTCTTATTATATCAGTATTTATTATTTTTAATCGTAATATCTTCCATAGACATTCAAAGGGAAAAGGAGGGGAAGGATTTTTCACAGGGAGTATGAATGCCTGGGAGAAAGGAAGATATAGAGAACCAGTTCTATATTTCTGGGGGTCCTGAGTGGCGTTTAGTGGCGTTGGATTGAATGAGAACAGTTAGACTAAATTCTTAGTTCATAACTGTTTCAACTTGCCATGGAGTTTTGAGTTTAATATATACTGGTATCACACAAAGAGCCCAGAGAAAGAATCACAGCTGTGAAGGGGTTACAAATTATACAAAAACCTATTAGAGTCTAAAAAGTAGAGAGATAGGTCCAGGGTCAAAGGCCAAATTCCAACCACCAATTAGTAGGAGGTTAATTCTGGGAGCAGAAATATATTTCATACATATCCTAAACAGATTGAGTCCTGTTTTCTTGATTTACAGGATTGTATGTGGTCAGATAAAGTCTTGTCTAGCTTTGTCTGTTTCCAGCCTTGTTTATCTTGTTGGACCCAGATTTTCTGGCCCAGATTCGGTTGTGGCCGGAGGAATCACACTGACAATGCAATACGCAAGGAGAGGCTCATTTATTTACTAGCAATGATGCTAGGGTCAGTAGGCAGAGAGGCATGCCTGACTGACCTCTTGGTTCTCTTAGCCAAGGGTTTTTATGGGGTTTCTGGAGAAGGGGGTCTGGGAACATACGTCATCAAGGGGGGATGTTAAGGTCAGGGGGTCAGGAAGCATTTGCAACTTATCTCTGGAGGAGATAAGGAAGACAGTGCTGGGAAACATTTTGGGGCTGGGGGTTTCAGGAGACTGAACAAGGCAGGGGCCAGGAAGCAGCTTACTGAACAGACTAGAAATAGTTCAGTAGTCTATCAGGCTGATTTTTAGGCCCAAAAATCTAAGTAATATAATTTTTGGAGTTCAGGCTTCTTAATTATCAAGGAGAGAAATTGTTAATTGTTAAACTGTTGGTTTGCTAAGGACTCAAAGCTTTCCAATGAGAATATTAAGAAAAGGTGGGGATCTGAAAAGGAGTCAAAAGAGGAGTCTCACATTTTTACCTATTTGAGACTGTTTCTCTTATTGGCCTCCCACAGGAAGCATGATATTTAAAAAAGAAAGAAAGAAAAAAAGCTCTAAAGGAAAGAATTTGAAGGAGAATAAACATTTTTTAAAGAAGTACTTATTGAGGGCCAACATGGTGGATAGAGCCCCCAGTCTGGAGTTGGGAGGACCTGGGTTTAAATCTGGTTTCAGACACTTCCTAGCTATGTAACCCTGGGTAAGTCTCAACTCTGATTGTCTAGCCCTAAATGCTCTTCTGTCTTAGAATTGATACTAAGACAGAAACATGGGTTTAAAAAGTGCTTAGAGATATAACTTTGAAGGATTATATAGTGGACTAGGCACTGGATTTGGAGTGAGAGTGCAGGGTGGGGTGGGGGAACCTGGCTCTGATATTTTTTTATCTTTGTGACAAATTTGCTTCTTTCTAGATCTAAATTTTCTCACCTGCAAAATTAAACTAAATAATTTTTGACCTTTCTACCTCTGAGTCCTATGATACCTTCATTCAACAAGCATTTATTGAGTTTCTGCCTGGTACTATGCTAGGATTTGTTGATGTTGAATCATGTCCCATTTTTTGTGACCCCATTTTGAGTTTTCTTGGCAAAGGTACTAGAGTATTTTGCCATTTCCTTCTCTAACTCATTTGATGACAGATGAGGAAATGGAGGCAAATAGGGTAAAGTGACTTTCCCAGGGTCACACAGTATCTGAAGCCAGATTTGGACTCAGGAAGAATATTCTTCCTGACTTCAAGCTGATATGGGGCTACAGGGTTCCCTGGACACCCTAAGTCTCTAGAGGAATCCCAGGCCAAAAGAATACATGAGGAATTCCTCGATCCTGGACCCCACTAGTGTTGGTGGTAAAGAAAGCCAGCCCTGGTGCAAGTAAAGTGATAATTGCATAAACAAGGAATCTCTGAGAGAGAGATTTCCTTTGGTTTTAGGTGTATTTCCCCTAGTATTATGATAAGGGTTTTAGCACAGATGTATACCTTCTGTTTGCATCTCAACCATCAAGATTCTCTGAGATATCAATGCACCCACCTTTATGATCAGGGCCTAATATGGGTCATAAACAATATATACCTCTGCTTCTACTGCAGCCACCAGGACACCTCAGGTGGAATGTCACCTAATCCTCCTTATTTGTCTCCCTCCCCATCCTCCTTTCCAGGCCATATAGTCTGTTCCTTTAAGGTATAAAAATCCTGGACTCCTTCTCCCCAAAGGGAAGCATTCATCTGCACCTGCCTCCCAGCCATTCACTCAATAAATTCCTTTATTTTAAAAGAGTCATTGGAACCTGGTAATTCTTTTAAGTAGCCTCCTTCTTGAAGCAGGTAGTATTAAACTCTCCTACAACAAGGCTGGGCACTAAACCTACATTGCCACCTTGTTTTGCTGGTACCAGGGGTCCAAAAACAAAAACGAAAAAGAGTCCTTGCCCTCAAAGAACTTCCATTCTATTGAGAGAATACAATATGTACAGAGAAAATTAAGTGTAAAAAATGAAGAAAGTAATTTCCAAAGTGTGAAAGATGAAGTTCAGAAAGACTCCTCTCAAAGAATCACTAAGATGGAGTCAGGGAGCCTTTCCATCAAAACAAGTTAAGTTTGTGTTCCCAACCTAAGCCCCATTTTAGAGGATTGAAACAGTCCTTATTTTGATTGGTTAGAAGGCTATAGGGTATATAAATAATAGGATTGAAACAATCCTTGTTTTGATTGGATAAAAGGCTACAAGATATGTAGATAAGATTGAAACCTTGTTTTGATTGGTTAAAAGGCTATAGGACCCTGTTAGTGAAGTTGTGCACCTGGAGAGGGCTGCTCTGTTCCCTCTCTCCACAGCACCTGAGGACAGTGCTCACATGCCCTGCCCCTCTGTCCAGCAGACCAGTGTGAGCACTTCTTCTCTCCACTCTCTGGGATAATGCAGGGACTGATAGGTGGCTTGAAGGTACACTTTGGGCATGCAATCTCTAAAATGTTCACCAATGCTGCTATAGGATATGTAGATAGATAGGATTGAAACCTGGTTTTGATTGGATAAAAGGCCATAGGATATGCAGATAGGATTGAAATGGTCCTTGTGTTGGTTGATTAAAAACTGCTTGAATAGTTAGGATAATTGGTTTTGTGAATTGAGCCTTCTGATTAGCTAGTTTTTGAGATAAGATTATAACTCTCAAATTATCAGTCAATGGTGAACTAGGGGAGGGACTGTGTTTGAGTCAGGGACTAAGATAAAAGAAGGTTGCCTGCTGCCATATTTTATACTTGCTTGCTGGTTGTAACACTTGTAATCCTGGCTCTGGAGTATTGGTCTCACAAAGAAGGGGTACTCAATTATGCACAGAGATGGATACACTGTGGTAAAATCAAATGTGATGGACTTTTCTACAAGCAACAGTGTAATGATCCAGGACAACTATGAGAGGCCTATGAGAAAGAAAGCTATTCACATTCAGAGGAAGAACTGTGGAGTAGAAACACAGAAGAAAAACAACTACCTGATCACATGGGAGGATGGGGATATAATTAGGGATGCTGACTCAAAATGAGCACCCTATCGCAAATACCAATAATATGGAAATAAGTCTTGATCAATGACACATGTAAAACCCAGTGGAATTGTGCATCGGCTATGGGAGGGGGTGGGAGGAGAGGAGGGATAGAACATGAATTCTATAACCACGGAAAAATGCTCTAAATTAATTAATTAATTAAAAATTTTAAAATTAAAAAAAAAAGAGAGGGTACTCACATATGAAGAATAGGATAGGTAGCTCTTGAGAGGAGCTTTGGAAATCTCAATTTCTGCAAGAAGCCTTTTCAGGCCTTCCTTAATTCTGGTACCTTTCCTCTCAGATTAAACTTCCATTTTCCCACTTTAACTCTGTTGATCTCTTGAGTCATCCTTAATAGTTTTGGGCCTCAGTATCTTCATCTGTAAATTAAAGGGATCATAGATGTAGTGCTTGGAAAGGATATTAGAGGTAATTTAATCTAACCTACTTATTGAATAACTGAGGAAAACCTACAGAGGTTAAACAATTTGTGACAAATCAATTAGTAGCAGAGCCTGGATATGAAACAAAGGATTCCAAATCCTATGCTTTCCACTACACTGTATTATTTCTCAGGAGTTTAAGGGGATACCCTCCAAGGTTTCTTCTAGTATTATCTATGAATCTGTGTGTATCATCACATAGGGGTTTTGCCACTGGCTCTGATGACTCTGGAAGAAAGTGAGGCTGAAGGCTATGTGTAATTCTGCCTCACTTAAATGTGATTTATGCATGAATCAAAAGACATTGCCAGTGATGTCATTTTGGCCCTCTTGAGTACAAAGGACCACAACCAACCAACCCACTTCACAGAGGATAACTCATGGGTGTATTGTTTTGTACAGGTTGTGACATCACATAATAGTTTCAGATTCTTGTAAC
Source organism: Gracilinanus agilis (assembly GCF_016433145.1). NCBI lineage: Eukaryota > Metazoa > Chordata > Mammalia > Didelphimorphia > Didelphidae > Gracilinanus > Gracilinanus agilis. Next base: position 409,341,463 of record NC_058132.1, on the reverse strand, counting down.
TGCTGAGTGAGCTGCTAGGAAGCACTCTAACCATGCTGCCTCCCCCACCCCCCCCTTTGTGGGTCGGAATGAATAGATATGCTAATTTGGCAGCAGGGCGCCTTATCTTCTCCAGCCGCTAGAGGACAATCAAATCTTGAACTATTTCCCCCCTCAGAGTGGCTACCTTTGCCCTTTCTGCTTAGAAGGGGTGACGTTTTCCTCCAAGAGTTATTGATTCCTGCATCCAAGTTTAGGAAATGAAATATAAATATGAAAAAGATATAAATGACTAAAGTTATGTGGCTTTGGTTCCCACTAGTTAGTGTGAATAATTTAGGATCTCTTCCCTTTCGTTTTCCATTGATCCAGATACAATGTAGTGGGGGTTGAGGGTTGTCACTACAGATTTAATATATATAGAATTAAGAGAGAATATAGAAACTCTCTCAAACTTGCATTGTTATTTCTTTTATGCCCTTTCCCCTCCTCAATCTGTATGGGGAATGTTCTCACAAACTCCTGAAGCTGATGGAGAGTGCAAAGAGGGGATGTGCTTTCAGTCCTCCCATAAGGAGGAAGGAATATAGAGAGAGTCAAGGCTGATTTTCACTGGTTCAGCAATTTGATAGCTGGCAGGATTAATAGTACCTGGAAGTCATTAGCAGGCTCTGATTTGCAGATAATTACTGGCATTTCTTCCCCTTGTGGTTGACCCTGGAGTCCCCAGGGAGAAAAACCAATAAAGTAGAGCCATCTTTCCTTTATATCATGTTGTCTATCTTAGAGAAGTTTACTATAAGACAGTTTCATTTTCTATAGAAGGGCTTTAGAATCTCCTTTCCCTAGGTCCCCTTTGAATCATACTAGGACCCCTGCAAGAGTTAGAAAAGCAGCCAAAATGAGGCAAATCTCCTGGAGTTATTTGTAAATACTAAGGGAATCTTAAGTGTCTGAAGCAATCAACTTAGCATTCTATAGGTTCTTTTGGCCTGAAAATACTGAAGCCAAAAAGTGCTGATGCCAAAATACCCAGGGTGTTTGAATTGTTGGGCCAGTGAAATCCAGTTTAACTGGTTGTACCGCATAGGCTTGGTGAAAAGAAACAGCTTGACAGGTTTGGTATGCACCTCCCCTGGTACCACTTTCAAGTAGCCTAGATAACTGGGCAAACACCCCTATGGAAGCTTTTCTCTCTGTGATAATATAGCCTTTCCCACCATTGGCTGTAAAAAATGTATGGGGGTGTGGAGGATGGCTCTGTCCTTCACCCTTCACTGATCATGGAGAGGCTTTCTCTTTGATGGGAGTAGGGGGTAAGGCTGCCAAGGTCAAGGCACAACAGTCTCCTGGGAGTGGGTCAGATACACAAGGGTTCTATTGGTTTATAAGTGGTTTTTCCCCTCTTTAGAAAGTGGGGTGGTGGCTGAAAACAAAAAAGTGTTCCGAAATTTCTTAATCAAAGTTCAAGTAGATTGCTAAAGCACAGGAAGTACAATCTTGAAGTCTGAATTCCCTAGATGGTATGATGATCTATAACTATATTGCCCAGGACTCTGGATCTATATATTATATATAGGCAGCTAGGGAGGAGTCTGGGCACACTACCTGATGTCCCCTGTGGTTTGGGGGTTAATACCAATGGGCAAAATGAACCATAGGGAAAATATTAAGGATCAGGCCACCTGGCTCTGGGGTACGATCAGATCCTGGCTTATGGGATTTATTTCTGGGTAAGCTGGATACATGGTACTTTCCAAACTCTGGCCCTCTGCATAATAGGCAATCTCCAAATAGGGGATAATTCTGATCAAAATCTGCTGTGTGTTGAAGTTGAGCACTAGTTAATTTCTTTATCTTATATATGCCCCTGACTGGAGCATGTAGTGCTGGGAGCAGAGGATGAATGAAAACCTGTGAGAACCAGTTTAAATGATATGGCCCATACTCCTCACTCCCCCACCCTCAGGATGCATGCTCCTATAAGACTAAGCATTATCCCTTCCTGCCTCGCAGGTCCTTTCTGAATGGCAGGGTTAAGTTCCCTCCCCCCTGCCCTTCCTCCACTCCTTAATATTGTTCATCCTACATTTCTGGAGAGGACCAATCTACCAAAACATCTTGCAGCAATGATATTGTGACTTGAGAGTGAATTGGATTTAAGTGAGGCAGAGCTACACAAGGTCATCAACCTTTCTCTAGTGGAAAGGCAAAAGTCAGGTTGATTGATGACAGCCCAGTTTGCAATGAATGACCTTGGCATCTTTCATGTCTGACCAAGCTCTAGGCAATTCCACATTGCTTGCTTCAGCTGTCATCTTGGCCACTGTAATAAATCATTCTCGCCCCCAAGGGAAGCCTTCATACACTTGGGGTTGACATTCTCCTGACAGGTTAGAGGCCTGTCAATTACCCTACACATGTTTAGCTCCTCCGCTCTTTTCTGAGAGGGGTACTGCGTATGCTACAGTTTCTTGGAGCCACAAGTGAGAATCAGGTAAAAGTAGACATCAAAGGTGGATGAGCAGCCCTGGAAAGGGCTCAGCAAGCCCCACACCAAGGGTGCTAGTCTTCCCTGAACATTCCATATATAAGTATAATCAGTGGGCTCTAAACAGCAGCAGGCATAAGTGGCTACTTCAGAGAAGATTGATTGGTCATTTAGCCAGAAAGAAGCAAACAATTAGCAGAACTGATAGAATAAAGCTATTTGTCTCAGTGTGCAAAGCATATTAAGACATTATGGACCTCTTCTTGGACTTCTAGTGAGAAAGCACCATTCTGACAAAAATGGAGAGTGGCAAATACATGGTAGCTAGCACATGTACCTGCCTAGGTGATCTTGAGACTCGATCTCAGAGCTTTTGAAGGTGCTTCTGATTTGTTTTCTTAGCCATTCTGGGATGAACATCTTTAGCTTTGGGAGCAACTTTATAATTTCAGGAGGTCTAGAGTTTCTGGGTTTTTTCCATTGGTGCTGGCTACACTGTCAGTCTGACTGAAGGGACTTTGATCCAAGAGACAAAGAGACCACTGTAAGCTTTAATGGAGGAAGGAAGGAGAAGGAGAACAGAGGGAAGAAGTGGCAAGGGGGAGCCTGATGCCAGTAGATGGCTATGGAGACCCACTGGAGTGGGGGAGATGTAGGGTCTTACAGATTTGGGGAAGGAAGGGGGTGTAGGGGCAAAGCAACTTGGGTTGTCTCTGGGGAGGGTGAGCTACTTGGATTAACTTCATTGAATGTCCCTGAGGGAGGGATGGGGTAGTTCTCAGGAATTGAGAGTCCTGATGCTCAGCCTTGCAGTACAGGTAGTAAAGTCCTGGAATTCTGCAGATGTTGGAGGGGGACTAAGGTCTGTCATTTACTTTGGGGAAAACTCATCTGTAGCTACTGATATGTTTCTTGAAGAAGGAATGACTATTGGCAGGAGTATGAATCTAACCTCTTAACTGGCTTTTTGGATGAAGTAGACTTTGCCCAGGGCCACAAAGCTAGTGTTTGAGATCAGGTTTAAAGTCAGGTTTTTCTGATTTAGGGCCAGCATCCCCTGCTTTACCTAGGGGAATGGAAAATGCCAGTTCAGAAGACCCAAATAATGTTGCCATTTTAAGTATCAACTTTCCCTGAAAGGATAATAGCAGTTATACATTTCTGTGACAACAGGAGCTTTGGGGTTAAGAATTTCTTTTGTAAAAAAATGAGAAAGGACTTGTTTGCACAACAATATTTATAGTTCCTTTTTGTGGTGACAAAGAATTGGAAACTATATCCTTCAATTGGGGAATGGCTGAACAAATTGTGGTATATGATGGGAATGGAATACTATTGTGCTATAAGGAATGATGAACAAGATTTCAGAGAGTTGGAAAGACCTAGGGAACTAATGTAGAGTGAAATAAGCAGAACCAGGAGACTATTATACATAGTAACTGCAATGTTGTGGGATTGATTAAATGTGATAGAATGATCCAACACAATTGTTTGGGACTTAGGAACTCAAAGAAAGCAAGGACTTTCCACCCCCCCTTTATCTCCAATGTTTACAGTGCTTGGCATATAGTAGGCAATCAGTATTACCAGAGCCTAGAAGGTAGCGATTAATTAATGAATGCTGGTTGATTTCACTTGACTATTTTATATTGCAAATGGTGAATCTTTATATTCCCTCCTTTTGGACATAAACCTAATTGAAACTTCAAGTGATTTCCCCAAGTCGACTCAATCCAAAAGTCACCTTCGAATACAAAAACAAACAGGCGATTTAGGATCTTTGGCGTCCTCCTCCTCTCTCCCTAATATCCAAGAGCTCCTACAGAAAAGGAAACAAGTTCAGGAAGGTCAAGTGGTCATCGCTTTACAGCAAGTTTGTCCCGCTCGCTCTCTTCTTGAGAATGTCTTTCTTGGACTGCAGCAGTGGGAAAGGCTTACTCCAGCAACCCTGAAGCGCTGAACTCCAGGCTCCTTCTTCCCCCGCCTCTGCGGATAGCGAGTCTCCGCCGCATCATCCCCAACACAGTGGCACCTCCCCCGGGGATCCAGTTTCCCCCCCTCTCCCCATACTCCAAACTCGCGCTCAGCCCGGGGGACCTCTCCGCCCCAGCAGCCCCTTCGGCCCCCTACTCAGTTTCAGCCCCTCTTCCTAGCCCTGGCTCCAGTAGCTTCGCCCCCCGCGGTACACGCGAGCGCTCCGCTCCGCCCCCCGCAGCAGCTTTCCGTGTCCGGATTGGTCGCACGCTGCCCCTGCGCTCAGCTTTCCTTTCACTCTCCCGCCCCATCCCCTTTCCCACCTAACCTCCGGCAGTCGGGAGTTGGGAAAGAGGAACTGTAGAGAAGGTGAGGAAGCCACCCGGGCCCCAGTCTGGCGCTAGAGCAACTGAGGCTAACCGGAAGGGGTGGTGGAGGGAGAGAAGGAGAGTAAATTGTCCCGCAGGAACCTCGCGCCTCCGGGAGACTACTGTCGGTTTGTTGAATAGGAAAAGCTCTTTGGGGCTGCCGGCTGGGTTGGGGGAGGGAGAAAAATCGCATTGGGAGGGAGGGGGCGCTCGCGCCACTGCCCCACCCGCCGCCTCCCTCCGTGCGCTGCACCCCGCCCGCGGCCGTTTTCTCCGGGGCGCCCTCCCCCCTGCTTCCGGCTTGTGCGCGCCCAGAGGGGAGGGGGACGGAAGTGTTTCCACTTCCTTTTCCTTTCTTTCCTTTCCTCTTTCTCGTCCCTTTTCTGCAGGGGGGTCTCTGCCCTGGCTCGGAGTTCTCCCGGCTCTCTCCTTTAATTCTTCTCCGAGCAAATCCCCGCAGCCAGGCTTTCTGGTATCCATACGGCCTAATCCAGGTCATCGGCCCACGATCCCGCTCTGGCGGAGCGGTGGGGTTAAACTGGTCGGGTCGGCTGCTCATTTTTGTTGATTGCTCACCCTCCGGCGCGGTGTTAGCGTCATTTCCCGGGTCGGCGGCAGCAAATCAAGGCCGGCAAGGCCTGGGTTTGCAGAGTCTTTTCGGGAATATGTTTTTGGGTAAAGCTCCCGAGACTCGTCGAAACCTCGGGCCGGGAGAAATTTCCGATGACATAATTTGTTCTCAAAAGCTTCGCCCACCTCAATTTGTTGCAGAAGGTGGTATCTGGTCATTTTAAATACATCCTAGTGGTAACAGTAACCACGGATTTGCTTTTTGGGACAGGCCGGAAAGATTGCCATTTTAAGTGTTCTTAAGGACCTTGAGAGAGATGCGAAAAAGGGAAGGAAAGTCTGACCTTCCAGGCAAAAAGGTCACTGCAGCAGGCGCTTTATTTACTTAGAAAAGGTTTCCAGAGTGAAGTCTCCCAAAAATAAATTTGTATTTCTTTTCTCTTTACTATCTTAGTTACAAACTAGCCTTTATTCCTTCCCATATTGCTTCTGAGATTTGCTATGGACTCCTTTCAGTTTACTCCTGTAAGGAAAATTGCTAGTATGTTAGCATTCACAAGGACGTGTAATGGCTTTTCATTTTGTTCGTAATGGATAAAAATGTAAGAATGGTTGGGGAACGAGAAGCAAAATATATTTCGAGAATTCAGCCCTTTGTTCTCATAATTAAGAGGCTTAAATGAACATCGGTACTGTTTTAAATTGAGCTGTAAGAGTTCGTGGCTTCTGGAGAGATTTACTGTATTGCAGGAAAAATTATCTGGTTTTGAGCTGATAAAATCACTTTCAAAACATTTGTAAGTAAAGTGCAATATTACATTTTTTAAAAAATAGCTTAGAGTGTCCATGCTGGCACCTCCTTAAAGCTTAACACTTTAAATGGTCCGCAAGACAATTTGGATTATTAATTAATAATATGTCTCGATGTCTAGGCAATAAATAGTATTTCAGTAAAAAACTTATAAGCAGATGTCTCTTTTAAAGGAAGATTATTATTCCTATTTATCTTTGTGTACTGGGTGTTCCTAAAGGGTGCAATTTTAAACTATTAAAGCTTTTGGGATAGCCTGTGTATATCTTATTTATTCTTAGTTTGCATTTCTTCCCCTCTCCTCCATATTGTGAACTCCTTGAGTGCTGGGATAGTTTTTGCCTTCTCCCCAGGACTTAGCTCATTTCTTTGAATATTGTTCATTTAACCTGAGTATGAGGTTATGTATACATATTTGGAGGATTATAAAAATTAGTGGGATGAAAGGGAAAGTAAGAACAGACTAATTTTATTTTCTTAGTTTCCTGTATTAATTATCTGTTAAAGCCTCACTTGCCACCGGGACCTTGGGTGAATCACTCTCTTGGCTTCAGTTCCTCATCTTTAAAAGGGAAGGGATTGATGAAGATTGCCTCTTAGGTCCCTTCCAGCTCTTTACTCTAAAATCATATTTTTATAAGTGCTCCAGGAAACAAGGACATTTTTTTTACTCAATTCATTTATACGTCTTTATGTATTTATACATATATTTATACTGACAAATGTACATACATGTGTGTAGTGTCTTGGTAGATAATAGTGAAAGTTAATACTCTTACTATACCCAGATCAAAAGCTTCCCTCTATTTTCTTTGGAAAACAACAACATTCCTGAATTCTCAATGTAGTCAGTTTTTAGGCCATGTGTTTCCTTTTACTGGCAAAAACAATATGTAGGTCATCAGCCCAATCTCTTTCACTGAATCTGTAGTCTTTGTGGCATGCTTCTCTGAAGGGGGTTAGGAAGCTGAGAACTATTTCTAACCCAGTTTAGAGAAGAGAAGAAAGTAAGCAGTGAACCAATAGTATGCAGTCAGATAATTGAAAATTGATTATATTCCTACAGTGATTTAAGTGAATGATTATTACAGCCTTACTATTATTATGCTTTTTTTGATTGTCCCTTTTTACTAACTTGAATTTATTTTGTATGTATACTCATGTTATTTTTTTAATATATTTATGTCACTCCCTGCACTTTAAAGGTTAGGGAACGTTTCATTTTTGTCATGGTTTATCTCAGTAGGTTTCCAATACTAAATTCTTTTGAATGAGGTCTAAAATACCAAAGTCCTCTTTTAACAGGCTGTGTTTCATTGTCTTCAGTGTTTCATTGAATCTGTGATCTCCATTTTTATTTAATTTTTTTCCCATCAGATCATATAAACCATGCATATTTTCTTGTGCAATGAAATTTTTGTTCATGTTCTAAAAAGCCATCAAAGAAGAGTCACATTTCGTGGTATCTTGTTCAGTTCTTCAGGCTGTCCATCCCCAGCTCTTGCACCACACTCAGGCTCACCTCCTATTCCTGGCATACATTTCCTTAATATTAGGTAGTAGAGTGGGGTGGTAGAGAGCACTATGGAGTTAAAAGTCAAGAAGGACCTGAATCCAACCTTAGATACTCATTTGTTGCTATGGGCAAGTCACTTAAATCTCATCTGTAAAATGAGAATTTAAAAAAAGCATCCACTTTTTAGAGCTGTTGAAAGGATCCAATGAGATGAGGTATATAAAGTGTTTTGCAAATCTTAAAAGGATTATATAAATGCTAGCTTATATATATAGTTCATTGAAAATATGGAAATATGTATTACATGAAAGTACTGATATGATCTATATTACACTATTTACTGCCTCAGGGATGGAGCGAGGGAGAGAATATGAATAGAAAGAAGTCAGAAAATGATCTGGTTCTAGATGTAATTGGGAAAAGGGAAAAAAAATTGCCGTAGCCTACCTTTTTTTTTTAAACCTTATTTTCCGTCTTAGAATCAATACTGTATATAGGTTCTAAGGCAGAAGAGTGGTAAGGAAGGGCTAGGCAATGGGGTTAAGTGACTTGCCCAGTATCACACAGCTAGGAAGTGTCTGAGGTCAGATTTGAACCCAGGACCTCCCATCTCTAGGCCTGGCTCTCAATCCACTGAGCCACCTAGCAGCTCCCATAGACTACTTTGTAAATTCCACCCCCTACAGCATTTTATTGCCTTTTTTTTTAAATTGCCTTTCTGAAATTGATTTGCCAAGATTCTTAACCTCCAGCTTCCTTGAGATAACAGTCATGTTTAAAACTATATATTTTCTGTTGGGAAATGATTAGGAATGTTAAAAGGACTACCTAATTTCTCAACAGCAATCCAGTCTATTGTCTTCTATTAAATTTTGAGTTAGGAGTTATGGTCTATCTGCAGTGCTTGTCACTGATAATAATGCACTCACATCTGTACAACTTGGTATACTGACCATCTACTTCTAAAAAGTCTGGGTAGCAGGTGGTTTTTAATCTATCCAGAGATTATATGAGAGACTTCCCCATACATTGAGTATAGTGTATAAAATCCCAGCTTGTACCCATGAAAGCATGGTTGCAAGTTTTTATACACTACAGAAGTCCTCCAGATACTCCTGTTTGTGAGATACTGTGTTGATGAACTTTAGGAACATTATTGGCCTTGACAAGATCCATTACTCATAGGATCATGGTTTTATAATTGAAAGGGACCTTAGAATTTATCTAGTTCAACCATTTCATTTTTTCAGATGGAAAAACTGAGGCCCAGAAAGGTAAAGTGACTTGCCCAAGGTCACACAGGTAGCAAATGACAGAATCAAGATTAATTTCTCTTGAATTGATTCTCAAGTTCATCTCTTCTCCATACTATACTATACTATACTATACTATACTATACTATACTATACTATACTATACTATACTATACTATACTATACTAACTATACTATACTATATTATATTAAAAGTATTTAAGAAGATTAACAATTAGTTTGTCACTCATAATTTTGAATTTAAGCAGAATTTTAAGCTTGTACTTTCTACTTAAACCTTGTTTTGCTCACAGTGATTAATTCTGTAGTATACTTGCTTGGAAGATAATAATTTGAAAAATGCTATTGTTCAAAACATTTAAACAAACTTCTTAAATTTTAATAATTTATGTGATAGCTTTTAAGGTATAAAATATTCACACAGTATCATTAGAAGTTAGAATTTATGTCTAACTTGAGAAAACAGCTTTCTAGAATATCTTCTGGCAAGATTTGAACAATAAAATTAACCAGATTCATACTCTAGGCTTTATTTTTCTATAGAATTTAACTGTCTTTTCCCCTCCAAATTGCAAGTGTTGGGACAGAGACTTTCTTCCTTTCAAAATATTTCTCAGCCATTGTTAACGAAGAAAACCATGATTAAGGTCCATTTTTAAATTCACAATCTAATTCAAATTCAAATTCACAACAATTCAAATTCACAATCTAATTGGGTAGAGAACATGAAAATAATTAGGTGCTAATTATTTATCTTGAATTATGTGTGTATTTTATATGTATATATAGATATATAGATATATACATCTATATATACATATAAAATGTTTTGTTTGCATATACACATATGCACAGTTTACATATACACACAAGATCTTTACATATGTAAGGGGGTAAAAAGGGATTTTGGTTGGGTGATTATTAAAAGGTTAAGTCTTCAGGGAATTGAATAATTATCAATCCCTAATTAAAGAATAGCCTCAAGTCAAAATGACTTCTATGGAAGTTTATTTACAAATGAAAAGAGGAAGAGAAAATAAGAAAATCGGATAGGATAAGTAATCTTACACACTAAGTAATTTGCTCTTGTCCCCTAGTCTAACCCAGGCAGATCTAATTAGTCCTTAATCAAAGGAGTCTCAGCCTTGAGCCTAAGACCCAAGGGCCTGAGATGAATGACGCAGAAGCTTCAGCCACAGAATCTCTTTTGAAAGAGCAGTTTCTTTAGAGAAGTCCTAGAAGATTTAGTCTTCACTCACCACATGTAGTTCTAAGGCAGTAATGGGCAAACTACGGCCCGCAGGCCAGTTCTCCTCCCCCCCCCCCCAAATGTGCTATCAGGTCTGTGACATTATTCCTAATCAGACGAATATAATGAGTAGGATACAATACAATGAAACCTCGAAAAAGTTGCCTTAAAAACAGACTGACATGAGCATTTCCTTTCCTTTGGCGCCCCCCCTTTAAAAAGGTCCATCACTGTTCTAAGGGCAAGATTTAAGAACAGTCTCACCAAGGTCTCAGGGTCCCAGGTCCAGCACTCCTCCAGGTCCAAGTCACACAAGAAGAGAGCCACAGGAAGTTGTCACTCTTTTAAAGGGGCTTCTTTTGTGTCACTTCCTGTGCCTTCCTCTTAGTTTACGTGTCCAATCATAACAGACACTTTTCTTAGGACTGCCCAGGAGGCAGTCAGTAAATTCTGATTGTCACTTGCTCTAGCACATGTGGGTCACAGACCTCCCAACTTGTGAATTAAGCGGAGTTGTTTACACTTTTGGTGATTAGATTTGAGAATGGGCAAGGTAGATTTAATCTCATTATCACACTTAATATATACATATATGTTTGTACATTAACATACAAGATATATACTTAGGTAGATGTTATTAAAGTATCTAAATTTATAGAACACATCATAAAAGTCTTAATTTATTTCTATTCCTGGTATTTCAATCCTTCCCTCCATTTTCCACATCACTGAATCTGTAACTATTTAATGTTCTCTTGGTTCTACACATTTCACTTTTTTTTTTTTACAAATACTCATTTATTCAAAGTTACAATATTACTTCATTTTTTTCAGTCATGTCTCACTTTTTGTGATCAATTTGGGATTTTCTTGTCAAAGATACCGGAGTGGTTTATCATTCCTTTCTCCAGTTCATTTTATTTATTTTTAATTTATTTTTAAATTTAGAATATTTTCCCATGGTTACATGATTCATGTTCTTTCCCTCTCCCCCAAATACCCCCCACGCCCCTGGTGGCCGATGCACAGTTCCACTGGATTTTTACATATATCATTGATCAAGACCTATTTCCATAGTTGCAGTTGGGTGATCATTTAGCGTATACATCCCCAAAAATATCCCTATCAACCCATGTGTTCAAGCAGTTGTTTTTCTTCTGTGTTTCTACTCCCACAGTTCTTCCTCTGGATGTGGATAGTGTTCTTTCTCATAAGTCCCTCAGAATTGTCCTGGATCATTGCATTGCTGCTAGTAGAGAAGTCCATTATGTTCGATTGTACCACAGTATCAGTATCAGTATTCAGTCTCAGTGTATAATGTTCTCCTTGTTCTTCTCCTTTCACTCTGTATCAATTCCCGGAGGTTATTCCTGTTTACTTGGAATTCCTTCAGTTCATTATTCCTTTGTGCACAATAGTATTCCATCAGCAACAGATACCACAATTTGTTCAGCTATTCCCCAGTTGAAGGACATTCCCTTATATTCCAATTTTTTCCCACCACAAAGAGTACGACTATAAATATTTTTTTACAAGTCTTTTCCTCTTTGATTTCTTTGGGGTATAAACCTAGCAGTGGTACGGCTGGATCAAAGGGCAGACAGTCTTTTATAGTCCTTTGGGCATAGTTCCAAATTGTCATCTAGAATGGTTGGATCAATTCACAACTCCACCAGCAATGCATTAATGTCCCAATTTTGCCACATACCCTCCAACATTTATTACTTTTCTTTGCTGTCTTGTTAGCTAATTTTCAAGGTGGTACCTCAGAGTTGTTTTGATATGCATTTCTCTAATTATAAAAGATTTAGAACACTTTTTCATGTGTTTGTTGATAGTTTTGATTTCTTTATCTGAAAATTGCCTATTCACGTCCCTTACCCATTTATCGATTGGGGAATGTCTTGATTTTTCGTACAATTGATTAAGCTCCTTATATATTTGAGTAATTAGACCTTTGTCAGAGTTTTTTGTTATAAAGATTTTTTCCCCATTTGTTGCTTCCCTTCTAATTTTGGTTGCATTGGTTTTCTGTCTCTTAGGCAAGTACCATATTGTTTTGATGACTACTGCTTTATAGTACAGTTTAAGATCTGGTACTGCTAGGCCCCCTTCCTTTACATTTTTTTTTTTATCATTTCCCTTGATATTCTTGATCTTTTCTTCTTCCAAATGAACTTTGTTATAATTTTTTCTAATTCTGTAAAAAAGTTTCTTGGTAGTTTGATAGGTATGGCACTAAATAAGTAAATTAATTTGGGTAGAATGGTTGTTTTTATTATGTTAGCTAGTCCTACCCATGAGCAGTTAATGTTTTTCCAGTTGTTTAGATCTAGTTTTAATTGTGTGGAAAGTGTTTTGTAGTTGTGTTTGTATAATTCCTGTATTTGTCTTGGTACATAGATTTCTAAGTATTTTATATTGTTTAGAATGATTTTAAATGGAATTTCTCTAACAACTGCTGCTGAGATGTGTTGGAAATATATAGAAATGCTGATGATTTATGTGGTTTTATTTTGTATTCTGCAACTTTGCTAAAGTTATTGATTATTTCCATTAGCTTTTAAGTTGATTCACTAGGATTTTTTAAGTAGACCATCATTTCATCTCTAAAGAGTGATAGCTTGGTCTCCTCATTGCCTATATTAATTGCTTCAATTTCTTTTTCTTCTCTAATTGCAACTGCCAGTGTTTCTAGTACAATCTTAAATAATAGAGGTGATAATGGGCATCCTTGTTTCACTCCTGATCTTATTGGGAAGGCTTCTAATTTATCTCCATTGCAGATGATGCTTGTTAATGGTTTTAGATATATACTGTTTATTATTTTTAGGAAAGGACCTTCTATTCCTATACTTTCTAGTGTTTTCAATAGGAATGGGTGTTGTATTTTGTCAAAGGCTTTTTCAGCAAATATTGAGATAGATGTGATTTTTGTTGGTTTGCTTGTTAATATGGTCAATCATGTGAATGGCTTTCTTAATATTGAACCATCCTTGCATTCCTGGTATAAATCCCACCTAATCATAATGAATAACCCTATAAATATATATATAGTAAATAAAGTTTAAATATTTCCTATTAACACTCTCTTCCTCTCCTTCTTGTAATGGTATTCATACCCTCCCTTTCCCATGCAGCTCTTTGTGTGGTATAGATTATCCTATTTTTCTTATTCCTTCAAGTTTCTCTTGGTGCCATCTTCTATTTTCCCCCTTTTCTTTTTTTTGCATATATTGTCTTAGGCCATTTAGTACTCCAACCTCTCCCTATGAATAATTCTTCTAATTACTATAATAGTGAATACAATTTTTTTTTTAACCCTTGTACTTTGGTGAATTGTTTCATAGGTGGAAGATTGGTAAGGGTGGGCAATGGGGGTCAAGTGACTTGCCCAGGGTCACACAGCTGGGAAGTGGCTGAGGCCAGGTTTGAACCTAGGACCTCCTGTCTCCAGGCCCGACTCTCACTCCCCTGAGCTACTCAGCTGCCCCCATGAATACAATTTTTGAGAGTTACACGTAACATTTCTCCATATAGGAATACAAATAATTTGATCTTATTGAAGCCCTTAAAGAAGCAAATTTAAAAAGAATTTTTTTTTCTTTCCCCCTCTCTTTCTCATTTACCTTTTCATGTTTCTCTTGATTTTTGTGGTTGGATATCAAACTTTCCACTTAGTTCTGGTCTTTTCTTTACAAATAGTTGGAAATGTGTTGTGAGGGCTTATTTAGTAATTTATGTAGCATTAGTGTTGGACCTAGCAGGAAGGGCTGGAGGATTCCAAGATGGAATGAAGGAGCAGGAAGTAGGGCTTGTGCTCTGGGAGAGACTCTATTAGTGGTTGGCACAAATTGTTGCTAGCCCTGGGAGATCTCAGAGTTAAGGAAACCCTGCATCCAGATTCCCTGGGAACCTGAGTGGTGGAGGCTTTCAGCAAGTGGGCAAGACCTGCAGAGCTGCACCAAGTGGAGAAGGGGTTTGGGATTTGGTGGACAGCATCTCAAGCTCACTCTCTCTACCTGGGTACCTTGGATCACCATGGCCCTTGGCATCCTGTGATCATCCTTGGATAACCATGAGCCCCAAAGCCACCCTCAGGCCCTTAAGATGTGCTGGTCAAACCTAGCTGGAACCAGGTTTGAAGCAGCCTTCCCAGTGACTCCAGTACTGCTCCTTTGGGCCCTGTCTGGCTTAGGTCAATTAGATTAGATTAGTCAAGTCCTCCCCTTGCCCCTGTGATTTGCCCTTTAGGTTTTGAAGTATAGAATCCCCTATCCCATCCTTTTTTAGTTACTCACAATTAAACAGATAAACTTTTACCTTGTCTGCTGGTTCCATAGACCCTGGCCTAGTGGTGAGCTGGGTGACTGTTGGCCTAACTGCCATTCCTGTCAGTTAACAACAGCTTGGCAGTTGTGGAGATCTCTTTATCATCTCTGATAAGGACAGTTTAGTTGATAAGGAAATAAGGACAGGACAAGGGAGTTGTCTTTTACCTCATGCTTCCAGCTCTGGCTCCAGGAGCATGGCGTTTATTATATATGTTTCAAGACTCATTTCACACAAAAGAACCCCTCCGAAACTTTGCAGATGCGCAGAAGTTACAAATTATGTCACATCAAAACACCAAACATTGGCTTCAGAATAGACCAAGGCCAAGGCTGAATTTTGACTAGGTTCTTATCAGAAAGCCAAGTTGGGGAGTATCTTGGCCTTGGGTATAACAGGCAGCAGCATTCCTTGCTGTGTTAACAGTGTTAACCCTTTAAATTCAGGTTTGATAGGAACTTAAAGCTTTTCAATAAGGTCACAATACTTTTCAAGAAGAAATCACAAGGATCACAAAAGGGGTCAAAAGAGGAGTCTCAGATTTTTATCTATTCTCTTATTGGCTTCTCACAGGCAGTGAACCCTGGTCTCCCTATCCTGGTTGGTCCTGTATCTCCTTCAACCTAGTGTGTGTACCCACAAACCATTTAGGTCTCATTTTAACATCCCTGGTGCCCCATCTTTTACAGAAGTATGTAGTCAGTTTTGATGGTATGTGTTGAAAAGTGAAGGGATGGAGGTAGGATGGTAGGATGGATGGGAGAAAGGAGAGAGGAAGGTAGAGGTTCCCAGCCTGGGGGTGGGGGGTGGGAATTGATCAGAGCCCCTAATAAATGATCAGAGAGCAACTTTAGGGTTTGAATAGCTAGGTTTTATTTTAATTAGAAAGGGAAAGGTCTGTGGAAAACTAGGAGGTAGGAAAAAAGGGAAAAGGCACCAAGAGAGAGATCAGGGTCTCAGGTTAGAGAGCAGCTGCTTCTAGGGTGGAGAGAGCTAGTCCACCTCCAGGGTAATAGAGAGCAGAGCTCAGGGTGGAGAGAGAGAAAAAGTGCCAAACTTTCCCTTTTATACTTTCCCTGACACCTCCTCCAAAGGAATTGGGAGGTATCAGGGGAAGTTGTAGCAGAGAGAGTCCTGGGAGACATAGTCTTCCAGGGCTTACAATAATTTCAAATGACACAATGGGTAGGTGATCCTTGGTTGTAGACCCAATTTTCTTACCTTTCTGAATGTCATATTCCAAGCCTTACCGGCTTTTAGTGTGGAGGCTCCCAGATTCTGTGTAATCCTGATTGGTGCTCCTTGATATTTGAATTGTCACTTTCTGGCTTCTCGTAATATTTTCTCCTTAACTTGGAAACTCTTGAATTTTGCAGTTATATTCCTGGGAGTTATCTTTTGAGGATTTAGTGTAGAGGGTGATCTATGGATTCTTTCAATGTCTATTTTGCCCTTTTGCTCAAGAACATCAGGGCAGTTTTCTTGGATAATTTCTTGTAGTATGGTGTCAAGATTCCTGGTTGGTTCTGATTTTTCAGGAAGACCAATGATTCTCAGATTGTCTCTTCTAAATCTGTTTTATTGGTCTGTCATTTTCTGTGAGATATTTCATGTTTTCTTCTATTTTGTCAGTCTTTTGACTTTGCTTTATTAGTTCTTGCTGTCTTGGAAGATCATTGGCTTCTACTTGCCCAGTTCTAGTCTTTAGAGACTGATTTTCTGCTATAATCTTTTGATTTCCCTTTTTGGTTTTGTCTATCCTATTTTTCATGGTTTCTAGCTGTTTAATTTTGGGCTCTAATTTGGTTATCATTTAATTTGATTTTTGGGAATCTTTCTCTAATTGGGAGTTACCGTCTTTTAAACTGTTGATTTCTTTTTAAGCTGTTTCCCACTTTTCTTGCCAAATCTCTTCCATCTTATGATCTCAGATTTTGAACTCTTAAAGAGCTTGTGACCAATTTTCATTTTTTTTTTTTTGGAAGGTTTGGATGTGTTTACTTGTTTGCCCTCCTCTGCTGTCTCCTCTGTGGCCTGGATTTTTTCTCTGTAAAAATTATCCAGGATCAGTGCCTTTCTCTTGTTCTTTATGGTGGTTGAAAGTTGTATTTCTTGCATATTGTTAGCCATCACTATGCTGGTTTTTCCTTCTCAGCCAGGAGTCTGAGTGAGATGGGCAGGCTCTCTGTGTATGGAGCTATGGAGCAGTTTTTGCCTGAGGCTACTTTACCAGTCTCAGCATGGCTTCTACTGTCTGCTAGGCTCCTACTGTCTGCTGTTCCTCTCAGCTCTATCCCTGTGCCAAAAGTCTACGCTCTTTAGCCTCCCAGAGTCTCAAGACTAGCTGTTCTCAGGGGCAAGCCCCTGGTGGTCCCAGTCAGCTGCCAAGAACCCAGAGATTGCCCCACACTTGCTCCTCTGCCTAAGGCTCTTTTTCGAGTATCAGCATGCTGCTTCCCCTGTTTGTTGCCCCTGTTCAGCTCTATCTCCACAACTGATGTCCATGCTCTTTATCCTTTTGGGATCTCAATTCTTGCTGCTCTCAGGGGCAAGCCCCTGGTGGTCCCAGTTAGCTGCCCAAGAACCTAGAGATTGCCCCATGTTTGCTCTATTCCTGGTGTGCTGACCCTGACTTTGGCACTGTAGGTGGGGTGGGAGAGGTTTGATCAGCTTGCATTTTGGTGGGAGCTATTTCACCCCCTTATAGTATGGAAATGCCCAAATCCCTTTGAAACCTCGCCCTATTGTGGGGTCCCTTTGTTCATCTGGATTTTTTTTTTTTTTTTTTTTTTTTTTTGGCCTTTTGAGGTATCATGTATGGGTCAGTGGTGAGGAGAGTTAAGCTCCCTGCTTCTCTACTCTGCAGCCATTTTAACCCAGAACCACATTTCACTTTTTATTATGTTGCTTAGGTCTTTCCAAGTTTTAAAAAAATGAACTTGCTTATTGTTTCTGATACCACATTAACCTAATCTCAAAAAATGAAATTTAAATTATAAAGGAACTACCAAAGTAGGAATAAAAAATACCTCATCAGACAGATTTATAGGTGAATTCTTTCATATGGATAAGAGCCATTAATATTTATACTATATTATTTTCTATTCTCAAATACAGTGTAGAGAAAGCATTCTACCAAACTCCTATATAAGACTTTAAAAAAAGATAGATATTTTCCTTAGTGTATTTTGGTTTTACATTATATCCCTCCTGGCTCTGAGAGCTATGTTTCATAAAGAAAGACGAGGAAGAGAAATAAATTCAGTAAAACCAATCAACATATTGCAATGTTTACCTCCTACTTCTGCAAAGGAGCCAAATGAAAAATGTCTACTCATACCTTATACAGAAATGGATACACTGTGTCACAAGCAAATGTTATGGACTTTTCTACTAGCTGCAGCAGTGCAATAATCCAGAACAATTCTGAGGGACTTATGAGAAAGAACGCTATTCACATCCAGAGAAAGAATTGTGGGAGTAGAAACATAGAAGAAAAACAGCTGCTTGATCACATGGTTTGATGGGGATATGATTGGGGAAGTAGATTCTAAGTGTTCACCCTAGTGCAAATATGAATAATATGGAAATAGATCTTGATCAATGACGCATGTAAAACCCAGTGGAATTGCTCGTTGGCTATGGGAGGGGAAGAAAGAACATGAATCATATAAGCACGGCAAAATACTACAAATTAATTAAATAAAAAATTTCAAGTGAAAAAAATAACTTCTCATATCTTTTCCTAGAAGCCAAATATGGCCTTTCAGTTTCAATTTTGTGGCTTTTCTTTCCATTTATACACACATAGTCAATGTGTATATTGTTTTCCTGGCCCCAGTTACTTCACTTTATATTAGTAATTCTTGTGTGTTTCTCTGTATTCAGTGTATTTATTGATTTTTACAACACAGTAATATATTTTTACATTTATGTACCACAACTTGCTCAGCCTTTTTCCTCAATCTATGAGATCTACTTTGTTTCCAGTTCTTTACTGTCAAAAATAATGTGGCTAGAAATACTTTGATGTATATAAAGACCGTTTTTTTTTTTCATGAAGCTTCTTGAGGATAAATACTTAATTAGTGGGTTCTCTGAGTCAAAGAATATTAACATTTTTATTTTTAATGTAATTTTTAAGAAACAATTCCAAATTGCTTAACAGAATGATCATGCTAATTTCCTTTCTCATGAATGGTGCATTAGTATGCTTGTCTTTCCTCTACATCACTATCAGTTTTTGACTATTCACATTTTAAGTCATGTTAGCCAATATGATGAGTCTGAGGTAAAACCAGGGTTGTTTTGATTTGCATTTCTCTTAATATTAGTGATATGGGTCATTCTTTTTATATGGTTGTAAATAGTTTGCAGCTCTTTTGATAACTCTTTATATCTTTAGACCATTTATCTATTGGTGAATGGCTTGACTGTATATGTTTCAGTTGTTTCCATATCTTATATATTAAACATGTATTAGAAATATTTGATATTAATATTTTTTCCCAATTGACTGCTTCCCTTCATTAATTTTGTTTGTGCAAAAGCTTTTCAGTTTCATTCAACCAGAATTATTTATCTTTCGTACTTGCCTCTATCCCTTGTTTTGGTTAAGAATTTACTCCCTAGATGGGAAAGGCACATAATCTCTTTCTCTGGATTTTTTTTATTATCATCTGATCTTAAATATTCCAGTCATATCTATTTTGAATTTTTTTATATGTTGATCTAATCCTAATTTCTGCCAGCCTGCATTTTATAGTTTTCCTATCAGAGGACCCACTCTTCTTCTAATATTTCTCCCATTTTTCTATACCTCTTTTTGTTAAGAGAACAAAAGAATTAACTTCCCTATGTTGTTTTCCCCTGGACTTGATTGGGCTACTTCACATTCTCTTTCCTCCTTCTACTCTGGTCTTTTAATTATGCAGCCTCCTGTTCTGAAATTCTGTCCCATAAAATAAATTGATTCACCTTTAGGAGGTTGTAGGTGGAATTTTAGACCATGGTATTTCAGACCTGCTTCTTGAGCCTTCTGTTTAAATTTTGATTGCATCTTTAGCCTCTTGTGTATTGTATTTTATTTTTATTTTTAAAAAACCCTTAACTTTCTCCCTATTGGTTTTAAGGCAGAAGGAGAGGAGTAAGGGCTAATTAGTGACGGTTAAGTGACTTGCCCAGGGTCACACAGCTAGGAAGTGTCTGAGGCCAGATTTGTACCTAGCACCTACCTAGGCCTGGCTCTCAATCCACTGAGCCACCTACCTGCCCTGTATATTGTACTTTAAAAAGAAACAAACTTAACCATCTTTTTAAAACCTCATTGACCTTGACTTTCTAAAAAATACTTTAGAGATAGAATAACATTTCATTATTTGTTCCTTAGTTGTTATGTTTAGATTCCTTTTTAATATTTCTGTTGTTTGGAGTGTTTTCAAGTTAAATATTCTGCCCATGTCTTTTTTTGGCCTATCCTTTATTGAGTGTCCATCTTTTTTAGATTGATTAATTAGGCTTAGGTTTTCAGGATATATCACTTTGAATTCACCAACCATCTTTGTTTTTTGAACTATATTATTTCATTCTTTGCTGAGGTCTCAAATGGATATGTAATAGTCTTGATTTATTCAAATTTAATTTATATTTGAAGGTCTTTTGGCTGCTTGAAAAATTAAATTTTTGTCATTGGAATTGTTTGTCCTTGGAATTTAACCACTCTGTGAATAATAGGCTTTTTTTCCCCTGGAGATAGTTTATGGATTCTTTTGATTGATACTTTTTTGTAGTCGCAAATTTTGGGTATTTCTTATATCACTGCATTATATGATGTTCAGGTTTTTCAGTTTATCATGTTTCTGGGAGTTGTAGTCTTTAAGGTCAATGGCTTTTGCTTATTGTAGAGATCATGTGTTCATTTAACATTATTGCTTCTTTTTTTCTCTCATAGATTGTATATACTTCATTTTAAGATATTCATATTTCAAAGGAATTCTCTTGCTTTTTTGGAGATTCCACAGAGTTCTGTGTTTTGTCAGGCATTGGTTCAATTTCCATTATCTTTTAATATTAAGAGAAATTTATAATCCTTTTGAAGATTAAGTACATTTAGAATTTTAGTATCTGTTGATTTATCTACTTTTGTTGTAAGTTTTAAATTAAATTTTCTTTTTCTTGAAGCTTTGATGGTTTTAGCTTTTTCCCCCCTTATATTTCATTGTCACTTTCTGATCCCTTTCTTTTGATGGCAGATATCTCTGGGACTGGATTGCAAAGTTGTCTCAGCCTACTCCTACCTTTTGGGATTTACTTTTCAATCATATATGTGAGTGAAGATGTGGTCTGCCCTGGAATGTCATTTGTGAAAGCCTTGCTGTTTCATATTAATACTCACATTGATGATGCCCTCAAAACACTTTTTATATAGATGGGAAAGTGGCATATAGATTGGTTGTGGTCACTTTTTAAAGTATTAATAAAGATTGAGATTTATTTTTTTTCATCCTGTTTTTCTCCCTCTTTCAAGGACCTTGTAAATCGATTCTCTAACATCTTACACATGCCCTACATTTTATGCAGATTTCCCTCAAGTAAAACTTTAGGTAAGGGACAGGAGCCAAAGGGGTAATGTCCCTCATGCTGTCAGATCCTGGGATGGAAAATGGTCTGTGTGAGCCCACAGTGCTTTGAAGGGTCCTGTGAGACCATGGGTCACATTTGACTTTCCTCTTGTTTGTAATTAAACAGAACTTTTAAGTAATTATTCTTAATCAATTTGCAGTCTTGTTTTATTGTCTTTTAGTCTCCACTCATATATAAATTGGTTATTGCTACAATTATATATAATAGATAATTTATGCAAATTGAACTTACATATAAGAACATGATGTTAGATTTTAATTTGACTTTTGCTTTAACCTTCAGTTCTCATCTCTAGACATTTGTAACTTTTCCCATATTTGCTTAAGAGTAGTTATTGATCTTAACAAGCTGTTAATGCAGCTATAAAATATTTTATTAAAATTTGCCCCAATACTTAAATACTAAAGCAATGTAGGATAAAATACAATAAAATTGCATAGTACTTTGGAGTACAAGGAATTCTGGTGACATAAGTAATTTCTCTTTTCATATTCCATTAATTCACTTTTTTATTATTGTCATTTAATTGAAAGTAGGCTAATAAGTACTGTTAGAAATCCAGCTTCAGTGAAGAAAATAAATGTTATTTTTTTTCTTTAATTTAAATTTTATTTTTAAGCCCTTATTTTCTATCTTAGAATCAGGACAATATGTTTGTTCTAAAGCAGAAGAGCTGGAAGGGGTAGGCAAAGGGAGTTATGTGATTTGCCCAGGGCACATAGCTAGGAAGTGTCTGAAGTCACATTTAACCCAGAACCTCTCCAATCTAGGCCTGGCTATATCCATCGAACCATGTAGCTGCTCCCTTTCTTTTGCCTTGACCACTCACTGTAATTCAAGCTGAGAGGCAGCATAAGCAGTGGACATATTTCTGGGATTGGAGTTGATGTGACCTTGGGCAAGTCAGAGCCTCAATTTCTTCCCAGATGGTTTCCTGGCCATAGATATTTTCCTTTCTTTGAATCCATCTTGGATAAAATATCACTGTTTTGGATCACTTATTCAAAAGCCTTGAGTAGCTCAGTTTATATAATTATCATTCTAGACTGAGTTACTGATTTAGTCAGTACGCATTTTGAGTTCTTGATTCCAAACCTTTGTCTAAAATATTTCTATTTTCCTTACCTGTCTAAATTCTTCTCATCTTTTTGAGACCACCTGTCGGGCAGGACTGACCAAGGCAGCCTTTTTGGGAAAGAGGTAGAAAATACTTTTTCCCTTTTCTGAATTTTTTGGGCCAGAATTCTCAGTAAGAAAATCTTCTCTACCTATGTGTATTAGCACCTGTTCTGTATCTTAAAGTACTAGTTAGTTGCCTGGGAATATTGAGAAATTAAGTGATTTGCCCAGAGTTTCAGTGTATAGCAAAAGTTAGGCCCTTGCATCCAAATCTTGATTTTGATATAGTGCTCTGTCCCACAGGCCCCAGTCCTTCTGAATTGTTATATTTCATATTTATGGGTTGGTTTTTTTTAATAGCTTTTTGGATTCCATTTTATTTATTTTCTGATTTTTAATACCTCTTTTGTGCTTATAGGGGAACAGAACTGGCCTTAGCTAGGTGCTGGATCCTTCCTTTTGACCTGATGAAGGAAACTCCATATTCCTTTCCCTGATTCCCTCTGTTTCTCCATTCTCTGGTTGAATACTGTTGCAGTGGAATGCATTGTTTTGTTGCTACCCCAAGCTGTGCAAACTCTCTGCTTTCTATGGAGCAAGTTTGGAGGTGTAAGGGAGGCAGAGAAGTCAGTTCTATTGGAAGCCCTTGGGTTACCTTTCATGCCTTGTAGGAGAGGTAGCCAGTGGAGTGGGGAGTGCTCAATGAGTGCATTAGAGAGGAATTAGCATTTTCTGCTACTAATTAATTTGGCCATTTGCCTCAGTAATATTCTTAGTGTCCTTAAATTCTGAAGAGAGCTGAAATTGCTTCATATCTTGTAGAGAGGTTTGAGAGGTTGTAAGGATTGGAGGAAATGTCTAGGCCTACATCTTGTTGATCACATGACCACCCCAATCCAAACTGGGTATACTTTAATTACTTTGTAAATTTTGAACACATTTTAGTCTTTTTTTTTTTTAAAGATGGGTTGGAAACGCGTTTGCTATATTATAAAATGCCAGTCTCATCCAAAAACTAAAATAAGTAATCACTTTCCTATTATAGTGTTGCAAGCTTCATCAGAATCTTTCAATTCTATGCAAAAAATTGGAATACAAGTAGAAGTGGTAAATTGAAACAGAGGTCTGGATAACAAAAAAATTTGGATAACAAATTTCAAATGAATGAAATTGGAATTAATTTTATTTTTATTATGAATTTCTACCATTTTTGTTTTTAAGCTTTACAAAATACTCAAAATCACAACCATCTTTTGAGGGAGGTGCTATAGGTGCAGTCATTACCATTTTACAGGTGAGAAAATTGAGGTTGTTCTGTGATTGTGACTTGCCCACAGTCACATAGGGAAGGGGAAAGGTAACAAGTATTTATTAAGTTCCTACTCTATGTCAGACACTGTGCTAAGTGTGTTTTCTCATTTCTTCTTCATAACTACCCCAGGAGGGTGGGTGCTTTTATTATTCTTATTTTACATCTGAGGAAACTGAGGTAGAGATTAAATAACATTTCCTAGGAGTACACAGCTAGTGTCTGAGGTCATTTTTAAACTCTTAACTTTTCTTGACTGCAGATCTAGCACTCTATCCCACTAAGCCACCTAGCTGCCAAATGTTTTCCTCAGCTACTAAATGTCAAATCAGAATTCAGATTTACATCTCTTCTGACTCCAAATACAATACTTTGTCAATACTTCATTTTGCTTCAACAAATACAAACAAGATTAAGAAAACACATACTTAGAACTATTTACAGTTAGGAAGAAAACTAAAGTAAAATAATGCATTTGCTATAACTATAACCCTTTCATATAATATATCTTATATTTATAATTTTTTAAAAAGTTAGTGTAATGATTGCTAGTCACATTTTTA
The DNA here is from genome assembly GCF_016433145.1 of Gracilinanus agilis. Taxonomy (NCBI): domain Eukaryota; kingdom Metazoa; phylum Chordata; class Mammalia; order Didelphimorphia; family Didelphidae; genus Gracilinanus; species Gracilinanus agilis. The sequence continues at coordinate 409,317,266 of NC_058132.1, read as the reverse complement.
ATCTCCCTGGGAATTTTCTTTGTAGTGTTTTTTGTTTGTTTTCACTTTTAAGCTTATTTGTGAAATTATTTAACGCTTTTAGGCTCAAAGTTTTGCTATACAGAAAACTTCTTACTGTCTACCATATGCTGATGTATAAGATCTAAATTGATTGTAAATTGTGAATTTTTTCTTTGAACCGTTACCACTTAGCATACTCACTTCCATATAATAAAATAAATGCATGCTGAGTTAGAATTAATTTCCTTCCCTCCCATTTTGGTGACTTGGTGTTTTTTTCCTGATTAAATACTTTTAATAATATTGCTTTTTCTGTTTATTTGAAGACAGGACTTATCTTTTGAAGTTACATTTTGAGTAATGTAGTTAAAATTACAGTGTCTGTATAATGTCTTTTTTTTTTCCTTAATTTTTAGAAAATTTTTCCATGGTTCCATGATTCATGTTCTTATGTATAATGTCTTCATACCATTCTATGAATTAGGAATCTAATGGCATACATTGTGTTTCTGGAAGTTGTTCTTTTGCTCTTTATCAGCATTATTCATAGTTGAATATTTTTACAATGCCTTTAAGCAGTTATACTAGCAAGAACATTTTAAATCAATAAGATAATGGTGTCATAATTATATTTTTTAAAAAATGAGCATTGTTTTATGAAACTTTTGTTTACCATGAGGATTCTAGCCATGATTTGAAGTAATTTTCTGTTTCTCTCTTAAAGATAGTATTGGTTCTAATAATCATATAATGTGTGTGACATCTCTTATGTTGCTGTCTCTTCTTATTTAACTCAAATTATTATTTTGTAAGAATACTATATAACAACTCTTAATACCACAAAAGTATCCTTTTATGGAAAATGGGAAACATTTTTTAGCTAGTCTGATGGTGGCTTCATTTCTCATATATAGAGAACTGAGTCAAATTTATAAAAATATACATCATTTCTCAGTTGATAGACGGTCAAAGGATATGAATAGGCAATTTCAGAAGAAGAAATCAGTTATCTATAGTCGTATGAAAAAATGCTTTAAATTAAAATGCAAACTGAAACAATTCTGAGGTACTTACTTACCTTATACCTATCATATTGGCTAATCTGACAGTAAAGAAAAAAGACAAGGGGACAGCTGGGTAGCTCAGTGGAATGAGAGCCAGGCCTAGAGACGGGAGGTCCTAGGTTCAAATCTGGCCTCAGACACTTCTCAGCTGTGTGACCCTAGGCAAGTCACTTGACCCCCATTGCCTACCCTTACCACTCTTTTGCCTTGGAGCCAATATACAGTATTGACTCCAAGACAGAAGGTAAGGATTTAAAAAAAAAAAAAAAAGACAAATGTTAGAGGGAATGTGGGATAATTGGGACATGAATGCACTGTCAGTGAAGTTGTGAACTTAACCATTCTGGAGAGCAATTTGGAATTAAGTTCAAAGGACTAGAAAACTGGATACCCTTTGATGTACTACTGGGTCTGTATCCCAAAGAAATCAAAGGAAAGGGAAAGGGGACCAATTTGGTACAAAAATATACATAGCAGTTTTTTTTTTTGTGGTGGTAAAGAATTGGAAATCAAGAGGATGTTCATCAATTGGGGAATGGATGAACCAAGTTGTGCTATATGATTGTGAGGGAATATCTGGAGAGACATATGACCTGATGCAAAATAAAATGAACAGAACTAGGAGAACATTGTGCATAGTAACAGCAGTAACATGCTATGCTCAGTTGTGACTGGCTTAGCTATTCTCAGCAATACACCGATTCAAGACAATTCTGAAAGACTTAGAATAAAAAATGCTAACCACCTCCAGAGAAAGTACTGATGGAGTCTGAATGTAGATTGAAGCATACAAGTTTTATTTTCTTCATTGTTCTTTGTTGTTGTTTTTTTGTCTGTGTTTCCCCTTCAATGTGGCCAGTATGGAAATATGTTTTATGTGACTACACATATAATCTACGTAGGTTGCTTGCTGTTTCAGAGACAGGGGAGGGGACGTAGGAAGGGAGAGAATTTGGAACTCATTTTTTAAAAAATGAAAGTTTAAAAATTGTTTATATGTAATTTAGAAAAAGAAGAAATTTTCACATTAAAAAGTATTCTTTTACAGTCTTTGTTGGATTGATTTCTAGTAACTTTTCACCCTTTTTTTCTAAGATTCAATCTCTAATGAAAAATCCATGCAGAAGAAATAGAAATGGCAGGCTTCCTAGATAATTTTCGATGGCCAGAATGTGAATGCATTGATTGGAGTGAGAGAAGAAATGCAGTAGCTTCTGTAGTAGCAGGTGTATTGGTAAGTCTTAAGGAAAAAATAAGCTTGGTTAATAATAGTATTATTTCTGATTCTCTTTATATTGCAAAATCAGTGCTATTTTGTAGTATGCTTTTGGATTGTGAATACCATTGTAATTTTTAGAGCATTTTTCTATAATCATCTACTAAGGTCCTATTCTAGTGTTTAACTTTGTAGACAGCCCAATGTCAAAGGCCAAGTGGAATCTGCTCGGTCCTACCAACCTGGAAAGACTTTGAAGTTAGGCCAATGTATAGGGACTTATCACATGAAGAATGGCATATTTTCGACCACAGCAACTCATGAATACTAAAATTGTTGTAATCGGTTTCACTTCTGGGAATACTCATAGAAATGAAATTGTGGATTGTTTCAAGTATTAAGAAAGCCAACACTGTTTGTCAGAATAGTTAATAGGACACACGCATTAGCTTTTCAGATGTGGAAATCTTAAGAATTAAAAGGCCTTTACAGTTCATCTAGTCCAACTTTCACTCAGATCATGAATATATATAAATATAAATATGTTTCTTCTTTAGCTTTTCCAGAGATGGTTAACTAATTCTCTTCTCAAAGCAGACTTTCATTTTCTACCAGCCCTACTTTTTAGAATGGTTTTCCAGATTCCTCTTACTATAACTTCTACTTTGGGCCCATTTCTGCCCTCCTAGCTAAGCAGAAGTCAAATCCTTCTTCCATATGATAACCCTCAAATTTTTGAAGAGCCTCAACAGCTTTCCTAGCTTCTTCAAGCAGTCAGAAAGTCAGCTGATATTTATCAGACATTTACCATGTGCTAGGCACTGTTCTAAGCATTAGGGATAAAAAGAATGACAGAAATGAGGGAGACAACATTCAAATAGTTATGTACAAATAAGAGATACGGGAGAAATTCACAGGGAAGGCACTAGCATTAAAGGTGCTGGGCAAGTCTTCTTGAAGAAAGAAGGCGGGACTTCAGTTGAGATTTGAAGTAAGATAGAGAAGTCAGGAATTGGAGATGAGAAAGAGCATTTCTGGCAAGGGAGACGGTCTCTTGTGACAAACAGAGGTCATTGTCACGCTCAATAAAGTAAATGGAGGGGAGTAAAGTTTAAGTAGACTGAAAGGTAGGAAGGGGTCAGGTTATAAAGGGCTTTAGGATTTTATATTTGATACTGGAGATAATAAAGACCCACTGAAGTTTATTGAATGGGGGCTGGGGAGGGTCATGGATCATTTCAGTAGCCCGAGTTTTGAAAGGTCACTTATATCGTTCAGCTAAGTGGAGAGTGGACTGGAGTGGGAAGAGGATTGAGGTGGGGATAGCATTTGTCTAGGTCTAGGTGATAGACAATGAGGGTCTATACCAGCATGGTAGTAGCGTTACTGGAGAGAAGATGGAGAAATCAAGATGTTTTGAAGTTATAATCAACAGGACTTGGCAATAAATTTGATGTAAGGGTGAGAAAAGAGTATAGAGTTGAGGATGGCCCTAGGTTATGAATCTGGGTGATTGGGAGGGTGGTAGTGTCCTCAAAAGTAATAGAGAAGTTAAGGAAAAAAACTTTTTTGGAAAAAATAATGAATTCACATTTGAACAGGTTGAATTTCTGATAGACATCTTGGATGGACTCTTCTATGTCTTTGAAGTATTCCCTTGATCTTTGGGACACCTAATATGAGATGTCTAGTAGGTATTTGGAACCAGTCTTCATATGGCATGACTTTGAATCCCCTCACCAACCTGGTTATCTTCCTCGTAATTATAGGATGTCAATCTATTTAAATTAAAATAGTTTAGTATCTCATTAATATCAAACCACACTGGTAACAATATTAACATTTTATTTTATTATATGCCTTTTTCCATATAAATTGCTTTTTAACCATATCCCTTTCTTTTTGTATTAAGTTTGAACAGTTGATTTTTAAAAAACCTAAGTGTAGGACTTTACATTTATTCCCATTAAATTTGTCATTCCAGCCTTTGAAAAATCTTTTTTAATTAGATTTTTAATCTCAATTTCATATTGTATGTAAATTTCATTAATGGACCATCTCTTTTAATCATTCAAATGAATGAGAAATGTAGAGAATAGAATTTGGTGTCAAGAGTCTGGATGGAATACTTACACTTGCAAAGCCACCTGTATGTTGACTTTGATTCATTTATCAATATTGTTTAGGTCTAATCCTTTAGTCACTTCCCAATTCACCTAAATAGCCTGCTCATTTCCACAACGAAATCAAATGACTTACTGAAATCTGGGTTTACTATGTTTTTGGTATTCCCTTGATCTATCAGTCAAAGAAACTCTGGGAAAAAAAGAGCTATGAAATCATTTATTTCTAGATATACCTCCAAACCCCAACCCACCCCCTCTTTTCCTTCTCCCCCAAGCCTTTTTTGGTAAAAGAAAAAAAAACCATTTCAGTGAAACCAGCCAGCACATTGACTTTCAAAGTCTGATGAGTGTAAGTGGCATTTATGCTCATAGTTCCTAGCCTTCCAGTTAAAGGAGACACAGATACATTTTACTAATTTCTTTTCTGAGGCCAAGATTTGCATGATTTTGTTTTTAATTCTGGCTGTTAGTGATCGGTTTTAAGTACTCGCAAACTACTCCCTCACTTCAGTATTAATAGTTTATTTCAGAATGTTACCAAGAATTGGCCTCAAGCTCATCTGCCTATGGTTTGAAATATCCACCTTTTCCCCCCGTATATGAAAATCAAGACATGTTCTGTGTCAGGTTCTGGTATACCTCTTCTAATTGTTACAGTTGGAACTCTTTAAGGTCAGCAACTCATCGATTTTCTCTTACTTTATCTTTATTTACCTTAGGTATTAGTTTACTTTTAGTCATTTTTGTTCTTTCTTTCCTAATCAAAGGTTAATTTTGCTTAGTAAAGAAAATGGTGGGAAAATTAAGTAATTTTATGTCTTCTATCTTGAATCATCATCCTCTCAAACATTCTAAACAAGTCTTGTACATTCCTTGATTTTTTCCTCAAGCTCTCTTTTATATTAAGGGTTAGCCTTGCCAATGCTAGTAGTGATTCTTACATAAATACACCATATCTGTGGCTTTTTCAACTTGTTATGCCCTTATTAGCTCTTTTATATGTCTTTCCAAAATCACTGTTTACTCTTTTTAGATAAATATCCCTTTTCTTTCTCTTTAAGTTACCGCTGCTTTATTAAAATATATCAGGGGAATTTAAGCTCCCCTTTCTTAGACTAGCTCACCTTATTTGAAGCCATATTCATTTATCACAGAACTGACATATAGTAGGTAATACTGTTAATTAGAATTTCCTTGATAAGAGCCTCAGGCCTCTTGAACTCACTCTTTTTAGGAAGAATATGCCAATTCTATATCTTGTTTTCAGTTCTTTTGATAGTTGGAGATTGCGTAGTTTACATTTTATCACAAATATTATTAGAACTATCATCTAATAGCAGAAATCTCAACTGTCATTTAGTAGTTTAAAAAATTATTATGGCACCTAATTAGGACAGAATGAAAACAAACTATTCAGAAAACTCCATGAAAATATCCATAATAATTGAACAGGAATTCAAAAGAACTTTTAAGTAGTTTTCTGACTAATACCATGTGTTTAAAAAAATGGTTCCTGCTACAATAAATATTTTCAAGATCATTTGATCACATATGTGCATAAAGGTTGTTTTTAAAAAAATAAAGCTTCTTTTGCAAATAAAATTTAGTTAAGTAATACTTTTTTGGTGGAAAAACTTTAAAAATCAACTCTTGGTAGTTTATTAAAAGAAATTCTAAACATTTTATAATATTCAAACCCCAGAATTTGGTTAAATCAGTACTTCTTTTATTGATTGTATATAGAGAAATCCGGAAATGTAGTGTAAGGTAGCATTACCACTCTAGTAACACAGCCAACCTCCTGTTGTACCAACTTTTGTTTTTATAGAATATAGTGACTGTCCTCTATTTTTCATAAATGGAGGTTGGGGAGGGGAGAGAGAATAGACTGTAATGAAGAAGGGCAATAGGGAGATACATTTAAATTAACAAGAGAGTTGAAGCTGGACTGATTTTACTTTTTCTAATACCCTTATAGCTAGACTATATATTTGAAACTTTTTAATGCTGTATATACGAGTAGTATGTTGTGTTTAGAGATTTCTCAGCATCAGGAAGACTTAGGTGCAAGATTTACCTCTGATATATTGGCCGTTTTCTGTAAGAGTTTAAACTGGCCAAAAGGTGTCAATTTGCATTGAAAACTTCTGTGCTAGTGAAATTACAAGTTTAGTAAAAAAAAAAAAAAACAATAGCATATGCTATAAAGAAAACAGGAAATTTTTACTCTGCCTTTTTTTTTTTAAGCATTACCTTTTGTTTTAGAATCAATATATATTGGTTTATTCTAAGGGAGAAGATCAGTAAGTGCTAGGCCAGTGATTCCCAAAGTGGGCGCTACCACCCCCTGGTGGGTGCTGCAGTGATCTGGGTGGGGGGGGGTTGGGGGGTTGGGGTGGTGGTGGTGGTGGTGGTGGTGGTGGTGGTGGTGGTGATGGCCACAGGTGCATTTATCTTTCTATTAATTGCTATTAAAATAAAAATTAATTTCCAGGGGGCTAAGTAATATTTTTTCTGGAAAGGGAGCGGTAGGCCAAAAAAGTTTGGGAGCCACTGTGCTAGGCAATGGGGGTTAAATGGCTTGCCCAGTGTCACACAGCTAGGAAATGTCAGAGGACAGATTTGGAGCTAGGACCTCCAGTCTCTAGACTTGGCCCTGTATCCACTGAGCCACCTAAATGCCCTCTCTATGCTTTACCAAAGATTCAAAATAGAAATATTTTAATAAAGGAGATGTTAAAAATTTATCAGTAAGCTGAATTAAGTTTTTATGTGCAATTCATTATGCTGACTGGGAATATGGGGAAGGAGGAAGTATAAAAAGTTAAATTAAGTCTTTGTATTCAATGGACTTCTTCTAGTCCTGGGAATATTAAAAAATAGGCTCAGTTTAATAGCCAAACATTATATTTATTTTTTTTAAAGTTTTTTACAGGTTGGTGGATAATGATTGATGCAGCAGTGGTATATCCTAAGCCAGAACAAATGAACCATGCATTTCATACATGTGGTGTCTTTTCCACATTAGCTTTCTTCATGTAAGTATGCAGGTAATTCTAAAAATTGAGATATTTTTCTTAGACTAGGTAATATAATGTCTTTTTTTAAACTATTCTCTTCTCTCTTAGAATTGCTACTAGATATTGGTTCCAAAACAGAAGAGTAGTAAGAAGCCTATACTTTTGGAATTGTGACTTATCTAGGGTTATATATTTAAGAAAAGTCTGTGGTCAGATTTGAATCTGGGACTTCCTGTCTCCAAACCTGGCCTCTATCCACTGAGTCACTTAGCTGCCCCGATGATTTGGTTTTTAAAGTTGAAAATTAAGAAATACTGGAATTAAATAATCAAAGAAATAAAAACAAATTCTTACTAATTTAGCGCTAGACCCCTTTACTCTAATTTAAAAATGATAAAAAATTAACCTTCAAGAAAAATAAAACAGGCCTGTTTCTGTCCATGTTTCCAAGTTCTACAACATTTTCTCCTGTAACATTACTGATTTTTTTTCCCCTGAAGTCCAGAACTTGTTAAATTTTTTGCTGTGCAAAAAGGACAGGGATACAGGGAAATCAAGCCACTGATTCATAAAATATCAGCAAACAATAGGTAAAAATTTGAGAAGTGTTTCTGTCCACCTAGTACTTGTAGTTTCATAAGTATGCATTCAGTTTTCTGTACTTGTTTTGTTATCAGACAGCAGGTCAGTTATTCAAAGAGAGTATATAATTCAAAGATATTTCTTTTTAAAAGTAGAAATCTTAAGATAATTTTTTAAAAAATGTGTTTATTCTAGGATAAATGCTGTGTCCAATGCACAAGTGAGAGGAGATAGCTATGAAAGTGGCTGTTTAGGAAGAACAGGTAGGTAAAATCAATTTTGGGTAGCTGTTGGGTATATTATAAATGAATAAAAACTGACAAAAGTATGCCTTTAACTCCAAAAGAATACAACCTACCAGTTGAATCCTTTATGTAGATCTAGTAATGGGGTCCCAAATAGATCTTTGCACTTTTTATAGTCTTGCCTTGGATTGAATACTCTGGAAAGGTAATATTCTTTTGAGAAATTTGTTTTGTGATAATACATTGTCCCCCGTATAGAATACACTAATTAGTAGGACTCAAGCTTTGATTTGTCTTTCTAGGAATGATAGTGTATTATTGTGTTTATCTTCTGATTTTGCCCCTTGTGACCATCATGAATAGGTTGTTTAGCTGGGTTTGGTAACTAGCATATTAGAAGACTGAACCTGACTTTTAAAAATTAATTGAGTTGGGGGCAGCTGGGTAGCTCAGTGGATTGAGAGCCAGGCCTAGAGACGGGAGGTCCTAGGTTCAAATCCGGCCTCAGACACTTCCCAGCTGTGTGACCCTGGGCAAGTTACTTGACCCCCATTGCCTACCCTTACCACTCTTCCATCTATAAGACAATACACAGTATTGACTCCAAGACGGAAGGTAAGGGTTTAAAAAAAAATTGAGTTAATTATTCGAAGGCTTTGATAATGTATATAACTATGCATGACAAATTCTAGCCATTTTGTCTGTGTGCTAATGGTATGTGCATGTTTTTTAGTTTAGTTTAGTTTTTTTGGTTGTATGTAACTTTCTTGCCTACATGCTGTCACCTAGCCAGATTAGCTTTCTTGACATTCTAAATAAATTACATTTTATCTCCAGTCCCTTTGCACTGACTAACACTCTCCCCCCCCCCCCCTTGTTTTCTTTATTTTTTCCCCTTGTTTTCTTTAAAGCTCAGCTTAGGTGCCACCTTCTACATGAAGCTTTTCCTTCCAGATGCTAATTTATTCTCTCTAATATATATGATATGTTTAAACATAAACTGTATAAAATAATGTACACACAGATGCACACGTTGTTTCCCTTTTTAGAATGTAAAATTGTTGAAGGCAAAGACTATTTCATTTTTGACTGTATGTAATACTGAGCATAGTGCCTGTCACATAATAGGTGTTTGATAAATACCTTTTGCTTTTGTTTTTGTTTTTAAACCCTTAACTTCTGTGTATTGGCTCCCAGGTGGAAGAGTGGTAAGGGTAGGCAATGGGGGTCAAGTGACTTGCCCAGGGTCACACAGCTGGGAAGTGTCTGAGGCCAGATTTGAACCTAGGACCTCCCATCTCTAGGCCTGGCTCTCCATCCACTGAGCTACCCAGCTGCCCCCTTGATAAATACTTTTTGATTGTTTGGGGAAACATCTAAATTTTAACTCAGTTATGTTATTTTTTTAATCCACATTAAGTTTTCTTCTCATAAAGTTCTCTAGGGATCTGATGCTTTCAACATGAGAGAATTTCATTGTAATGAACAATAGTCACATTCCTGGGTTTTGAAAAGGCTACAGATTAAGTTGAGCAGATGTCCAGCTTCTCTATTATCTCTGAACACCCTAGAACAACACTGAATTAAGTAAATTTTCATCATTTAAGTTCTTAAACTTCTTGTTTTGTTTTTATTTTGACATGGTTTACTTTAATGAATCTTCTAAAGCTCTGATGCTTCATCATAGTGTGTAAATGACCCTGGATTTCTGAAGAGTTTGAAAGGAGCTATCAAGTTGTTTAGAAAAGGGCTTGGTGATGGATCAGAAAAATATCTGTCACATGATGCAGCTTAGCTAAACTGAGAGGTTTGTTATTGGTTGGTTATAGGATGATCGACTTTTTTCCTGCAACCACTCTTTTTTTTTTTTTTTTAAACCCTTGTACTTCAGTGTATTGTCTCATAGGTGGAAGATTGGTAAGGGTGGGCAATGGGGGTCAAGTGACTTGCCCAGGGTCACACAGCTGGGAAGTGGCTGAGGCCGGGTTTGAACCTAGGACCTCCTGTCTCTAGGCCTGACTCTCACTCCACTGAGTTACCCAGCTGCCCCTTGTAACCACTCTTAAATAGTTAGAAGATGCTAAAGTTTAGTGTACTCATCATTTACATCATTTGAAGAAATACCAACCCCCAAATCGTAGTACTTTTAAAGTATTATTGAAATGTCTTGGTAGTTGGGTATTTACTTTTTATTTTTTATTCTTTCTGTTTTTCTGGTGGAGATGTTTAGGGAATTTGAGGAAGGAAGGAAGAGATGAGGTATTTTGAAGATTTGTTTCCATTTGCTTGCCATGTAGAATTTTATTCAGTCTTGTTTTAGCTGCCTAATCAACACTGTAGGGTTTTTTTTCTTTCCTTCATAGGACAAAAGAGCTGTTTAAAACCTTAGTTTTCTCTGTTTAATTCTAAATAAAGGAAGCTGAAAAGAAAAGTACTTTCTAACCACCTCTTTTGCTAATGCTCAAGGACACTCTGGTGACAAGGAAGGATGAGGGTAGGGGAGATCAGACAGGCTCTATCTAAACTTTCCACCTTCCAAGTGTTCCTCCTTTGCTTAAACTAATGATATCTAAGAATGATAAATAGGAAGTCAGCAGTGAGTGTGGTACCATGGCAAGAACTTTCTGTTGAATCAGTCATGAATTCTAGTTATGTCTCAGATATTGATTATGCCGTTGGCAGTTCACTTTACCTCTGACTGTTAGCTTGTTCATTTATAAAGTAAGAAATAATCATTTCTGTCCTTTTCAGGGTTATTAGTAGTGAGCGTAATAGCTAACATGAGTTGTATATAATGATACATAATGATGAGGATGATGCATTTGATTGGTACTTTCTTTCAGTGATACAAATAAAACCTCAGCTCTAATAATAGTTAACATTTGTTTGGTGCTTTAAAGTTTACAAAATCCCTTTCTTGCATTATCTTATTTGATTCTTAAAACAATCCTGTGACCTTGTGATATATATATACTATAAAGTTGAGGAAGCTGGGGTTTAGGTGAAGTAGCTTGCCTAGGCTTACTCTGATGATTGTCTAAGGTGAGGTTTGAACTTAAGTCTTCCTGACTGTCAGGGTGTGAGTTATTTGGGTCAGTTTTCTAGAAGGCTGGAAATTTGGCACTTTGAAGCAGAAAAGATTAAAGACCATTTTGAAGAGAATGTTCATGCCTTATGAAATAGAATGTACACAATGTCACTTCCTCATGACTCAGGATCTTCTGTTGTGCAGGGTGGCAATTTTCGTGGCCTGTTGAAGTACACAGGGCTACTTTGTTCTTTTAAAATCTTTCTGTTTTCTCTAATTTTCTGCCTCCTTTGCTGTATGCATGCCCACCTTAGAAATACCTCTCAATCCCTAATTTAATTTATTGCTATTAATCTTTAGTACCCTGGAAATGAGATAACCAAATACTGCAAAGGCTTTGTGACAGTTATTTGAGCTGGTCAGAGGGCTTTTTGTGTATGTAGTGAGGATACTGAATAACTAACTTTGGGATTGAAGTGGTATCAAGTGTATATTATTTCTAAGCTACAAGAAAAGAAATATAAAAATGAACAAAATAACAAATCCTGTCATCTTTATAGGTGCTCGAGTTTGGCTTTTCATTGGTTTCATGTTGATGTTTGGTTCGCTTATTGCTTCAATGTGGATTCTTTTTGGTGCATATGTTACTCAAAGTAAGTTCATTCTTTTTCTAGTTAGTTTTTTAAAAAATGTTAATAAGTTCAACTTTAATTTGGCTTAATTTATTAACCACCAAATGTAAAATGTGTTTTAAATTTAGTGTGAAGTGTAAATGTGAAAAACTTTTAGTTTGATAATTTTCAGAGTCCAGTTGTGCTTTAAAAAAAACAAACACTTGCCTCTTGCCTTATAGTTGATGTTAAGTATCAGTTACAAAGCAGAAGTAGAGTAATGATTAGGCAAAGTGGATTGCCCAGGGTCACAGAGCTAGATCTCAGGCCAGAGTCAAATCTAGGACCTCCCATCGAAGCCCTGGCTTGCTCTCCACTGGAGCCACCCCCCCCCCCCCCCGTCCCAATATAGGTTTTTTTTTTTTTAACCCTTGTATTTTTCGGTGTATTGTCTCATAGGTGGAAGATTGGTAAGGGTGGGCAATGGGGGTCAAGTGACTTGCCCAGGGTCACACAGCTGGGAAGTGGCTGAGGCCGGGTTTGAACCTAGGACCTCCTGTCTCTAGGCCTGACTCTCACTCCACTGAGCTACCCAGCTGCCCCCCTATAGTTACTTTTAAAAGTGCTAGTTCCTTTGAGGAAGACATTAAAATTTGTCTCAGTTTCTCCATCTGAAATAGGAAAAATACTGTATAATTTAAAGGGTGTATAGAACAATATTTTTTACAAGTAAGGGTATTTTTTAATTTTTCTAGCTACCAATGATTTATTCTTTCTCCTTCCTACTTTTAACAAATGTGCACAATTATACAAAACAAATTCCTATGGTGGCCTTGTTAAAAAATTTGTCTAATTTTGCATATTTAGATTTCTTTTTTGTTATGAACCTAACAAACAGCAACAAATGTGAAGATTTCAGTATTCAAAGAACAGATCATGGCAAATTGTACATGAATCTATGAATTCCCTTTAAGTGTGTTTTTTTAAGTGAACATTACACTTAACATGATATCAGTAACTTCCGATTTTTTTTTAATAAAAATGAGTTAATTGGATGAAAGTTAGATATAAAGAAATTATACATATTGAGTGGAATCCCAGTTGTCATTGAACTCATCTAGACACTGCTAATACAGTAATTGTTTTGAATTTAACCTGTGGAATGTGTATAATTTTTATAAGATGACAGAGGTTTTTTAGTAAATGTATTAATTTGTTCTTCACTCCTTTTGCTGTATTTGAAGCCTGCTTAGAATTTAATTGGTTTCTTCATTCTGTGATAACTATGAAAATAGTTTTCCAAATTACTTTTTTACAAAAATCCTTATTACAGTTTTCTAATGGCACAGTGGATAGATTGCTAGACTTGGAGTCAGAAAGACCTCAAACACTAGCTGTGTACCTCGAGTTTCCACCTCTGTAGAATGAGGGAGGATTGTTGGACCTAATGACTCTAAATCTATGAATCTGTATGATATTGTTCCTGAAATTAGAATCTAATCTCCCATTTCCCTCATTCTCGTCTCTGTTTTTCTAACCAATAAGCCAGCAAGTTGTTCCTGTATTTAACAGCACTGCCCAGTGTTGAATAGTAAATACTGTTTACTTCTCCGGAACCCTTAGAGAATGAATTCAGAGCAAAGGAGATGATTTTTCTGTTCTACTCTGCTTGGGAATATTGTATTTAATTCTGAGTGCTCTTGGGGAGAAGAACCATGGAGGAACTAGAACTAGTGTGTACAGAGGAAAGAAGGGAGGGAGGGAAAATGCATTAATGTCTACAGTGTTCCAGACACAGTGCTACATGCTTTACAAATATCATCTCCTTTGATCCTCATAACAACTGTGGGAGCTAAGTGCCATTTTACATGAAAAAAACTGGGGCAAATCAGGTTAAATGACTTGCTCATGGCCACACAGTGAGGCTGGATCTGAACTTAAGTCTCCCTGACTCCAGGCTCAGTAATTTATCCACGGCACTACCTTTCTGCCATAACCTGAGTGAGATCAGGGTCGTGAGAGAACTGGAAATCATAATATGTGAGGTTGGCTGAAAAAAGTAAGGAGCAGGAAGACTTAAAGAGGGAAAGATAACAACTGTTATCCAGTATTTAAAGGACTGTCACATGGAAGGAGGTTTAGATTTGTTTTCTGCTGTTTTGTGGTACCTAAATGTAACCCCCGCTCCTGGGGAAGCGGGAGTAGCGGAGCTGCAGAGGGTTGGTCAGGTGTTTGCACTCTGGTCCAACACCCATGCGGTGGGTCCCTGGTAAGTGGGTGTGGGATGGCGAGTGTTTGTGGAGTGGAACCAGATTGCCTAAGGAGGATCCAACTAGCCTGGATCAGAAGTGAAGCATATCAAAGTTTTTGTGCTGATCAGTGGGGTGAGACCTATGAGTATCTGCTGCGGTTCTATCCTGGGGAGATAAGGAAACCCAGTCTCCAAAAATAAATAAAAATACTTGTTCTCAGACCCAATCCACAGAAGTAGGACCAATAAGTGGAAGTTGCAGAGTAAAACATTTTGATAATGATTTTCCTATCAGTAGAAGTCTTCAAAGAGGATACCCACTTCTCAGGAATGTGGTACAAGGCTTCCAGTTCAGGTATAGGTCACATTACAATGGCCTGTTTTCCATATAGCTAGATCTTTACCTCTTTAAGCACCAAAGCTTTTAAAATTTCATTTTCAGTGGAATTCCCCTTTAAAATGTATTAAATTCTTTTCTGCCTTGAAAATAGAATTTATTGAACATAATTGGATCAATTCTTGATGATTTATTCCTCATTATCAAAAGTCCATCAGTGATTTTCAGAGCCTGTTGAAGTATGCAAAACTGTTTTCCCTCTCTATTAAATGGGTTCAGACTCTCCTGCCTTTTTTGAGTTCTTAAGTCTACTTACAATTTTTCCATTTCTAGAGATCCAATATAATTTATTGATGCTATTAGAAGTATTCATTGCTTCTTCCTCTAGTAGTTTCTCTCTACCCTTTTAAAATTGCTTTTTATAATCTATTGTGGATAAGGAAGACAGATTCTTTGTTAAAATTAAGTCTAAAATAAGAATTGATAGACTTGAAGGATTCTTCTTTGAGAGTATTTAGTGCATAAATTTTGGGCCATTCCTTAAGCAGAGAGGTCTTTTTGTTCACTTTCTTGATCTTTGTATTTTCTGATATACAGGAATAAACTTGAGTTTTGGATACTTTAGGTGATGATGTAGTCCTTGTTCTACTATTTACTAACAACATATGACACTCTTCTAGAAGTCTTGTAGAAGAATATAGTAACAGCATTGTTGACAATCTATGAAAAGTTTTCAGCCACTTTAGTTTTTGACATTCCACATGCCGATAATTGGAAACTAGAGGAATAATATATGTGTGCCTTCTGCTTTTGTAGCCGTTCTGATCCAACCAGTACTATGACAATTGTGGTGAATAAGCAATAAATGAAAAACCTATTCCCCCCTCCCTTTTTTTTTTTTTTTTGTCTTAAGATCAATTAAAAAGCTTCTCTCTTTGCCTTAATGAGTTCCTACTTTTTGAGTTTTGAGAACCACTTCCTTTCCCCTTCCCCTTTCAAACATCTGTGTAGCCATGGTTTTTGTAAAAATAATAGAATGAAAGTGCTTGATTTGTTTATGGCTTGGTGAACTCCCTATTTGCCTCTAGGTCTCCTTGGCCCACGTGTAACTAGTGCTCTGGATGATATATTTACTTTTATTTCATGGATTATTTATAAAAAAATATGGTTTTTCTTATTTTTTGAAGGGAAAAATCCAGTTTTAGATTAAAAATATAAATACATAAGAGAAATATAGGCTTTAAAAATTCAGATGATCCAATGACATTGTATCTTTTTTGTTCCTTTTGCTACCTTGTTTCTTGGTGTGCCACAGGTGGTCCATTTGTGCTGAGCACTGACATTCTTTGTTATTGAAAATGTTGATACCAGTTTTTTTTGATGCATATTTTTAATTCTTGCAGATACTAATGTTTATCCAGGACTAGCTGTATTTTTTCAGAATGCACTTATATTTTTTAGGTAAGTCAACCATTCATTCCATAAAGTTTTCTGAAATTTCAGTTCTATTTATAAGTGTTTTATTAAAAGAATATCAAAAATATTAAGTGCAAGTTCATTGGGTTTGCCTAGAAATGGGCTGTGATAAGTTCTTAAATGATAGATGATTGTGAATTGTATCTTTTCAATTTAAAAAAAAAAGCAGGTGGGAAAAAATTCTAATAGTGCACTTTTCTTATATTTAAATGTGGATAAATGCAAGAAGCACATGACACTAATCATTTTTAGATGCAATCTGATAAAAGGCCACAAGATGGAAACATCTCTCTATAAAGTTTAGTTTTTTTGTGTTTGTGCTATGGACTCCTCTTCAGAATTAATGTTTTAAATACATAGATTTACAAATTTACTTTGAAATATGATGATCAGAATACTTTTAAAAGAGACAGGTTTATGGATTTCAAGTCAAGAACCCCTGATCTAAGAGGGCCATGCAATAAAAAACCCAGAACATCAATAATAGTAAACAAAGCCTATTTCAGCAGGCTTTTTTTAGACAGCCAGATTAATCTAATAGGACATGAAAAGTAAAGCTTTGTGACACTTAGTGATCATAATTTAGATAAATAACAGCTCTGAAGGTGACTCTTAAAGTTCTTAACCTTCTGAACAAATCTTTGGGCAGCACCAACTCTAACCAACCTGTGCAACCTTGTCCTCTAAAAAATGCCAGTGAGGGGTAGGTAGAGAACCAGGCCTGGAGTTGGGAGGACTGGCTTCAAATCTTGCCTCAGACATTTCCTAGCTATGTGATCCTGTTCGAGTCACTTAACCCTGACCTTTTACTGCTCTTTAGAATTGATATAAAGATGGAAGGGAAGGGCTTTTAAAAAATGCCAGTAAACTGATAGTTTCAGTTACTTTATACCAGTTAAGTGAAATCTTTTTCTTTTTTTTTTTAAATCCTTACCTTCCGTCTTAGAAGCCATACTAAGTATCAGTTCCAAGACAGAAGAGCAGTAAGGGCTACAGTTGGGGTTAAGTGACTTGCCCAGGGTCACACAGCTTGGAAGTACCTGAGGCCAGATTTGGACCCAGGACCTCCTATCTCTAGGCCTGGCTTTCTATCCACTGAGACACCTAGCTGTGTCCCCCAAACGAAGTCTTAATGTAAGAATTATTTTTAATTGATTCATGCATATCTTGTGACCTATTTTTTTAAAAATAGTTATCCCTGATATATTCATGGTACTACACTGTGGCTGATACTCAAAATCCTACTCTGATCTTTACCTTTTTTCCTTCCTGTCTGCTAAAACTGTTCTCGGTGAATCAATTCACTAGGCACTTAAGTACCTTCTGGGTTGGTAAATACAAATTTAAATAACAAAACTCCCTACTGCCAAAAACCATTCTGCTTCAACCAGTTTAAACATGTTATAATTTAGGACCAATGATGTGCCTTTATAATATTGCTTAGCACCTAGAAATGGTAGTATATAATTTTTGTTTAATACTTTTTAGCTTGGAGTTGAAGTTGGCTGTGAATGTTAGTTGGCAATTTCAAGTAGGAGTTAATGATGTCACAGAGTTGTTAAGAGGAAAGTGATTTAACTGTAAACCGCAAAACAGTATAGAAGTGCAAATTGTTATCTTTAATATTAGAAAACCCAAGCTTCAATTTTTTTTTGTTACAATTCAGACTGAAAGAGAATACTAGGAAATAATGCTCATGATGGGAAGATTCTCTTACTCCTTTCAAATATTAAAATGTAATGCATTTGTGTTTTAATATTCTAAGCAGTTCAGGAAGCTGCATTATGATAGATAATGTCTTGGCTAATGGGTAGCTAGCTGTGCTGTTTAATTTTATTAGTTCCCAAATTGAATTTAAATATGTGTATCACTAATGTACAAGTAGTTCCAAGGTTTTTACACCATGTTTAACTGTATATTTTTCATATTTTATAGTACTCTCATCTACAAATTTGGACGAACAGAAGAATTATGGGGATAAATCACCACTTGCATCAAAAATCATTTTGTTATATTCTTTTCCCAATTTGATTTACGTTTTTTAGAGTGGATTTTACAATATATGTTGTCAAATTAATTTCCTTTTATGCCAAGTTTAAAAATAGTTTGATGTCATTTCTACTTTTTGTTTTATTGAATAGATTGTGAATATGTACATATGGATGTATATATTATAAATGGTGGAAAATATCCGTTTTTTTATTCTTGCACAGTTAAGGCTTGATCTGTGCTCTTTGAGCAAGACTGCATCATGTCACTTTAGAGTTTATCAGTTATGCAAGTGTATGTGTTTCTAATGACTGAAGATGTGCAAAAGTAAATCAGTGAATATCTGAAATCAGCCCATAACCATTAGTAGGAAGGGCATTTCAATAACTTGTATTTGTTTTGGCACAGAAAATGAAGGCTTTCATTTTTTCTTTTTAATACCTGCTTGCAGATTTTGGAAAAAGTAGAACTTGACATGAAGATTTTTAAAGACCCAAAGTACTAATTTGGAAATACCTTTTGAAGAAAAATTGTTTCTGAGTTGCAAGGCTCTGAAAAGGGATAGTATAACTGATTAGCTTAGATTTAATATGATTTAAAGTAAAGGGACCACAGGAGAACTTGGCAATGTAATTTTTAAGTAAAATAGTCTGTGAATTGTGATTTTCTTTTTATAATCTATAGATTACATGACAGCATTGCTTAAGCTCATGTTAAAGCAAGTTATCTTGGAAGAATCAGATTTAAGAGCACAGATATTTTTGCTTTATATTAAAGTTAGGGAAAATATTAAAAATTAAAATTTCCTTCTAAAAAATAACTTCCACTATGTTTAAGAAATAAGCATCTTGTCCACTTGTTTGCAAGACTGAAAGCCACTATGCTAATGTAGTCATTGAACTTTGGGGAAACTAATAGAAAATTTTGCAGGCATGTATGATTACAATCATAGCTCTA
Source organism: Gracilinanus agilis (assembly GCF_016433145.1). Taxonomy (NCBI): domain Eukaryota; kingdom Metazoa; phylum Chordata; class Mammalia; order Didelphimorphia; family Didelphidae; genus Gracilinanus; species Gracilinanus agilis. The sequence goes on along the minus strand of NC_058132.1, from coordinate 409,298,364 downwards.
ATTTATTGAGTTGTATTAGCTAAGTAAGCACAAATACATAGTGCAGCCTCAAGGGAGCTGTTTGGATATTGTCACTATCTTACTATCGCACTCTGACTTGTTACATAGGATTTGGTTGTACTTTAATTTCCCCCAGCAAATTCTTTTTCTTGTCTGAAAGAATATAAAGCAAACAGCATTAGAGACTTTTTACCTTTGCACAGAATATGAAGCAAATTAAGCAAATTGTGGAAAGCTGTGCTATTTGTCTACACTTTGTCCTGTTTACTGTTGGTGTACCTTTGTTTAAAAACTTCTAGGAAGCTGTTTTTATTTTCTAAAATTAGCATCTTTGAAGTCCCTTTTTATGTCCTCTCAGTTGTAATTTATTTTAAATACAATAAATATTTCTTTTAAGAGTGCTATTGTTATTTTATTTGCCAAAAATACCTTTTTTTTTTTTTTTACTGTTTTGTTATTTATCATTTATACAAATAAGTGGCAAAAAAGAGGCAGCTTTTAGTGTTCTCAGCACTTTCAGAGTACTTGGGCATCCTCTTGGTGAATTGATATTTCTGTAGCAAGTTGCTTAGCTAAAACTCAAGAATGACAATGAAAATTTAATACCCTTTTTTCTACTGAAAATATGGGAAGGAAAATTGCAAATGTGAACCAATAATTAGTTGTTTTTTGCCTATTTTCTTATCTAAAAAAAAAGAACTACAGTAATTATCTTATGAGAATCTCACTACTGAATCTGTTGCTTAAAGGATATGTATGTATATATTCTGTAAGTCTTAAAGCTGTATATTAATACCTATTTAGTAGGTGGCATTTTATGTAACACTTTAAGTAAGATATGCAAGGTACTTTATACATTTGAGCAAGGTAATTTGACTTTGGCAGTTCTTTAATCTGTGGACTTAGGAAGTATTAATAGTGATTTACTGTTCTTAAAATTATTATACTATGCCCATATAATTTTATAAATCCTAATTTATAAGTTCAAAAATTATCAAAATATTTAATGTATATTCTCATTTGATCTTAAAACACCCTGTGAGGCAGGTACTGTAGCTATTATCTTCATTTCTACAAGTGAGGAAAACTGAGGCTTAAATATCTACTATTACTTATTTCCTGTCAGAGGGTCTTTTCATATGATTTTTTTTAAAATAGGAAAAAAGGAAAACAGCATTAAAAACAACGAAAAAGTTTGAATACATGTGCAGTGTACACTCATGGACCTCCTACCTCTGCCAAGGGATGGAGGCAAGATGTGCTCTCCTATCTGTGAGTCACATTGGTATACGCTTTCAGAATTTTAGGACATTCACTGGATTTTGTGGTGGTTCTTTACTTTGATACTGTTTGAGTCACTGTTATGTATTGTCTTCTTGGCTCTGCCTACCCATCACCACTTTAAAAACATTTCCATTATAAGCTTGAATCAAAACGTTAGGACCAATCCAGATAACAGCCTTCTCTACCTCTTATAACTTGGGGATTGCTGCGCTAGTTGACACTTTGCAGGAACGAGCTGGAGTCTGGGCTCTTTTAGACACCCTTCTGGGCAGAGAGGAGATCCTACCTGGCGGCCTTAGACTCGGGCTATGAGCCCGGCCGGTCCACTTGCCTGCTGCGGTCATTCCTAGGCCCCAGCCTTCAGAGGCCTGGCCCATGAGAAGGATGCGGCTTCACCCACAAGCCAGCATTTCTAAATATCCGATGTTCACGATATTAAGAACACTTTTGACGGCAGGTACCTTCACACCTTCTCTTCCCCTAGTCTTCTTGTGATGCCCGTGGGGTTCTCCTGCTTAAAAAGATTGGGGTAGGCCAGTGGGAGGGAGAGAAGAGCCAGAGCCAGGGTCTCACACTGCTCCCCGTGCCCACCTGCCCCCATGGACACCTTACAGTTTGGCTGATTGTTAGTATCTCCTTTGTCCTGGCTTGGAATGCCATGTAAAGAGAAGTACTATATGGGGCCTGCGCCTGATTTCACTTATCTAGAGCCTGCCATTTTCATTTTCTTTTTTAAATAAAACTCTTCCAGCTTAGCTCCGGCTTAATACTAAGGTGGAAGAGTTAGTAAGAGCTAGAAAAATCAAGATTAAGTAACTTGCCCAGGTCATACAGCTAAGGAAGTGTCTCAGACCAGATTTGAACCCAGTAACTCTTGTCTTCTTGTCTCCAGGCCTGGCTCTCTGTTCACTGAGCCACCCAGCTGCCCCTGAGCCTACCATTTTCAACTTGGTTACGTTGATTAACATTCAAAAACCGGTTTTAATCAATAGAGCCCTGAACATACGGCAAATCAGCAAGTAGTTTTAGAAGCTTATTTTCTGTAAGTTTTTTTTTTTTTAAACCCTTGTACTTCGGTGTATTGTCTCATAGGTGGAAGAGTGGTAAGGGTGGGCAATGGGGGTCAAGTGACTTGCCCAGGGTCACACAGCTGGGAAGTGGCTGAGGCCGGGTTTGATCCTAGGACCTCCTGTCTCTAGGCCTGACTCTCACTCCACTGAGCTACCCAGCTGCCCTTTCTGTAAGTTTGATAGTTACTAAGAAAGGGTTTATTTAAAAAAAAAAAAAAAAAAAAAGGAATAAAAATGGAATTAAAGTCTTGATACTTTCCTGGCAAAAAATAAAAGTCAATCATTTGAATGCTTAACGAATTTCATCCATATTGTCATAATGTACTTCATAATTGTCATAGTGCTCATCTAGACCCAACCCAGACAGTGTCATAGAACTCCAAAAGTGCTAATTGAAGGAAATGATTCACAAACTTAATAGTCATTTGGATACCAGACAGAAAACTGCATCATGTTTATATGTAAACTGAAGACCAGAGAAGAAAAAATGCAGAAAACACGGAAATAAATTAGCTTTTATACAGGATTAAAAAAAAAAAAAAGCTTAACCATATAATGTCTTGACTTAGAAAAAATATAATTAACAGTTATTTACATACAAGGTGAAATCATAACATTTTCTTAGAACCAAGAGAAAGGAACCACAGTCAAGTCTAAGAATATGGTGGCTTGATAGAGCTGTTGGACACATACATTTTAGAGGAGAAAAAACCTTAAGATTCCCATAGTTCAAATCCATTTTACAGGAACTGAGGCAGGGAGAGACATCCTGGAGATCAACCAGTGAAGTAGTGGCAAAACTGGAAATAATTCCAGCTTATAGTCTGCAGTTCTTAGCATTATATTATGCTGCTTCTCAATGTAGATGTGTAATGCATGCTGTTGCAAAATACTTTGTGCTTTAAGAGATTTAGTGTTGTTTTTTTTTGGGGGGGGGCATTTGTGAAGGGACCATCTTGTTTTCATCTAAGCCAGGAACCTACTTACAATCAATGGTCACTGGAATAATGCCAGTAGTACCTATTTATTAATTGTATCTTTAGTTAAAAAAGAAAATAAAACTTGTTCCAAACCCTTAAATATGGCATCTGTGATAGAGAGGAATACGGGAAAGTGGATCCCTGTAAAGTTTAGGTAGTCATCTTCACAGTTTATTGGCTTGAGGTCATTTTCCTTTTTGGCGTTACCTGTGTGAAGGCTGTCACTTAAATTACTATTGAATATAGTTTTGATTCTCTTATTGGCAAGAAACAACAGATAAGGAATCCCAGCGCTCTTCCGGTGAGCATTTCTTGTCCAGGGCTTCTAAAATAGGCTGATCAGGGTCACTTAAATACTAGAAAGGTCAGAAATGAGTTCAAGTTAGTACATCAGATCAAAGAAACTGAGTGTTAGAAGGCAATCCTTCCCTCAGACTCCAAACAAATATATTCACTCTATTTTAAACAAGATTGGTCAGTCTTAAGTTACAAAATGCTATTTCACAACTATTATTTTACCAAGTCCCAAGACTATAGAAGGGACTTAAGCCCTTGTAGTCTAGCCCTTCATTTTACAAAGAAGCCTAAGTTGGCCCGGAGACAAAACTGCTGAGCTAGGAGGGAATTCCAAGTTGTCATTCCAAATCCAGTGTTGGCATTGAGCCTAGTGAGTCATTGGCAAGTTCTTTTCAACAGAAAGGTACAAGATGGGCAATGACTAACTTGAAATGCAGTAAGTCAGCCTAATTTACTTGTTTTGTATATAATAGGGAGTTTCCATCCTATCTCTGATAAACCAATATAGGAATACTATTTAAAAAGGTGTTTTTTTTCCTGCTTATAATTCTTTTAAATATTATTTACTACACCCACACAGACTTACAAAACATCTATCCATAATTGATAGCAGTAAGATTAGTCAACATTCATCATCCTCTCTCCCCGTGGGTGGGCTGCTCTTAAGTTTCTGACATTTTAGGATTCAGATTTTCTCACTCTCTCCTCCTCCCCATCCTTCAATGGTAGGTAAATAGTCTGGTATGATTATACCACTACTTTTATGCAATAAATAATTCCATGTTTCTAGCAGATTCTTAATGAAACAACAATAATTTCATTTGATAGATGCTTATCAAATATGTGTATAAAGTAACAAGATAAGCTCCACACTTCAGGAAAATCTTACTTCTTTATCACTGGACCTCATGGATACAAGTGAAATTTAAATTGCTTTAGGTTGCAAAATACTGAAGCCCAGTGACCTCAAGCCTGAGAGGAGGAAGAGCAAGTTATCTGCCTGCTTTTTTACCTTCAAAATAACTTTCCTTGGTCTGAAGTAGTGATATAAACCAGGTAAGGAAAGAATATGGGTTAGAGGAAAGAGGGTAAGGAAGATGGAGAGAGAAAGGGTTATTACCCTTGGGAGGTCTTCTAGGTAACCTATTTTATTTATCATTATAATTTGTAATTGCAAAGGTTCCAAGTATTCTATGGCATGCCTAATGAAACTCAAATAGCATTTGGCAGACCGGCAAAAGTTGCCAAGATTTCAGATTTTCAGTTTTCGTATCATATTCTGTTTTAGAGTCTTCTTTATATTTATTAAGTGCAGAAGAGTAGTATTTAAATTTTATAAATCCTAGAGGCCTTCTCAGGCTAACTGCCTTTTCTCCTCCAGTCTATCCTATCAGCCATTTCCCCATCTTCATCAGAAAAACAGGTCAACCTTTATATTGTAGTTAGGAACTTAGTTGGGTATAATGTGGCATAAAGGATTAGCTCCACAGGTTTAGAATGGAATGACACTACCTTAAAAATCACTAATTTCCTCTCTCCATCTTCCCCCTTCTCCCAATCTAAATAACTACCTTTTCTGGCTTACATCACTACAGTCTTGCAATGGACACATAACTAGCTTCCTCTTCCTGTCCCTGCTTTGAATTCATGTACCTACCTCTTTTATTTGAGGTGGGATTCCTGGAGGTGGATGAAAAAAATGCTTTATTGGACCTTGGAATTTCTGTGCCACAAAGTAGCAACCGAGGACCAGAAAAGGCAATGATGTAAAAAATACAGAAATTATTATTAAAGTTTGTTGAACTTCAGTTAAAGCTGCAAAACACCGGAGAGAAAAAAAAATATTATCAACAAGAACATGATCTAAATATCTGAATTCCTGAATTGAAACATTTAACTTAAAACCCATCTCCTCTCTCTCTTCCTCTTTTAGTCTCTCTCCCTCAGTCTCTCTTCTTCCTGTTTCTCTCCCTGTCTCTCCCTCTCCTTGTCGGCCTCCCTCTCCTCTCTCCCTCTTCTCTGTCTTTCTCTTTCAGTATACACTTTCAAATAAAATGGACATTGTCTTATAATATTATTATTAAAAGTAAGAAGTGAGCTTGCGAGGAGGTGCTACAATTCAAACCCTAGCACTTGTTTTTCATTTCTGCAGTACAATGATCTCTTCTTACTGTTTCTCTTCCTTCAAAATAGAAGGAAACACCCCTTCTCCCCACCACCCTCAACACCTGGAATTCCTATCTTTTATGCCTATAAAGTTCCAATCTGTCTTAAGTTGTGTGCAGACTTCCCTTGCTCACTAAGGATACAAAGCAAACCTCTACATCCTAAATGTACGTACCCTTGGCTGAGGTTTCATGACAAGAGATGTTACTTAATAGCCCTTTGCGAGGTGACATCACATAGTCAGGAATCAATTCTGCTTGCACTTGTAAACAGTATTTCCCAGGGACTTTTAAGTCTTTCAGATGGATGGATTGGCTGTTGAAAGGGCCCTGGACCTATTGGATAAACACCACAACCAAATTACTGGACTTTTTCTGTTTTCATTTATATCGGAGGGAAGATCTGCACCACTTTTTTTTTTATTTTTTTATTTTTTAAGCTCTTAACTTCTGTGTATTGACTTATAGGTGGAAGATTGGTAAGGGTAGGCAATGGGGGTCAAGTGACTTGCCCAGGGTCACACAGCTGGGGTGTCTGAGGCCGGATTTGAACCTAGGACCTCCTGTCTCTAGGCCTGGCTCTCAATCCACTGAGCTACCCAGCTGCCCCCTACACCACTTTTTATTGTCTGAAATATTTTCTCAACTTCAAAATTTATGCACCAAAGAAAGAGAAAGAATGGTAGTTTTTATTGAAAAAAAAAATGCACAAAAGAAAGGATAAGAAGGTATATAAGTAGTCACAAGCAGGAAAGTTTTGTCATGATGTTAAAGTAACAGAAGTTCATTTTCACAAACCTCTCTTGTAGAATGAAATGCTTATTTTTGTTTATGTCTATTAGGTTAAAAATAATTCTTTTGGAAAATGACTTCCTCTATCCATATGTAGATACCTTCTTTTCCAATTAACTATTTTTTTTTCTTCAAACCTTTACCTTCCCTCTTGCAATCAATACTAACTATTGGTTTCAAGGCAGAAGAACAGCAAGGGCTAGGCAACTGGGGTTAAGTGATTTGCCCAGTGTCATGTCACATAGCTAGGTCATCCCTGAGGCCAGATTTGAACTTAGATTTGAACATAACTCTGTTATGGACGTATGGTGCTTCTGTGGGATGGGCCTGATAAAGATGGCCCAAGAATCCTTAGATGGTATAGGGATCTAAGCTGAGTGAGGAATGGGATGCCCGAATGGCCACCAAGCACCTGACCCCACCTACAGTGCCCAAGCCAAAGTGATTGAGTGAGAAGCTGTATATTAATCCACCCAGCTCCTCTGGTTACTTGGCTTGGGGTTGGGTTAATGGATAAGGGTTTGTTGTGAAAATAATTGGAAATAAGGTCAGATAACGCTATTAACTGCAATTTAAACAAATATTCTCTTTCCCTTTAGATGTAGCAGTTAAATTGCTCTTTAGAATGACACCAGTTTTCACTTAACTTAGTTCAAGGATTTAATTCTAATAAACTCAAAGGGGTAGGATCCAGGATAAGGAAAGTGATGTTGGGGATGGCTGCACTAAACTATGGGTGTTAGAGTTGGCTAATCAACCCAAGTGTCCAAGCAGTTGTTTTTCTTCTATGTTTCCTCTCCTGCAGTCCTTCCTCTGAATGTGGGTAGCGTCTTTTCCATAAATCTCTCAGGATTGTCCTGGGTTATTGCATTGCTGCTGGTACAGAAGTCCATTACATTCGATTTTACCATTAGCCAAAATATGACTGAGAGTTGCCCAGGGTGGTTTACATATCATTAGCATGCCATTTGCATTGAAGTTTTCACTCTGTCCTCTCCAAACAAGGTGAATCATGGGTAAAGTGACATCAGTTCCTTGGGTACAACAAGGCTTCAACTGCCCATGCTGCCCCCTCCTGACAACTAAGCAAAATAAAAAGCATTCTTGAAAACTCATCATTGCCATGGCCAAACCACTAACATCCCTCCCTAAAAAACAATAAGGCTTGCTCAACATGGAGGTTGCTTGGGTTGTCAATTCTTCGGACAAGATTCTGTTCTCACCATCCACATCATAAGAAAATAACTCAAATGCATAAGAATAAGGGTCACTCTCCAACTAATAAAAAGACAAAGGATATGAACAAACAATACTCAAATGAGAAAGAAATCCAAAGCTAAGCGAAAAAATATTCCAAATCACTAATAATTGGAGAAATGCAAACTAAAATAACTGTGATTCCACAATCAGATTTGCAACATTGACAGAAAAAAAAAGGGAAAAAAACCAATACTGTATGGTAGCAGGGAAAAAAGGAATCTTAATGTCAAATATAACAACAGAATATTAACCATAAAATTAGAAAGATATAGTTTGATGTATTAGAATATTATGGCAACTAGATGAAGAGCTTCTGTCGAAAGAAAAAAACTTCCTTCATGCAGCAGGAAATCAGCTGTGCTTATCTGGGATGGCGAGTGCCCAGCTGACCTGAGGAGATCAGAGGAAAAAACAAGCTTGGCATGCCCAGGTGCTGTTTGATCCTCTGAAGATTTATGACACTGTCCCCAGAGAACGATGGCCAAGAAAGGTTACTTTGACCTGACCCTCCCAGAAGCAGTGTGATTGTTCTGGGGGATTAATTCCATTTTCTTATCTTAACCTTGTACTGGAACTTGTGCTCTGTATCAAATGTTCCAACCCTTATTGCCAAATGCGATAGGATGTTTCTTAATAAACCATGTACCTCTTGCCTTGTTAATGACTTGTACTAATTAGCTGTCAAAACCCCATAAAACACATTGTTAAACATCTAAAGGGCTCCAGCTCTAATCTCCACCATTAAAGTTTGGATCTTCAGCTCAGGACGATAGCCCAGAGATTTCTTTATGTTTTACAGTTCCTGTACTATGGGGGTGGTGGTGGGGTAGCTTTTAAGAGTGGAGAAACTAGAGATGCTATGAAGGCAGAAGTGGGCAATCAACGGGATATACAGGGTGAAGAAGAAGGAAGAACCGAGTATTGATTTTAGGACAGAAGGTAAGGTATTTTTTTTTTAATTTAAAACGAATAACATCTATCTATAGTTGTGGAAAATACTTCTTTCTTATACCCTCTAATTTATTTATAAAAAAGATTTATTTATCTTTTATATTCAGGTGCTCTATATATTGTGGTATATATGTGGGTTGTTGGTCTAAACCTAAATTCTGTCAGATTGGCTTCTAGTTTTCTTGGTAGTTTTTGTCACAGTGATTTCTTACTCCAGTTGCTGGGTTAATAGAACCTTTTATTGGGTTCTTGGGTTAATAGAACACTCTCACTATATTCAATTGTTTCTGGTTCTTGGGTATATAATCTTTTCCACAGTGCAACTCTTCCATTTTCTAATTACTACCAAGTAGTTTTGATGATGATAATTATTTTTTTAAATTAAAACCCTTACCTTCTGTCTTAGAGTCAATACTGTGTATTGGCTCCAAGGCAGAAGAGTGGTAAGGGTAGGCAATGGGGGTCAAGTGACTTGCCCAGGGTCACACAGCTAGGAAGTGTCTGAGGCCAGGTTTGAACCTAGGACCTCCCGTCTCTAGGCCTGGCTCTCAATCCACTGAGCTACCTAGCTGCCCCCTGTTTTGATGATTATTGCTTTGTAGTAGTTTGAGTTCTAGACTTTCTTCCTTCCCATTTTTCCCATTATTTCCCTAAAAGTTCTTAAACTTTTGTTCCTCCAGATGAATTGTTTTTCCTTCAAATCTATAAAGTAACCCATTGGGTCATCTGATTATTATGTCACTGAATCTGTAAATTTATTTAAGTAGCATTGTCAATATATTTCAAAGCTCAGTAATAAGTAATTAATATCTATCCATTTAAGTCTAGTTATTCAGTAAAGAGTGTTTTATACTTCTATTTATATAATTCTTGTATGTATCTTGTTGATCAGATTCCCAGATACTTTATATATTCTTTGGTTATTTAAAAATATTTTAAAGTTTTTATTAATAATTATTTTATTACTTTGTAGTTATTTTTAAAGGAATTTTTTCTATCTCTTATTGAGTTTTGTGGGTAATATTTAGAAAAGCTTAAAATTTTCAATTATTTATTTTATATACTACTACTTTGCTGGACAAAGAACTTGTTTCAATTAATTTTTAGTTGAAATTTTATGCTTTACTAAGTAAATTATCAGTTCATATATAAAAAGCAAGGCTTTTTGACTATTCTTTTTTTTCTCATCTTATAAATGGCATTTCTAGAACTAAATGAAAGAAAAGAGGTGGGGGGAAGCTGGATGGGTCAGTGGATTGAGAGCCAGGCCTAGAGATAGGAGGTCCTAGGTTCAAATCCAGCCTCAGACATTTCCCAGCTGTGTGACCCTGGGCAAGTCACTTGACCCCCCATTGCCTACCCTTACCACTCTTCTGCCTTGGAGCCAATACACAGTATTAACTCCAAGATGGAAGGTAAGGGTTTAAAAAAAATAAAAAGAAGAGGAAGAAGAGGTATCAATGTATATAGCGTTGCCTTCCTGCTGCTCTTACTAGAAAAGTTTCTAGTGTTTGTTCATTTCAGATAAAATTATCTCAAAGAATGTGTGCATGCATATTTACCAAGTTAAGAAAAGGTCCATTTATTTCTATGCTTTAAATAAAATATAAAAGGTTATATATTTGGTTAAAAGCTTTTTCTGCATCTTGTTTTTCATCTTTGATATAATCATGTGACTTTCATTATTTTTGTCTTTCATTTTAACCAATTCTGTTTATAGTTTTCCTAATCCTGAAGCAACTCTATATTGCTATAAATCCAACCTAATTATAGCATACAATCTTTTTGATGCATTGCTGCATTTTCTTTGCTAAAATTTTATTCATCTTTTAAAAACAGATATGCTTTAGAAATACCGGTCTATAGTTTGTGTTTTACTTCTTGAACCTAAGTAGCAGTGTTGTATTAACCCAAGGAACCGACAGAAGGTTCTATTTACCCCAACTCCTACGGTAAGAATTCACTGTGGACTTTATGGCTCCTACAGAAAGAGCCATACGTTGCCGACCTCTGCTCTATATTCTTTTCAGATGCTCCAAATATTAAAAGTAGTAAGTTCCCTCCTTCTGTATATCTTCCCTAGCTTATTACTTTTCCCCTTCTCTTTTCTTTTCTCTCTTGAAATCATCAAAACTGAACAAAGCTATCCCTATGTTTTGTGTTTTGTCTTATTTAATTTCCTTTATGATTCTGAAGACGTCAGGATTTTGAAGGAACAATGTAAAGCCAAGATAACAGAGGAGCAGAAAGCTTCAGAACTTCCTCCTCCTGCCTCTGCCCAAATTCCTGCCAAGAAGATCTAGAAAATGGGACGGTTACGTGACTAGAGAGTCAAGCCTGGAGAAAAGCGGTCCTGAGTCAAATGTAGCCTCAGACACTGCCCAGCTTGTGTGACCCTGGGCAAGTCATGTAAATCTCCACTGCCTCCCCCTTACTGCTCTTCTGCCTTAGAACCAAAACACAGTATTGGTAGGTGAAGGTAAGGGTTTAAAAAAACAAAAAACTCCAGGGCTCGATCCTGTGTAAGACGCCAGAACCAAAGAAGACTGGAAAAATTTTGAAATCCAAACAGGAAAATAAAGAGAAACATAAAAAGGTAACACAAAACAACAACCATAAAAGGCTAAACAAGGATAAACTGTTTCTATTAGAATATGGGGAAATACTACAATACCTTATCATTTTCAGGGGTCATAAAAATGATTATAATCAGACAAAAGGCCTGGAAGAGATTCTGTTATATCTTGATGATTTTAAGAGAAGAATGGGAAAAATGAGGAAGAGGAATATATCAGGTGGGAAGGGAAAGGAAGATTAGGGAAAATGATCTCATTATTAGGCTGCACAAGTAGGCGTCTATACAAAGAAAAAGAAGGAGGTGGAGGGAGGTGGCTGACACTTGAAGCTTACTTTCATTTGAACTGGTCAATGGAAGGAAGAAAATACACACAGTTGGGTACAGAAATACATCTTGCTAAATAAGGAAACAGGAGAGAAGAGTATAGAAAGAGGAATTGGTGCCAAGGTAGATTAAGAGAGGGATTAGTCCTAATAAAACAAACTCCAACATTTGTCATTTTAGCCAGTCTGATGGGTGTGATATCTCAGAACTGTTTTGGTTTGCATTTCTCTATCCAGTAGTGATCTGGAGCATTTTTTCATTTATCTGTATATGACTTTGATTTCTTTATCTGAAAATTGTCTGTTCACATCTTTTAATCATTTATCAATTAAGAAATGGTGTTTTTTCTTATAAATTTGACAAAGTTCTCGCTATATTTTAATATGGAGCCTCTATTTGAGAGGCTTTCTGTAAAAAATTTCCTTCCAATTTTCTGCTTGGCTTTTAATCTTGGCAATATTTGCTTTATTTGTGTGAAAAAAATTTTTTTATTATTTTTTTTAAACCCTTACCTTCCATCTTGGAGTCAATACTCTGTATTGGCTCCAAGGCAGAAGAGTGATAAGGGTAGGCAATGGGGGTCAAGTGACTTGCCCAGGGTCACACAGCTGGGAAGTGTCAGTGTGAAAACTTTTCAATTTAATGTCCTCAAAATTATCCATTTTACAACTCACAATTCTTTCCATCTCGTTAATTGAAAATTCCTCTCCTCTCCATAAATCTGATAGGTAATATGCTCTCTATTTCTCTAACTTACTTTAGATAACAGATCTTTTTAAAACATAAAAGAAAGGAGATTTGACAAAGTGGGCCCATCAATTGGGAATGGCTGAATACATTATGGCATATAAATATGATGGAATATATATTGCTATACAGAATATGGAATAAAATGATGAAGAAATTGGTCTTAGAGAAACTTGAGGAGACTTCTATGAACTGATACAGAGTAAAGTGAATGGAACAAGGAGTACAATTTATACAGGGACAACAATATGGAAAAGATAAAAAGCCTTTGAAAGAATTAAGAACTCTGATCAGCATAATCACCAACCAAAATTCTAGATTACTAAGGAACTCTTATCTCCCTGTAAAGGGCAGAATGAGATTGTTTTGGGATATGGCCAAATCATAAATTTGTTTTCTTTGACCATACATGTTTATAACAGGGATTCTGTTGTTTTTTCATTCTCAAGATGGGTGTAGAGGAGGCAGAAAAGGGGGGAAGGGGAAGAGGGAGACAAGGTGGATTTTTGCTGATTAAAAAATAAAACATGATATAATAAAAAAGGATTTTGAAGGAATACATCTCCTCTCCCCCCCTTTTTATTTTTATTTTTTTTTTTAACCCTTGTACTTCGGTGTATTGTCTCATAGGTGGAAGATTGGTAAGGGTGGGCAATGGGGGTCAAGTGACTTGCCCAGGGTCACACAGCTGGGAAGTGTCTGAGGCTGGGTTTGAACCTAGGACCTTCTGTCTCTAGGCCTGACTCTCAATCCACTGAGCTACCCAGCTGCCTCCTCTCCCCCCCTTTTTAAATGTAAGCATTCCACCATCACTTAGCCCCTGTTGTTTTTCCTTAAATTTCTTGATAATAATTTGATCTTTATTATATATTTGCTAGAGTATATGTGGGAGAGCTGGGCTCTTTGACAATCTTTTACATAGCCATCATAACAAAAGCTGATTGTAATTCCAATGACAATGCAGACTGGTGTGGAACTGCTTTACTAATGCTATAATATAATAAAAATAATATAGTTATAATTATAATAATATACTAATACTATCAGGCCTCATTCAGCTATTATATAGGCTTTAAAATCATAAAGCTGTGTTACTTAAAAAGACAGTCTAATAGATTTTCCACTAAATTCCAACAGAACTTTTATTTGATGCCTGAACTATAAGGATTTTTTTCAATATTAGAGAAAAACATTCATTAAGATAACCTCTAAGCTTAAACAGATAATAGCAAAATAGTGAGAGGGCAACTTTAATACTGATTGATAATGAAGGTCATTTTGCCTTGCTACTCATCACAAACTATGACTGACAGCAACAAAATTCCACCTGTTGATAATAAAGATAAGAATATTTCTTTTGCTTCTATCTGAATAAGAAATGAAAGAGGAAAAATACAAGCAAAGAAGAAAAAATACACTTACCATTGGTTTTCCATCATTCTCCCAGTAATGGACATAATACTGAAATTTACCAGAGTCCGCTCTGAAGGGAGGCTTGAATCTGATCTTAAGAGAGTCATCATGTGGCGTCACAATAACATCTGATGGAGGTCCAATTGTTGCTGAAATTGAAATGGAAACAATAAGTCATATTTTAAGATGAACAAAAAATTACTTTTAAAATTCTTAAATGTTTCTATCCCTATATTTGGCTTAATGTAACAAGGAAAAGTATGAGTTTATTTTTTTTACAAGTTTAAACTATAAAGAAGATAATAATAATTGGCATGTATATACCACATTATAGTTCTAAGAAATTGACATTTAAAAAATTTTAACCTCCTAGCTATACACATAATTAATATATATTATATAACTCATTAGTATTTAATCTTTATTTATAACCTTGTTGTCGTTATTGTTGTAGTTCAGTTGTTTGGTCCTGTCCAGCTCTTCATGATTCCATGGACCACAATGTGTCAGACTCTTCTACCCTTCCACTATCTCCTGAACTTAAAAGCTATACAACTCAAATTATATTCTATTCCATTTCATTATTTTATGTTGTTTTCCTTATGTTCTGAATATTAAGATATTGTAATTGATTCATAAAGAGATATGGTGGACTTTTTAAAAAAGCAGTTTTTAAAATTTTATTTTTAAGTTAAGTTTTTATTGATGCCTTTTGCTTTTTTATATCATCAATTTCCCCTAATATCTCTCTTAAGTGTCCTTCCTTTTCAAAAAAATCCATTTAGAAACAAATGGCAAATTTTTTTTACAAAAAAGGAAAAAATTAGTATAACCAATCAACATATTGAAAAAGTCAAAAGAAAAATGTGCATTTCATATGAAGTGGTGGGAGGAAACATCTTATATCTCCTTTCCAGCCATGCTTGTTCTTCAAAATTCACACTGGATTTTTGTGCATATGGTTCTTTCTGGTGACGTTATTGTAGTTATTGTGCATATTATTTTCTTGGTTATTTACTTCACTCTGCATCAGTTCATTTAGATCTTTCCATGCTTCTCTATATTGATCAGACATCATTCCTTATAGCACAGCATCATTCCAAGGAATGGGTATTGGTCATCTGTTAATTTTGTGTGTGTGTATGTGTGTATGCACACACATATATACATACACCTTGTATACCAAATCCTTGTTAGAGAAATCTAATATAAAATATTTTCTCCCATTCAGTCCCTTCTCTTCTTATCCTCGATGCATTAATTTTGTCTGTGCAGAAGCTTTTCTGTTTCAGATAATCAAAGTTACCTATTTTATGTTTTGCAATTGCCTCTTTTCCTTGTTTAGTTAAGAATACATCATCTACCCACATCTGTAAAAGGTATACAATCTGCTTCTCTTCTAATCTTCAATCATGTGCCCATTTAGATATATCACACAATAGGTACTAAAATATTGGTCAAAACATAATTTCTGCTAGACTGCTTTCCAGTTTTCTCAGAAGCATTTTTTTTAAATCAAAAAGAAAGTTCTTTTCCAAGTAATTTATGTTTTCTGCCTTTTTGAACATTGGATTACTGAGCCCTTTTGAACATTGGATTACTGAATTCCATTGCTTCTAATTCTCCCTTGACTAATCTGTTCCAAATGACCTGCCTCTCTACTTTTTAACTAATACCAGATGGTTTTCATAACTGCATTAATCTGAGGTCTATTTTTTTTTTAAACCCTCACCTTCCGTCTTGGAGTCAATACTGTATATTGGTTCCAAGGCAGAAGAGTGGTAAGGGCTAGGCATTGGGGGTCAAGTGACTTGCCCAGGGTCACACAGCTGGGAAGTGTCTGAGGCCAGATTTGAACCCAGGACCTCTTGTCTCTAAGCCTGGCTCTCAATCCACTGAGCTACCCAGCTGCCCCATTTAATCTGGGGTCTGGAAGTGCCAATTAATTCTTATTTCGTCCCTACCTCTTTTCATCATTTCCTTTGATACTCCAGATTTTTTTGTTTTTCCAAATGAATTTTGTAATTATTTTTATAAAGTTCAATAAAGTATACTTTTGACAATTTGATTGACATTGCATTAAGAATATTTATAAACTTTGGTAGTAGTCATTTTTATTATATTGGCAAAGCCCAGTAATGAACACTGAATATTCCTCCAGTATTTAAGATCTTTATTTCTTTAAGGTGTACTTTGTAGATTCTTTCCAAGTCTAGTATGTGTTTAATGGATTGCTCCCTAGATACTTGAAAAGCATTTTGCAGTAATTTGGAAAGGAATTTCTCTATCATCCCTTCTTTGATTCTGTTATTTTAAAGAAATGCAGTTGATTTTTGTAATTTTATTCATAGCTACATATTGCTACTATCTTTGTCTATTCCCTATGAGTTCCTAAATCATCAGCAAATAGGAATAATTTTATTTCCTCTTTGCTTGTATTTATACTTTTAATTTCTTCCCCCCCCCTTTTAAAAAAATAACCCTGACCTTCTGTCTTGGTATCAGTTCTAATACAGAAGTGGATCAAGGGTTAGGCAGTCAGGGTTTAGTAACTTGCCCACTGTCACACATCTAGGACAAGTCTGAGGCCAGATTCGAACCCAAGTTCTCCTAGGTCCTCCCAACTCCAGGATTGGAACTCTATCCACTGGGATACCTAGCTGTCTCAAAATTTTTTCTCTTGCTATTACTATAATTTCTAGAACTGTATCAAATAATAGTGGGGAAAGAGGGCATTCTTGCTTTATTCTTCTATTTATTAAGCTCCTATTGTTTCTTCCTTGTATATATGGCATGCTTTTAGTTGTATATATATATCTATCTGTACATATTATATATATATATGTTATTAAAAACATCTCTATGCTTATAATGTACAAGGGTTATTTTTTTTAGCATGAGTGTTGTACTTGTGTCAAAGGCTTTTTCTGCATCTATTGAGATAATCTTGCAATTCTTAGATATTTTTGTTTTTAGTGTGATTAACTATGTTGATTATTTTTCTAATATTGAGCCATCGCTGCATTCTTGCTATAGATTCGGCTTTGTCATAATGAGTTATTTCTCGGATAAACTGCTATAGTCTATTTGACCAGATTTTATTTAAACAATTTAAAATCAATATTTACTAATTATTTTTTGTCTTATTCCTTTTAATCATATTGGCTGAAAGTTTAACTTCATTGTTATTTCAAAGATCAGCTTTTAGATTTGTCATTTCTATATCTTTTTTTGGTGGGGGTTTCCCATTTATTTTATCTACTTTTTATATTACTTCTTTAATGTTTATTTTACATTTATTGGTTGGCTTTCTACTTTTTTTTTACAATGTATATTCAGTTAAGGAGATAAAACAGAATCTTAGATAAGGCAAATAAGATACCTATCTAGAGAGCCCACACACACCTGCATGAGCTTAGTAGTAGGTCTAAACCTAAACTACACATAATCCAAACATAGTTTCTGCAGAGTATAAATATTGTACAAAAGGGTTACCTTAACACTCATCATTCTAAGGAGGTAATCCTGCATCCCTGAGGGGGTGTGGCACTGGAACAAAAGTTCCACTGGGTATGACCAAGCTGGAAAGACTTTTTTGTAAAGAGTATGGTCTTAGCAACAGATTGTATCTGCTGCCTAGGGACAATCTAGCAAAATATGGTCCTGGTAATATATGCTAACTGAGAACAGAGAGACTAAAGTGATCAAATTAAATGCTGATGTGAACATGGAGAAACAGGCCTAATATTACATTGTTAGAGTAGCTGTGAAATATATATATATATGTATATATATATATATTTAGAGAACAAGATGGAATCAAACATTAAGAACTGTAAAGCTGTTTATGATCATTGACCCAGAGATCCCATTACTAGGGGTGGCCCCTAAGGGAATTATTGAGAGGGAAAAAAGCTGAGTTTGTATGAAAATGTTCCTGGAAGCTTTGCTTATTATGATAAAATATCTGGAAATAACACAAATGCAATGAACAGGAGAAATGGCTGAATAGATTGTGACATCTGAATGTAATAGATTATATTATGTTATTAAAATGATAAATATTGGAAATATAAAGAAAATAAAGGAAATGTATGTAGAGATGAAAAGAGAAGAAAATAATACATACCTTTATTACATTAAAAAATAATAGCTACAAAATCAAGAGAAAAAGTATCCAACTAAAACAATCAAAAGGGAACTCAAAAGCAATGTTTATATTAGCACACATATATAATTTATATATTTTAAAACAAATTATAAACAACATGGAGTTTGTGGTCTTGCATGAAATTTTTTAAATGCTTTTATTTAGTTAAAATTTTTTTTGGTGGTGGTTGCTAAGTACATAATTTTTAAAAATGTATGTTCAGTTTATTAATCTTCTTTTTCTATTTTATTACATGTATATTTCCCTGTTAAGTTTCCATTTGTTTCTGGGACTTTGGTTTGTGGTCCCTGAATTGCTTTTTTCCTTCCTTTTTCTTATTAGTTTTTTAAAAAATTTTTTTAAACCCTTAACTTCTGTGTATTGGCTCCCAGGTGGAAGAGTGGTAAGGGTGGGCAATTGGGGGGTCAAGTGACTTGCCCAGGGTCACACAGCTGGGAAGTGTCTGAGGCCGGATTTGAACCTAGAACCTCCAGTCTCTAGGCCTGGCTCTCAATCCACTGAGCTACCCAGCTGCCCCTTTCTTATTAGTTTTATTGCATTATGGTAAATAAAGGATTTTTAGAAGTATTTGTCTTTTTATATGTTTATAATATCTTTGTGCCCAAATATATGGTAGATATTTATATAAGTTCCATATATATAAGTACTAAAAAGTATGTATATTCTTTGGCAGTCTCAGAAGACACAATATGCCATTTAACTCTAGTTTCTCCAGCAATTTCTTCAGTTCTATATTTTCCTTTGTATTTATCTTTCTGTTAGAATTATCCAAAATTGGGAGAAAGACATTTGCCTAGATTAACAGCAGAAGAAATAGAATACTTAAATAATCCAATATCAGAAAAAGAAATTGAACAAGCCATCAAAGAATTCCCTAAGAAAAAATCCCCAGGGCCTGATGGATTCACAAGTAAATTCTATCAAACATTCAAGGAACAATTAATCCCAATACTATACAAATTATTTGATATAATAAGCAAAGAAGGAGTCTTACCAAATTCCTTTTATGACACAAATATGGTACTGATTCCAAAGCCAGGTAGATCAAAAACAGAGAAAGAAAATTACAGACCAAGCTCCTTAATGAACATATATGCAAAAATCTTAAATAGAATACTAGCAAAAAGACTCCAGCAAGTGATCAAGAGGGTTATCCATCATGATCAGGTGGGATTTATACCAGGAATGCAAGGATGGTTCAACATTAGGAAAACCATCCACATAATTGACCATATCAACAGTCTAACAAACAAAAACCACATGATTATCTCAATAGATGCTGAAAAAGCCTTTCTTTCAACCGTACCATTCGTCTTAGAATCAATATTATATATTGGTTCCAAGGCAGAAGAGTGGTAAGGGCTAGGCAATGATGGTTAAGTGACTTGCCCAGGGTCATACAGCTAGTGTCTGAGGCCACATTTGAACCCAAGACCTCTCATGTCTAGGACTTGCTCTCAATCTACTGAACCACCCAGCTGCCCTTGCAAACCCTATTTTCACTGGCTCTTCTTCCCCTCAACCACAATCCTCTTTTCCTTCTATTTGTTATCCTTCTCCTTGGTTTTAGAGTTTTACTTATTAGATCTTTTTTTTCTTCTTTAATTTTATCTGGGTCACTCCTTTTTTCCTCTCAGGCAAAATAGTCAAGTAGAATTCTCCCCTCCTTTGCTCTTCAATTTGTTTTGTTCACTAATTTTTCTTTTCTTTAAACTCTTTCCTTCTGTCTTATAATTTAAGTAGAGTTAAGGGCTAGGCATTTGGGATTGACTTACCCAGGGTCACACAACTAGGAAATGTCTGCAGCCAGATTTGAACCCAGAACTTCCTGTCTCCAGGTCTGGTTTACTATCTACTGAGCCACCTAGTTGCTCCTTGTTCATAAGTTTTTAAAATTTCTTTTTTCTGTATCTTTTTCTAGAAAGGATTCCTCCCCTTCATTTTCTTCATTATTTATCTTTCCTGTCTATTCTAGACTTTCATTCTTTGATTCATGGCCCTAATATTCATTTAGACCTTTATCTTCTCTATGTTCCTGATGGTATTAAAACTTTGGAGGAACCTATTTTGTGTTCTCTCTTCTAAACAGTTTCTGTTATAGAGTTGGCCCTCAGACCCTCTTTTGTTCTGTGGTGCCTTTTCTTAGAAATGCAAATTTCTGCAGGTCAAAGAGAAGATATTTTCCCATGATAAGAATCTTTCTAAAATTTTGATTGTGCAATTTATTGTTGATTTTTGCCCTCTCCATGGCAATTTTCCCCCTATGTACCTCAAAAACTCTTTCCTGAGTTTATGGCCTCTCACTCTTCTTGTTGGCAGTTGCTCCCAGGGACTCTGACTTCCCCTTTCCTGCGGCAGGATAACTGTTCTTACCAACCACTAAATCTCTGTAGATCATACCCACTGTAAGATCTCCAACTCCTTTTATAGAATATTTTTTCTTTTCTTATTAAGGAGAGAAAGGGGCAGAAGAAATAAGCATTTATATAGTATATACTATGAGATAGGCACTATATTAAGTGCTTTTCCAAAAATTACCTCAATCAATTATAGCAGTATTCATCAGTAGATGCCCTTCTATCATTGATAGAAGATTTCCGTTTTTCCCTTCAGTTTTAATTCATCCCTTTGCTTCCAGATCCATTTTCACATATATATATATATATGTACATACATATATATGTATATGTATATCCATACATGTACATTTTCCATTTTCTCTTCCTGAGATTACAGAAATCAATTTTCCCTTTTTTGTTAGCTTTCAATTTGATTATAGTATCCCCTCTATCTTCTTTCTTCCCTTCCCATTTTTATGCACCCTCTCATTTTGTAATTTAGTCCCATAAAAAATACTGATTCACCTGTAAGCAGGGGGTGGTGAGACTTAATCCATGATGCTTCATGCCTGTTTCACTTCCATTTCTATTTGATTTCCACTCTCACTTAGTTTCCTTAGATACATTTAGAAAGAAGTCTTTTATTATTTTATTATTTTCCTTGGTTTCCATATTTATTTACCCTTTTTGTACTTTTGCATTCTGTCTGGTGTGTTGGAGAAGCAAATACTCTCTTTGGATATGGTTTTCTTTCTTTTTTTATGTTTTCTTTTCTTTTTTTATTTAAAAAAATATTTTTCCATATTTACATGATACATTTTCTCTCCTTTCCCCCTCCTGGAGCTGACAGGCAATTCCACTGGGTTATACGAATATTATCTCTTGATACTTATTTCCACATTTTTACAATACAGCAATCTTTTAAAATATGGTTTTCTTTCTAAGAATATTTTTAATGTCTCAATTATTGAACATCATCTTTATTCATTTATAGGGAGCCTCAAATTTGCTAGGTAGGTCACACTTTTGAACTCCATTGTTCTTTCAAAGACAATGCTGCATTTTCTGGTGGGTAAAGAACAGTATTAAGTTATTTGGATTTCCTTTTCTTGGTCACTTACAGAATTTGATGTTTCTCAATGAAAATGTTAGATTTAACCATTATGTCTTCACATTTGCAGCCTGGAGGTTTTTTTTCTGGAGGTGATTATGGATTCTTTTGATTGGGATCTTGTTTCCTATGTTCAGAAGTTCCAGGCAATTTTTTTGCATTATGGAATTTGGGATTTCTGACTTGTGTTCTTCTGGAAGACCTTAAATTGTCTGTATGCATCCTATCTTTGCCATCAATCTGTTTTGCTTACATACTTTCCTTTAAAGTTATCGCTCTCTTTTCCAGACTGTCCTTCAGTTCCACTGCATTCCCAATCAATTATCTTTTTTTTTCTTTGATGTGTCACTGTGGAGTTAACTTTTCTACTTTACCAATTATTTTACTCTAAAGGTCATAAATTCTGTTTTCACAATTTTTATGCCATTCAGGAACAGTGAGATGTTCTTCCATCTTCTCATCAAATATCACGGGTCCTTTGCCTCATGTTGTGTTGAAAATGTTTCTTTATTTTGCACCTGAACTCACATATTTCGCACATACTGAAGTCACTCTGGAGCCTAAACTTCTTCCTGCTCTTAATATTGTCCTTAGAGTGATTAAAAAATGACCCCCACACTCCAGCTCCTTGTGGTGGAGATGTAATCTGTAGTCTAGGCTTTTGCCTAGGTGAATAATATTTATTGGTATAAATGGATTAGAGTAGTCAATGTGGAAGCAAAGTAGTTTTAAGACTTTATTAATTTCTCTGGAAGAGGTTAGTCAGAAGCAGTCCTAACTGGTTTGTAAATCCATTGGAATTAATCTTAGTTCCCTACTATCAATGAACCTTTGTATTCTTGGGTAAATTAGCCTTTGAACAGCAGGCTTAGTTGATTACCAAAATGATAATCAAACTATGTATCCAACATTGTAAAAACTGTCAGTGTTTATTCTCAGCTAATCCAGGCTTAGAAAGTGGCCATGAAGAGATTTAGAAATTTTAAATCTATACCAACTTAAAAGTTATTATCTTTTAGACAGAATTAGATAGCTATTATCTTTTAGATAGAAGTTAGATAGAATTAGATAACTATTGTCTTTTAGGTAGAATTTAGACAGAATTAGATAGCTATTATCTTTTAGGTAGAATTTAGGCAAAATTAGATAGCTATTATCTTTTAGGTAGAATTTAGATAGAATTAGATAGCAATTATCTTTTAGAACAGATCATAGCTTTTACATTGGCATAGGTTTTAAACTGGATATTTACTGTCTTACAAAAATAGGTAAAGAAGAAAACTTGGAAATGGGAGAAATAATCTTTTAACCTCAAGTTGCCAAAATAAAGAGGGGGAAAAAAGATAGGAAAAGACTTACCATTTAGGTAATGCTGAAACCAAGGAGTCACTGCCCAATCAGAAACCAGTTCTCCTAGCTCCGCTCTAACACGTAAAGTAACGTTAAAATGAGGCTGGAAGTGTGGTTGGCTGACTGCTGTGAAGTTACATATTGGTTCTGCGATTCTGGTACAATTTGCCTCCTTCGTCCAATTACTCCTCGTGCTATGGGGGGGTGGGGGGAAGCAATTTCAAATCAGTGCTTTTTTCTACATCATTATCTAAAACATAATTTTTTCTCAGAAATGCCCCATATCTCTGCAGATAAATAGGAAGGTGTTTTTTCTCAATATTTCTCTGGGGTCTTGCATGGTCTCTTTCATCACTGCTATTCTTTCTATATACATTGTTACACTGTCATATTTAATGTTTTTTAGTTTGCTTACTTCACTCTGTAACAATTCATAGGTCATGCAAGGAAAAGCAAGCCTTGATGAGATGAGAGTCAAGAGATTACACTATGGCTTCGAGGACACCCTGTTTTGGTCATTTATTATTGTTTCTCACAGAGGAGACAAAGCCTGAGAGTATTTGGGGAAATATTTGGGGAAAAGGAGGAAAAATGGTACCTAGAAGGTTAAAAAAGGTACCAGGCTCTTTAGGGACCTACATGACCAAAGAGCACATCTTACCACAGGTCCTGCAAAGTCTTTAAAGTGCCTGAGGCTAAACTCAGACTAAATAAAACCAAAAGAAATGGCCAGACACAGTGACAAAACATACTCTCCTCTCCTCCTGTAGGAGGTTCCAGCACTCTTATGGCCTCCACACACAAGCAAAAGTGTTAGAACTGTCACCCACAAGTCATAGCTTGGAGGGCTCCTAAACCACAAACAAAAAACAATGAGAAAGCTGAAGAGTCAAGATGCTCCCAGGGCAGGGGCTCACAGGATCAGAGCGGTGGAGCCTCTTTTGGCTGGGTATAGAGGAAGATATCTGTGCCTCAACCACTCCATTGGGGAAGGGAGGTCGGGAGTGCTTCCTCAGAAAAAGAAATTTAGGGGGCAGCTGGGTAGCTCAGTGGATAGAGAGCCAAATTTAAAGATAGGAGGTCCTAGGTTCAAATCTGACCTCAGACACTTCCTATCTGTGTGACCTGAGCAAGTCACTTAACCCCTATTTCCTAGCTTTTACCTTTCTTCTGCCTTGGAACCAATACACAGTATTGATTCTAAGACAAAAGATAAGGGTTTTTTTTTTTAAAAAAAGAGATTTAATATGTTCTGAGTGATAACACATGTATAACCCAGTGGAATTGCTTGTCAGCTCTGGGAGGGGACGGGAAGAGGGGAGGAGAGAACATGAATCATGTAACCATGGAAAAATATTTAAAAACAAAATACAGTTTAAAAATTATTTTTTAATTTAAAAATATTTTTCCATGGCTTCATTTTCTTTCCCTCCCCCCTCCCAGACCCAGTAAGTCCTTCCACTGGGTTATACAAATGTTATCACTTATACCTATTTCCATATTATTAATTTTGCAATAAAGCAATCTTTTAAAACCAAAACCCCAAATCATATACCCATATAAACAAATGATAAGTCATTTGTTTTTATTCCATGTGTCTACTCTCATAGTTCTTTCTCTCAACGTGGATAGCATTTTTTCTCATAAGTCCCTTGGGATTGTCTTGTAATAGCAAAGTCCATTACACTGGATTGTTCCACAAGGTTTCACTTTCTGTGTATAACGTTCTCTTGGTTCTGTTCATTTCACTCTGTATCAGTTCATGAAGGTTCTAGTTCATATAGAAAATCTCTGGTTCATCATTCTTTACACCCAATCCATCATCTGATGGTCCATCACCATCAGATACCACAATTTGTTCAGCCATTCCCCAATTGTGGGACACTCCCTCATTTTCCAATTTTTTGCTACCACAAAGAGCGTGGCTATAAATATTTTTGTACAAACATTTTTCATTATTATCTCTTTAAGGTACAAACCTAATAGTGGTATGGCTGGATCAAAGGGTAGGCATTCTTTTAAAGTCCTTTGGGCTTAATTTCAAATTGCTTTCCAGAAAAATATTTAAAAACAAAATAAAATAAAAAATGAAAAATAAATTTTTAAGAGATTTAAATAAGAACTTTGGAAGGTGATAGGTGATTTATTTTTAAACCTTTACCTTCTGTCTTAGCATCCCTTCTAAGTATCTGGCTTCAGATACTTATTTTATTTTATTTTTTTTAAACCCTTACCTTCCGTCTTGGAGTCAATACTGTGTATTGGCTCCAAGGCAGCCCAGGGTCACACAGCTGGGAAGTGTCTGAGGTATAAATATGAAAAATAATTATGACTGAAATAATAATATATATTAGTATTTTAATTAAAGCCATGCTGATAAAGTTATTAGACCACGTGCTTGTAAGAATTCAAAATCGCCGCCCTCGCCATTATTGTCTCCTGTCTCCTCCCGAGTCTGCTGGCCAAGAGACCACTCCCTCCTAACCCAGGAGATTTAAACTCTTCTCTGCGTCGAGACGTAGGCCTCCCCACGCCCAAAGAACCAGAACCGGAAACCTGTTGGACCACGGGAAATGTAGTTTGATAATTTCCCCGTGTCCAGAAAATACATACATACATACATACATATATACATATATATATATAAAAAAAAAAATATATATATATATATATATATATACACACTTAAAGTTGGCATCTCCCAAATTTCACTTTTACAGAGGCCAGATTTGA
Organism: Gracilinanus agilis; assembly: GCF_016433145.1. Lineage (NCBI taxonomy): Eukaryota > Metazoa > Chordata > Mammalia > Didelphimorphia > Didelphidae > Gracilinanus > Gracilinanus agilis. The sequence continues at coordinate 409,272,799 of NC_058132.1, read as the reverse complement.
CCTCCAGTCTCCAGGCCTGGCTCTCAATCCACTGAGCTACCCAGCTGCCCCCCTTTCAGATACTTATTAACTGGATGACCTTGGGAAAGTCATCTAAATGTTTGCCTCAGTTGTCTTATCTGTAAAATCAGCTACAATATAAGCTCTGGTAAAACAGCTTATAGTCTATGATTACTGGGAAAGGAATGAACCTAAGGAAGCCAGTTATGAGCTCTGAAAAATGGGCCTGAATCAAATCTGACCTCAGACACTTCCCAGCTGTGTGACCCTGGGCAAGTCACTTGACCCCCATTGCCTACCCTTACCACTCTTCTGCCTTGGAGCCAATACACAGTATTGACTTCAAGACGGAAGGTAAGGGTTTAAAAAAAAAAAAAAAAAAAAAAAAAAAAATGGGCCTGAAGCCAGAAATGCTGGGAGTCACAATAAATAGACCTGAAGCATGAGAACATTCTGAACAGGGATACTCCAGTGGAGTGTTAGAAGTCAGTACAAATTAGTAGAGATAGGAGTTCCTGGGTTCAAATCTGACCTGAGACACTTTCTGGCTGTGTGATCCTGAGCAAGTCACTTCACCTTGACTATGTATGTATCCCTTACTGCTCTTCTGCCCTGGAATCAAGACTTAGTATTGACTCCAGGAGAGATGGTAAAGATTTTAATAGAGTTGGTAACTATTATAAAGAAAAGAAAACTAATGAGTATGATATCCCCAAAAACAAAGATAAAGGCTCAAAATAAAAAAAAATAATCTAAAAAATAGAATGGAGAAAATAGAATTCAGTGAGTCCAAGGGCAAGAAACATCAGAACAAAGTCAAAATAGTAAGGTGGGGTGGGTGGGATGGGAGAAGGTATATATTTTCCAAAATATTTTCAAAACAGGGAAAAAAAAAAGGAATGTACTAACTAAAATGATGGATCTGGAAAATGGGTCAAAAAATCAAGAATCACCAGACCACCCTAAAACCATGACCGAAAAAAAACAATGGATGGACCACCTCAAGATATCATTTTCCTATGCCTATTGGGACCAAAGTGAAAACAGAATCCACTGATTATTTCCCAAAACAAACCTTAGACTAAAAATACCAAGAAATGTCAATCAAAAATTTAGAGCTTCTAGATAAAAAAAAAAAAAGAATACTGCAATTTAGAGGCAAGATCACATAAGACTATGCAGTAATTATTATAAAGGAGATAAAAATGAGGAATATGATACTCTAAAAGGCAAAAGACAAAAGGCTCACAACCAAGAATAACTTAAATTTGCAAATCTAAGAAAACACCTAAATTATTACCTCTTAGAGTACTTAGGTTGCTATTCAATATTTAATAGGATCTTTCTATCTGTTTGAGATTGCCCCCTTTCAAGCTTCAGAAAGTTCCTGTGTACAAAACTAAGATTTGAGAATCAAGCATTAGATTACTCTATTCATATTTTGTATGATCTTGAATGAAGAGATCTAATCTTTTTAGTTTGCTTTTATATGACAGCCCCTTTCTTCCTTAAAACTTAAGAGAGATGATTAGGGATCGTCTTCAGGGAGAAAAATACATTTTTCTAGAGAAGGTAATCAAAACTTCATACAATATTTATAACATATGAGATGTAATATAAAAATATTAACTTGTGGTGTGAAACCCTGGAAAGTAAGCACATGTTAAGTTACTGTTTTAGGAGACACTATAATCATGTTCAATTTCTGTTTATGGGTTAGAACTAAGATTCAGAATCCTTAAGAAGAACTTGGTTTAAGGGACTCATGACAAAAAAAGATATCTACTGCCATGGAAGGAATAGAAAGAATGCCATTCTTCACTTTATTTCTTCCATAAATTTTTCTCTAGTGTAAGCAATGTGTCTTGTTTCACAATATGACAAATGGGAAAATACATATTATGTGATAATATGTGTACAACTTATATCACATTACCTGTTTTGTTGGGGGTGGGGGAATCGCAAGAGGGAGGGGAGAAAAAAGAATGAAACTGATTTTTAGACATAGCTAATTTGAGAATTTGTTTCTCTTGGATGAGCATATTTATTAAATTTATTACATGTTTATAACAAATCTTACATATTATGTTATATATATTTTAAAAATATAAAATATAAATAATAAAAATAAAAGGTAACAAAAAAGGATAATCATCCTTTTAATGATATTATTGATATTAATGATATTATTGATAATATTAATATATTATTGTTGTTGTTACCTTTTGTTTTATAACTGAAGTTCACATAGTGTTTTATAGTTTTTAACTTCTTTTATAAACTTTTTATTATTTGAATCTCATAAAAATCCTGTGAGGCAGGAACTAAAGATCCTATTACCCCTACTGTACAGATGAGAAAACTGAAGCTTAAAGAAGTTAAATAATTTCTCATGATTGTTATTGTTATGTGTTATTGCCAAGATTTGACTCCAAGTCTTCCTAACTCCGAGTCTATCATTCTCTCCACCAAGTAACATTTCTATTTTTAATGTTCATAAGCATACTATAGAAATCACTGACCTCAGTTTGTGGAATTATTCATCTATCCCTACTCTTTTTTTTCTTCTCCGCCAATTTCATGGAGATTCAATTGTTTTTAGTTAGTTTTTGGCATAAAAAGCTTTAAAATTTTTTTCTTTTTAAAATTATCAACTTAACAACAAAAGCTTTTATTAATGTTTTTATTTCTATACTATGTATTTTTTATATTTATTATTATTGTTGTTAATAATAATACCAAGCATTATATAGCATTTTAAGACTTGCAAAGAATTTTGCAAATGTTATCTCTTTTGATCCTCATACAAACCCTGGGAGGTGGGTGCTGCTATTATCCCCATTTTATAGATAAGCAAAGGCTGAGGCTGAGAACAGTTAAGTGACTTGCCCAGAGTCACATAGTTAGTAGGTGTCTGAGGCCACATTTGAACTTGGATTTTTTGGATGCCAGGCTCAGCACTTTATCCATTGGACCATTTTACTGTCTGAAAAGGGTATGGGGGTGATGGTGACATGTCAATTTTTTTTAAGTTTAAGAAGAGGTGTTAGGAGAAATTGTACCTCCTTTTTGAAAATAAAATTATGGCTATGGAACTCTATCTCTAACTCTATGCTATCAGACTCTCATGGTGCACTAATTAGTTTTGCTATACTGGCAGAGTAGACAGAGTGAGAGACTTTTGAATCAAAAAGATCTGAGTTTCAAATTCTTCCTTCAGACACCAAACTAGCTTTAAGTGTGGTCAAGTTACTTAATTGCTTCCAGATCCAGTTCTCGCATCTGTAAAATGGGATAATAGTAGAACCTACCCCACAGTGTTGTTGGGAGGATTAAATTACAAACCTTAAAATGCTATATAAATGGTAGCTATTATTTTTATTATATTAAAAATATTTTTACAAGGGCTCTTCTAGCTGGAGAATGGTGGCCAGCTAGGGTAGAGAAGTTCTGGAATTTGCCTTCCTAACTTCACCACTCAATATAGTTTAAACCTGGCCTTTGGCACTTTACAGCTGTGAGACCTTTGGGCAAATCACTTAACTACCATATACCACAGTTTCTTCATTTGTAAAATGAGGATAATAAAAGTACCAAGAAGATAATATTTGTAAAGTATTTAGCATAATGCCTGGCCAACAGTAGGGTGCTGCTTCTTTTTTTTTTTTTTAAACCCTTACCTTCCGTCTTGGAGTCAATACTATGTATTGGCTCCAAGGCAGAAGAGTGGTAAGGGTAGGCAATGGGGGTCAAGTGACTTGCCCAGGGTCACACAGCTGGGAAGTGTCTGAGTGCTTCTTTTTTTAAAAATAAAAACCCTTACCTTCTGTCTCAGAATTGTTTGAGTTTGTGGATTTGTTAATATAATAATGTTATTACATTATATATACATAATATATTTATATATAAAATTAATATTCAATATCTCCAAAGTATAATATTTATAGAGATTTATTAATATTTAACCAGAGAGCTAGAGAACACAGGGAACATTCCCCACTCACTTCACATGGAAGAGAGAGCTAGAGGGGCATTACCTAAAACTTATATACAATCATGCAAAGGACACCTGTAAACAGAAAGAAAAGGAATTTGGGGTAATACAGAAAGGAAGTTTGGGTAATGTAGTTTTAGGGATTCAAGATTTTCCAATTATACAAGTTCCAAAGCAGAAGAGGGATAAGGGCTAGGCAATTGGAATTAAGTGACTTGCCCAGGGTCACACAGCTAGGAAGTGTCTTATTTGAACTCAGGTCTTCTCGCTCCAGGCCTGGCACTCTATCCACTGGCCTACCTAGCTACCCCACACACTAGGCTTTTAATAAATGTTTATGCCTGTCCCATCTCTTCCAAGTATGCAATGAGATCTATAAACTTTTCCCTACTATTTATTTGCTGAAGAAATAAACTACATAATGAATTTTTTTTCCCTCAAGTATTTATCTATTAATTGAAGACCAAACAAGAGAAGATACAGGATAATAAAAGAGAGAACCAAGCTTTTGGTAAGAATTTTCTCATGATGTGAGTTTTTAAACCTCTATTAAACAAAGGATACATTGGGGGCAGCTGGGTAGCTCAGTAGATTGAGAGCCAGGCCTAGAAATGGGAGGTCCTAGGTTCAAATCTGGCCTCAGACACTTCCTAGCTGTGTGACCCTGGGCAAGTCACTTGATCCCCACTGCCTACCCTTACCACTCTTCTGCCTTGGAGCCAATACACAGTATTGACTCCAATATGGAAGGTAGGGGTTTAAAAAAAAAAATTTAAACAAAGGATACATTGTTGGAGGGAGGGTTTGAAATTTCATTCCCTGGAGAATTAAAAAAAAATATATATATATATATATATATATTTTTACACATATATACACACATGTAACAGATCTGTCAGACAGCTAGCGTATTTATTTTGTATTTTTATGTATTATTATATATTTATTAAGTACCTACTATGTACCAACATTGTGCTAAGTGCTGGGGATGCAAAAAAGGTAAAAGGTGATATCTGCTCAGAGAGAGCTCACAGTCCAATGAGAGATTCTATAGGCAAACAACTATGCTCAAACAGGATATATACAAGCTAAATTGGAGAAAATCTCAGAGGAAAAGCACTAACACTGAGGGGGATCAGGAGAGGTTTCTTACCAAAAATGTGATTTTAGTTGAGATATGAAGGAAGCCAGAGGAGGTGGAGATGAAGAAAGGAAGAGTTCCAGGCATCCTGCCTAGTAAGGATCATTCTTAGAAGAGACTTAATTATTAATTAATTAGTATTAATATTAGCATGCTCTAATATTAATAGTGTTGAGGTTTTAGGGTGCTCCTGCAACACACTACTGAAACCAACAAAAAGCACGATAGAGGGTTTACTTACTAATGATACTCCACGCTGTATAACACGGGGCTTGTAAGCTTGCTTATGGGGACAGGATCCCAGCTCAGAACTTGCTCTAAATTATAGAGGTGGATTCTCTGGTTGTGTGGAATTGGTAGCTGGGTAAATGATCCTTTAAAAGAGGAAAAGAAAGATCACTGGGTTACTAAAACTTTTAAATGCACCCGCTTCCTGCCTAGTGCCAAACCCATTCTGTTTCTTCCTTAATAAGCTGTCCTTTGGTAAGCTATCAGTTGATTAGCAAACATTACTGAAGTTCCAGATGCAGAAAAAACAAGATAAGGCTTCTAAGATACAGTCCAAAGAGTGATGTAGTCTTGGAGTGTTTTTTCAAGTTGAAATGTAACCCATCAACCAAGATGAAATGCAAATAACCCATCTGTTTTCTCATTTGATTCCATGTGAGCTACAGCCTATGGTAAGGAGTACAGTTTTGGAAAATAAGATTTTTTCCTGTTAAAAGCTATAAATGCCCAACTAATTAACAGATTTAAGTTCCACATAAGGAAAAATTTCTCATCAATAAATAAGAAGTGATTGTTTACTGTGATAAATACGGTACTAAATTATTTATAGATAAAGATACCCCCCCCCCCAAATTCATGGTCCCTGTCCACAAGGAACTTATATTGTAAGGTGGAGAATAAGATATTCAGAAATGAAACAGACCTTGATAAGTAGTTAGTTCCCATTCACTAATGGTATCCAAGAGAGTCTGGGAAATAGAAGGGTTTCATGATAAAGAAGGGATATATGATGGTGGATGGGAACTCCGAGATTCTTTCCAACTACAAGATTATGAATTGTGAATTTACAGAACCAGGGGAATATACAGCAACAGCAATATAATACAATGATCAAATGTGATAATATATATATATATATCCCCATATTTGAATATAAAGTTTATTCTTTTATCACTTTATTCTCATGTTAAACCTTTTTATGTTTTTCTTCACTCTTGTGTTTGGACTTCAAGATTCTATTCAGCTTTGGTCTTTGTAATTGGGAATGCTTCCAAGTCCTTTCTTTTATTAAAAATTTATTTCTTCCCTTGTAGAATTATATTCAGTTTTACGGGGTAAATTATTCTTGACCTTTGCCTTCTAAATATTATATTCCAAGTTCTCCACTCTTTTAGAGTGCTATTAAATCATTGTGATTCTGACTATGGTTCCACAGTCCTTGAATTTTTTTTTTCTGGTTGCATATTGTACTGTTTATTTGACCAGAAACTCTGGATTTGGGAATTTTCATTTTGGTGGGTTCCTTTTATTTCCACTTTTCCCTCCAGTTCTTAGAGATGTAGGCAGATGTCTAGGCTTTTTTTTTTAGTCATGGTGTTCATTAAGTCCAAAGATTCTGAAATTTTTTCCTTTTGTCTTATTTTCCAGGTCACTTGGTTTTGCTATGAGATACCTTAAATTTTCTATTTTTTTCAGACTTTTGACTTTTTTTTTTTAACCCTTAACTTCTGTGTATTGGCTCCTTGGTGGAAGAGTGGTAAGGGTGGGCAATGGGGGTCAAGTGACTTGCCCAGGGTCACACAGCTGGGAAGTGTCTGAGGCCATATTTGAACCTAGGACCTCCTGTCCCTAGGCCTGACTCTCGATCCACTGAGCTACCCAGCTGCCCCCTTTTGACTTTGTTTTCATATTTCCTGTTTCCTCATGGAGTCACTGATTTAGTCCTTTCTAATTTCCAGGAAGTAGTGTTGCTTTCAAATCTTTCAATTCTTCAATGCTTCCAATTCCCTTTCAATTCTTTCTTCCATAGTTCTCATTTCTTTTCCAGTTTTTTCCCCCTCAAATGTTTTCATTACATTTTTAAGTTTAAACATTTAAAAACCACTTTTTAAAAGTCTCCTTTTTTTCTTCCAGAAATTCTTGAGGATTTGGTGCCAAAGCTGTGTTTTTCTCTAAGGCTTTACTTGTAGATATTTGAACTTTGTTGTCACTCTGATAAATCTTTTTGGTGGAGTTCTTTTTTACTTCTTGTCTCCTTTCTGATATCTGAGGTAAGGACTGGGCTCTGTGACACTTCTGAAAAGTCTGGGCTGTTCCTGTTGCTGGTTTTCTTAGTCATGAAAGTGGTGTTATTCCAGGATGATAGTGACAGGCTGAGGACCTACTAGCTTTCAGTGCTTCCAAAGTAGTCTGATCCAGGACAAAGTCTGAATGCTGCCTACCTTGGTCTGAGTTCTGGGTTTGGGTCTGAGCAAGAATGGACTATTGCTGGGCTCTGCCTATTATCAGCTAGCTGTTTGAAGTGGCAGAATTACAGCCTCTCCTTTTGTGACAGAAGCATTCCAGTATATAAGTTCTTGGCTTGATCTGTCCCCAGGGTCCAAAGACCTACCTCTATCTCATTATTCCATGTGAGACAAATGACTCATTGTGACTTTTTCTGGATTTCCCATCAGAATTTGGTCTGACACATTTTCTAGAACTGTTTAAAGGAGTTTTATGGAAGTGAGGTCAGGTACTGTTTCTTATTAATCCTCCATCTTGGGTCTGGCTCCAAATCAAGAAATTTTTTCCTCTACCACATGTATATGATGTCTTTCTGTTTTTATTTTAGGCTTTCTCCCAGGTGAAGGAGGACTCCTGACCTCCCTGGTTTCAAGTTCTAACTAACATCCCAACCTCTACAAGGAAGCCTTCTTTAGCCCCTTCATCATTGTAGAGCTTTTTCTTTTTTAAGTATTTCCTATCTGTCATGTAATTTGCTTTGTGTTGTGTGTGTGTATATATATATATGTATATATATACATGCATATATATATATTTATACACAAATATATAGAGCAATTCTTCATTTTATGTGATTAATACATTCCAAGACCTTAGCATAAGTTGAGTATCACACATGATAGCAAGCCCCATTATTTAATAAATATTTCTTATACAAACATACCTAGGTACTTTATGGCTTACTTTAGGTTTATCAGAGCTACCACAATCACTACTCTTACATTTGGGGGCCATTAATAAATATCATTAATGAAATGATGAGAAACACTGCTCTGACACTAACAAGTGAGAACTCCTCCAGACAGATAAAGGAGCTAAAGTTTGGTACAAAACAATATAATGGCCCACACTGACACTTATGTGGAGTAAATATAAGGGTGATTGGACTATGCTTAGGAAAAAGGGATTTTTGGGTGGGGATTTAAGGTGTAATTAAAATGTTTAAGTTTTATATGCCTTTATTTTTTTTTCCAATGCCAATCGAGTATTTCTGAATTCTTGAGTGTTGAGTCATGTAAAACAAGGTCTTACTGTATATACTTATTCCCATGTTGTTTCTCCATTAGATCATAAGCTCCTTGAGAGCTGAACTTGAAGTTGGTGAGACCTGGGTTTGAATCTTGCCTCTGCCGCTTTCCGGCTATGTACCCTGGGCAACTTTTTTTAAATCTCAGTTTTCTCCTATGTAATATGAAGGACTTAGATGAAAAGACTTCTAAGGTCCTTTCTGTTGTAAAATTATAGTTCATTATGTGTCTCTGTGATTCTACATCATGCATCAAAGCTGGGATTAGAAAGTCAGGTGTTCCTCCTAACTCCAGGGAACAGCTTTTTTCATCCATAAAGGGATTTCATCCTAGGAGTTACAGCGGACCGCGGAAAAGCACCTCTCCGGCAAAGGGTCTCGAAATAGAAGGTGGATGTGGGGAAATGGCTGGAAAAACCGTGTCAGGCTCGGTCCCCTTTCTTCCTCCTACTAAGGAGGAAACGTATCCAATTAGAGATACCCTGACTAATTAATATTCCAGCCCTTCCAACATCCAAACCAGAATAAAAGATCAGAAGGAAAAAGAGGATGAGTAAAAGGAAGAGACTCTCGGGAGCTAAAGCTGCCCTGCCTCAGGGCGCTGGCCTCAGAGCGATCCATAGACATTTAAGGAATATAGGCTCCCTTCCGGTTTGTCCCCCTCCCCTCCCAATCAGCCTTCCTCCCCTAGAAGCGGGCAGGCAGCTCGCCAGGGTTCCCTTACCTGCAAGGGGTAGTGAGAAACTCAGGCAGCAGCAGCTGCAAAGAAGGATAAGGTGTAGCAGGTGCGAAGCGGCCCAGCCCGCCCCGCCACTCCGAGACTGCATGGCCTCCAGGGGTGGCCTCAGCTTGTCTGAGGCCCGGGCTCCTACTCAGAGCACCGTGGGCTTCCAGTCCTCTCTTCCGGGAGCTGCCCGCGTCGCCGTGGCCTTGGCCATGGTCTTTTGCAGGGGTCCCGGTACCAGGGCCCGCAAACTCTTCGCCGGGAACTGGGCGAAGCCACTGAAGGGGGCGGGGGAACGGAAAAGGATGGCTCTGCTACCACCTCCGCAAACCTCCGGGGCCGGACGTTTCCCAGACACGCTCCGCCCCGAGGGGACCTCCTTGTTGGAGCAGATTCCAGCAGCTGCGCCTCCCCGCCTCCCGGGCTAGGTCTCCGGCTTCTTGTAGTGGTGCCGCCTCCCGCTTCTACTTCCCACATCGACCCAGCGAGAAAAGGGGAACTCATAAGAGGGGAGGAGAAAGGAAGTGAAGTTAAAGGGGACACTCCTCTTTTCTCAGCTTGGAGAAATCTCCCCTCTTGCAGCTTCGGGGTACGCCGAATCTTGCTCCGCTGCAGCCTCAGGGTACACTGAGACTACTTTCTCTGGGGCATTTTAGGAGTACACTGAAGCTTTCCCCGCCACAGCTTCGGGGTACACTGAATCTATGGTAACTAAAAGACCTCACACTAGCCTCAAACCGCATTGGATTATGAAGTTCAAATTTCACCTCTGACCGTAAATTTTTCCTCATTCTTTTCATCTTAAAGTGATCCTCCCTTAAGTTTCTGCAGGTCACACTTTCCCCTAGATAGCTAATCTTTTGTAGGGTCCTTGAGGGAGAGACTCAAGTTTTCTTATTTGAATCACCCAGTGCTTGAGCAGAGTAATGGACAACCTTTAGAGATGGAGTGAGGGGCAGGGGGGAGCTGCCCCTCCCAATTCTGCATTTTGTGCGGGCCCCTAAGAGACCACATGCTGTGCCCCGCCCCCTCACCAAGGGCCGGACTAGCCTCGCCCCTCCCCTTACCCCACACAGGGGAGGTAGAATGTGCTCCCATTGGGCTGCAGAGCAGAGGGTTGGGTGATGTGAAAAAAATGTCTTCAGGCAGGTGGAGAGGGGGAGGGGAGCAACTCCTGTTTGAATCCCTCTGCCTTTCTAGTAAAGAACTAGGGGGGTGGGGGGTACTGCTTGCCTACAGAGAGCGCTTTGTGTACCATCTTTATGGTACAGGTTTATTATGGTACCAGCCTTATGGTACAGGTTTTCCTGCACTTTACTAAACATAGCATCCCTATAATGGTTACTATATGCCAAATATTTTACAAAGATTATCTCATTTGATCCTTAGAACAGCCCTGGAAAGTAGGTGCTATTATCATTCTCAATTTACAGTTGAGGAACCTAAGGCTAAGTGACTTACCTACTGACATACAGACAGCGACTGTAGTCACAGAGGCCACATTTGAGCTATCAAACTTCTCTCCACACCCAGTGCTCTATCCATTGAACCACTTAGTTGCCAATATAATAAATGTTTGTTGACTTGAATTAAATGAACCAGTACCCAGGTTTATATCTTAGTCTTACCAAAAAGACAATCCACAAATTTGACATTTTCTAAGAATATTTCTATATGTATATGTATGTATGGATGTATCTCTCTATCCATCTGTGTCCCAAAAGTCTCAGTGCAGTTAGTTTCATGCTATCAAAACACTTAAAACTTTTGGGACACTCTGTATTATACATTTGAGACCCATACAACCCTGTGAAATTGTTGCACTGTAGGAACACAAATGAGAGAAACAAAGTCTCCAAGCCAAAAAAGAAATGGGTTTATTGAGAGAGGGCCACTCTCAAAATAAAGCTGAACTCTGGTCAAGGCCAAAGGTTCAGAGCATTGTGAGAGGGCCTCCTTTATACTCAAAAGAAAAACACAACCTATATACCATTTAAAAAATAATCAGGGAGCTTCCGGGTTAAGATGGCGGCAGAGTAAGAAGCAGCTCTTAACCTCTCCTGACCGAAACACACAAAACTCCTCAAGGGGACATAAAAACAAGTCCAGACGAACGGAGGAACCCCACAACAGGGCACAGCGTGGAAGGTACGTGGAATTGAGACAGTTCCAGGCTAAAAAGGGCTCTCACTCAGGCTTCCGGGTTAAGATGGCGGCACAGTAAGAAGCAGCTCTTAACCTCTCCTGACTGAAACACACAAAACTCCTCAAGGGGACATAAAAACAAGTCCAGACGAACGGAGGAACCCCACAACAGGGCACAGCGTGGAAGGTACGTGGAATCGAGACATTTCCAGGCTAAAAAGGGCTCTCACTCACTCAATCGCAGGCTGAGCAACCGCCCCACCCCCACCCCCTCCACACTCACCTATAGCTCCGAACCCAGCTAAAAAGAAATAGAGCAAGTTTGGGGCACCCATCGAGTCATCGGCAGCTCCGGGACCTGTTCCTGAGAGCAGCAAGACTTAGGACCCCATTAAGTCAAGAGCGCACGCGAAATCTGAGCGCACGGGAGCAGGACGCTGGGCGCGCGCCCGCTGAACAGAGGCGTGGGTGCTGGCTGAGCAGAGGCGTGGGCGTGGGTGGAGGCGGACACAGCCAGGAACTAAAGCCTAAGTGGGGAACCAGTGCAGACGGGTATACGACTGTGGAAGCAGCGCCCTGAGACTTGTAAAGAAACCTCCTGCAGAGGATCAAGCAAGGGAATCCACCAGGGGGCTTGACCTTGGAAAAAACTAGAACTCAGACCTCAGGACTGAGCGCGAGGATAAACCTGAGAAGCTGCTGGGCTAATGATGGCTAATCAGTTACAGGAAATTCAGAAGAGAAAGAATAATAACAAAAAAAAGAAGTCTCTAACACTCGACAGCTTTTACACAGAGAAAATCCAGACAACTGAGCAAACAGAGGAGGAGAACAAACAACCATCCAGACCCTCCCCAAATAAGGAAAACTCCTCACAAGCTATGGAAGAGTTCAAATCTGAGATTTTGAGGAAAATGGAAGAGATCTGGCAAGAAAATAACAGTTTAAAAGGTAGAATCTTGCAACTGGAAAGCGAGGCTCAGAAACCAAATGAACTGATAAGCAAATTGAACACAAGAAATGACCAGATTGAAAAGGAATACCAGAAGATTATGGCCGAAAACAAGAAGATTATGGCCGAAAACCAAAAGATTATGGCCGCTTACCAGAAGATTATGGCCGAAAATCAAAAAATTATAGCCGAAAATCAATCCCTAAAGGCTAGAATTGAGCATGTAGAAACTAATGAACTCTCAAGACAACAAGAACAAATAAAACAAAGCCAAAAGACTGAAAAAATAGAAGGAAACATGAAATATCTCAATGAGAGAGTGACAGACCAAGAAAACCGGTCGAGAAGAGACAATTTGAGAATAATTGGCCTTCCAGAAAAACCAGAAATTAATAAAAACCTGGACTCTATACTAACAGAAATAATTCAGCAAAATTGCCCTGAAGTCCTACAACAAGAGGGCAATATAGACATTGAAAGAATTCATAGAACACCTGCGGCATTCGATCAAGAAAGGAAAACACCAAGAAATATCATTGCAAAATTCAAGAGTTTCCAAGCAAAAGAAAAAATCTTACAAGAAGCCAGAAAGAAACAATTCAAATATCAAGGAGCA
>NC_058132.1:409259096-409259590 GCF_016433145.1 Gracilinanus agilis | reverse complement strand
CAAGAAACATCATTGCAAAATTCAAGAGTTTCCAAGCAAAAGAAAAAATCTTACAAGAAGCCAGAAAGAAACAATTCAAATATCAAGGAGCAACAATCAGGATCACACAGGATCTGGCAGCCTCAACATTAAAAGACCGTAAGGCGTGGAATACGATATTTAGAAAGGCAAGAGAGCTGGGCCTGCAACCACGGATCAACTACCCATCAAAATTGACTATATATTTCCAAGGGAAAGTATGGGCATTCAACAAAATTGAAGAATTCCAGGTATTTGCACAGAAAAGACCGGGGCTAAATGGAAAGTTTGATATCCAACCACAAAAATCGAGAGAAACCTGAAAAGGTAAATAAGATACAGAGGGGAAAGAAAGAAAACTTATAATTTTTAAATTTGCCTTTTTAAGGGCCTCAGTGAGATCTAATTATCTGTATTCCTTTGTAGAGAAATGTTATGTTTAATTCTCTGTAGTGAACTCTATTCACTATTATAAT
>NC_058132.1:409237828-409254206 GCF_016433145.1 Gracilinanus agilis | reverse complement strand
TCAAAACTACCACACCAATGCAACTACCAACAATTTGGAAATTGGTCTTGTTCAAGGACACATGACAAAACTAGTGGAAACGCGCATCGGCCAAGGGTGGGGGGGGGCGCGGGGGGTGGGGTTGAAGGGGAAAGGTGGAGCATGAATCATGTAACCATGTTAAAAATGAATATTAATAAATGTTAAAAAAAATAATCAGGGAGGCAGCTGGGTAGCTCAGTGGATTGAGAGTCAGGCCTATAGATGGGAGGCCCTAGGTTCAAATCTGGCCTCAGACACTTCTTGGCTGTGTGACCCTGGGCAAGTCACTTAACCCCCATTACCTCGCCCTTACCACTCTTCTACCTTTGAGCCAATACACAGTATTGACTCCAGGATGCAAGGAAAGGGTTTTAAAAAAATAATAGGATAAAAATAACTCATGACAGGTGTCATTCAAAGCTGATTCATTGGGAACAGATCAAGTGAACGCTTAGACACTCCTCCACCATAAGATGATGTATGCAGGGTGGAGTATAGATGTTAGTCCTAACACCTGTTAGTTGAATCTAACTCCATAAGAAAAGGACAATCCTATAACTAGATTGTAAATTCAAGGCCTTATGCTAACTAACAATGATTACATAAAAACTGCTGTTTACTTGAATCAAACCTTAAAACTTATACTAAAATAATCATAAAACACTATTAAAATCACAGGGAGTATTATAATATTAATTCCCTTATGCTAACATTATTTAACTATCCTAAAATTAAAACTATTACTAATTCATTTCTACTGCTAACTTTAAAATCTAATTATCCTAAAAGAGGGTAGGGAATTTCTCATTCACAAAGTAGGCAATACAGTTATTATCCCTGCTATACAACTGAAGAAATCAAGACTCAGAACCATTATGTAAAATGCAAACTAGTTAAGTGTCAGAGATAGGATCTGAATCCAAATTATTTTGAATCCAAGTTTAGAACTAGGGCTCTAAAACTTAAAAGGAAAGATGTATAACTTCTTTGTTTTGAAAATGAATTTGAATTTTAAAAATGGAAGGATCTCATTTATACTTTTCAAAAACTAACACAGCTTCTCGCAAGTATTAGTTGAATGAATAGATCAGAGGAATAACATTCAAATAATGAGAGTTCATCAAGATGTTTGATTAGGTTTCTGCTTGTTCTTATCTCTTAAACACTTAATCTCATTCTACTTTGTAGTTTTTTGTGTAGTGACTTATTCTGACCATAAGATTGTAGAATTGTAGATCCATAGACAGAGTTGTAGGACACCTCAAGGATATTTTAGTTTAAACCCTACTCAAATTTTGCCTCCCCTGTCTGTCCTGCCCTCTTTGCTAGCAGTGAATGTCATGTAGCCTTTTGCTTGAATAGATTGCTAACTCCTTTTAAATACATTTTCCATTTTGATTTTTATATTTTCCTAGACATACTTAAAAAAATTCTGGCTATCATCTGTAATTTTTATGAGCTCTGATCCCAGGAAAGTCCTAGTGTTTTCTTTCAGTTTTACTATTGTTTTTGTTTTGATTTTATATAATAGAAACAGTCCTTTCTCCTTCAACCAGTTACTATCATGTATAAAGTTAGTTCTCATGTAAAAGTGGTCCAAAAGTGGTATGTACCTAGGGGAATACGATACCTAGGGATAGCTTCCATATATGAAGAATAAAAGGAAAAATAAGGAGAATATCACTTGGTATAGTGTTTTACCAGATGTCCTAATGACAGATTTAATGAGAAGTACAAGAGTAACCATAGATAAAGAAGTCAAAGGGGGTACCACATTTAATGTATAAATGATAGTACAGATCCTTCTTCTCAGGCCTATGTAACTAGTCAGTTGTTTCTCTAGTTATTATTCAGTAAAGCATATATAAGACCGCAAGTTCTTCAGTTCAATGGAAATTCCCATTTCTGGTGCATTTTCCTGAAGATATTGTTCCCAGAGACTCAGAGTTTAGTGAGGTATTGGTGTTGTGTGTGAGCATGACTGTGTGGTAGCCATTAAGAGCATTATCTTCCCTGACTTGATCTGACTACTTTAGTGGTTCTATGTTTTTCCAGGTGTTTTACAAATATTATCTCCTTTAATCCTCACAATAGCTCTGTGAGGTAGATGCTATTTAGGATTCTTATTTTACAATTGAAGAAACTGGTTCAGTCAGAGTCTAAATAACATGATCTAGATCTACAACTAATAAATGTCTGAGCTCAAATTTCCCTGAGCCTAGGTTTCTAGCTATTGCATCATCTGGCTATCTCAAGTCTTTATTTCTACTAGGTCTATTTCTGTTCATAAACTCTCCTGATTAAGAAAACTTGAACTGGTCTCCCAGTGTCATCTCAATGAACCTCCACTGAACCCACTCTCTACACCCCATACCTATCATCTTCCTCTTCCGAGGAAACTCAGACTGAATTGGGAATGTTTCTTTTTCTATGTGAATCCAAGCCTTTTCTGCCAATCTCTAGCAATGCTAACATTAATCATATAAAAATAGTGGTCACTAGATTATTTGTATATAATGGGAAATAAAATAATGACAAAAGAAAGTGAGCAAAAGATGGGGGAGATAATTCATTTGTATAGAAAGAAGTTAGCATTCCATTACTAACTGGAGAACAGAAACTGGTTTCTTTTGCTATTAACCCATCCTTCTCAGAAAGGAGGGAAAGGCAAAGGAGTTGGAAAGTTAATGGAGATTTGATATCTTTACCTGCATGGAAGCAAGGGAAGTGGAAGATGTCTTGGAGAGCCACTCTCATGTCACCAACTATAGTTGTTGGTAGTCTTGGGCTCAGCTTCTGTTTACCTTGCACAGCAACAATGGCAGGAGAAGCAGTCAGCCAGGCTCAAAAGGAAAGAGCAAGGAAGAATGTGCTAAATGTGAAAGGGAATTCCTTATTCTCTTTGTCTATGTTGGGTTAATCAAACAAAAACTAAAAAATACCCCTACTTAACACCAAGTAAGGGAATTCACAATCACTTACTTGGAGAACTCCACTCTTTTAACTCAGATGTGAATCCTATGATCAGAGTTGACACCTTCAGAGGCCTTTGATAACAGTTGACACCTTCAGAGGATGAGAGGTGTGAATTCCACAGACACTGCCCTCTGGGCAGTGCTAGAGAATTTGGAAACTGTGATTGATCCCTGTGAAAAGGGGAAGGGACAATAAGTCACCATAAAAGAAAGCCTGGAATTCCCTCAGAGCAGATTGTCTTTGAGAAGATAGTTTGAAAAGATTGACTTCTGACTGGGGAGAGTCTTCGAGGGAGCTTCCCTAGAGACTACAGCTTGGAGCTAGGTTTCAACATATATCTGACTCCTGGACTACTTCATTGGGTGAGTGAAAGACTGACTCCTTTCCTAGTCTCCTAAGACACTAGCTTCCATCTTAGAGGAGGTGTTTGGTTACTCCAACTACGAGCCTTCCTGGTTGAGAGCTAATTAATTACTGCCTGGATTAAACAGACCTGGAGTAAACATTTAGGTTGATAGGAGAGATAACCTCTCTAACCTCTTCTCATTTCTGTATTTTATTGTTTCCTCTCCATTTTGTAAATATTTGTAAATAAATTTCTGACTCGAGATATAATAAATATTGGTGACCACATAATTTCATAAAATTATTGTCCAACCATTAATTCTGACCTGCCCATATGGGTCCAAAAAGGAGTGTGAACTCTCCAAACTCTATCTAGTGCCTATCTCCCTAAAGTCTTTAAAAACAAAGACCTGGATGTCCATATTCCAAATATCATTCACTAATTGGTGATCTTGAGCTTTTCATATCCCTATTAATATAGAAACTACACATGGAAATATTGTATGTACAATATATTTTCCTTGATGCTTTTGATTTATATACTACGTTGATAGGTTGTTTTATTGATATGGTTATGAACCTGAGGGAATCTTTTCATTTACCGCATACTTTTTCAATAGTTGTTGACTATTGGTACTTGAAAAAAGTGACCAATACTGACAACTTTGATTTATGAAACCCAAATTTACACTTGTCCCATGGGAACTTGCTTTGGAGACTGACCCTGTTCAAGACTGAACAGTAGACTATCAAGTACCCACTAAACCAATGGATAGAAATGGTGAATGTAGTCAAGTCTTAAGTACCCTTTTGTCTTCTAAGTTTTTTTTTTTGTAGTATTTAGGGATCTCCCAGGAACCCTGGCCTCAGGCTACAGCCTCTTTCCTGGTCTCCTTTGTAGCCAGTTAGTGGTTTCTTTTTGGTTAGACTCTATAAGATATAAAAATAACTCCAAGTTCTTTAGTTTCACAAAAATTCCCATTCTTGGTATTTTTCTTGGATATAGTATTCCCAGAGTCCCAGAGCTTCACTCTGTATGTATGACTCTGTATGGTGGCCATAAGAGCATTGTCTCTCTTGTGCTGATTAAAGACGTGTTCTTTTGTAATTGCTTTGGTGGTTTTGTGTTTTTTCCAGTTGACAATACTGAATTTTGTGGTTTTCAGTTTAAATTCTTTTGTATTGATATCAGTTTGCATATCTGTTGTTTTTAACTGCATATAGCTTTGCTTGTTGTGCTATTTGTAGTATATCATTTACTGCTTGAATTAGAACTACTGATTTTATTAAATATTTTAAACGTGAAGCACTCTCTTAAAAAGATGGGCTCTGAATAGTTTGAAATGTATTGACAAGTTGTAGGAATTGAGATTCATAAAAATTGAGATAGAAACAAGATGGCAGAGTATTAAGGAGTATAGTTGGATTCCTTCGGCCCATCCCCCCAAAAAACCAAAACAAAACTCCAACAGTTCTAGAAAATGCACCAGGTTAAATTCTGATGGAGAAATCCAAGAAAATACCCAAATGAGTCATTTTCTGGCCCAAGTTTATATATTGTATGAAGGAAATTTACTCTTCCTCCCTCCCCTAGAGTCACACAATTTGACCCCAGAGGTCAGAACTGTGTGAAGAATTGAGTCAATAGAAGAGAGTGGTAGATAGAAAAAGGAAGTAGTAGAACCTAGAGATCACTAGATGGAGGCAGAGTGATCTCCCCAGTCATTCCCCCTAGACTGCCCTACTTGGTTCCCAAGATGTTATGTGGGAGAGTTAGTGGGTGGGGAAAAGGTTTGCTAAACTGAGGCAAGAGTGGATTTCACTTTTTTCTCTTCCATGTTTGTTGCTGACCTGACTTCCTTGTGAGCATGGCTAGGGGACCCTAATGGCAGCCACAGAATAGCTAGCTAAATGGAGCAATAAGGAAAGTATCTTATATATATCTCTTCTATTTTTCCATCTTTTTCCCCATACTGCTTTTAATTAATAAAATTATTAATTTAAGACCAGGCTCATAATTCTACTTTTGCACAAAGATGCTCATCACCACTATTATTAAATACTATACTAGAAATGTTAACTTTAGCAAATTAAAGAAATAAGATTACAACTGATGATATAAAGTCAGTCTGAGAAATTAGTACTAAAACTTTTGATGATTAAACCTCAGCTCTACAATACTTTAACTATTCACACCTATAATACAGATTTGCACATTAGCTATATACATTTCTACACCTCAAGAAACATGTCAAACTATGTGGGACAGTGATTCCAGAAGTAATTCCGAAATGGCAAGCTGGAATTCTTCCCTAATTGCCTCCACACATGATCTACATTCTCTGGGAGAGTAAAGGATCTAGCCCCGACCAAGTTTCAGTTGCGTCAACCAATCTATCTAAGAAGGTGGATGGGATCTATCCCACCTCCTGCTTTATCTTTTCAAACTTTGTCCAAGACCCTGCTTAGAGTTAGCCTTCATTGTTTCCAACAAGGCTTCTCTATCTGCTCTTTATTCACATCCCATTCAGGATCTTGGTCTGGTCAATCAGGAAGTTCAGAGTTCTTATTTGTCTCCTCAATAATCTTAGCCTTTTCACGTTTAGTCAATAACTCATCAAGAATTTCCACATCCAAAAACAAAGGATCAAACATTTAAAAATATTTCTTAAACTGCTTAACTACTCTGTAGGGATTCTCCTCAAATTTAGGTGTTGCCTTCTTAAAGCCTTCAATGTCAGCCTGGCTAAACCTCTGATGACCCTGTAGATCAGTGATTCCCAAAGTGCCACCGCCCCCTGGTGGGTGCTGCAGTGATGGGAGGGGGTGATGGCCACAGGCGCTTTTGGGATTTTGAATGTTTTAATTTTTTTTGTATTACATTCTATTCTGAGTTCAATAAATAGTTTCATAATTTCAAAGTTCAATGTTTCTAATTTACACCTTTCTTTACTATATTTTATGTAAAAGGTAGAAACATTAATACATATATCTTTCCTATTAATTGCTATTAAAATTTAAAAAAATTAATTTCCAGGGGGCACTAAGTAATATTTTTTCTGGAAAGGGGGCGGTAGGCCAAAAAAGTTTGGGAACCACTGCTGTAGATGTAAAATCCCCACTTCAGGTGACAGGATCAGAACCTCATGCAAAGGGAACATATGTATAGGGATAGACTCCAGGGCTTGCTCTTCCAATTCTAGTTTAGTAGATGCACTAGAACTTATTGCACCTTCTAAGATGGATACCTCTTCTGTATTATCCACTTGCACTGCTACAGTGTCTTTATTTACTTCCTGACATCCAGCTCCAAGCCTAGTAAATTCTTTCCTGAGCTATAGGGAGCTAGCCCCTTATTTGGTTTTGGGGTCCTGAGTGGTGTTGGTGGCTTAGGATTGTTAAGGCAGGAGAAAGAAAATGAGAACAACCAGACTAGTGGTTAGCCCATTTGCTCTAACCCTATGGGATTTGGACTTTATTTTATACTGGTTTCAAACAAAGAACACAAAGAAAGAGTAACAGCTGTGAAGGGGTTACAAATCATACACAATCCATTAAAGTCTAGAAAGTAGAGATATGGGTGCAAGGACAAGGGCCAAATTCCAACCACCAATTAGTAGGGGTTTACTTCTGGGAGCAGAAATAAATTTCATGGAGATGTTTACTAATTGCGTTCTGCCTTGATTTACAGATCTGCACCTGGTCAGATAGTCTGGACTAAATTGTCTGGCTCCAGTCCTTATCTAAGTAATATATTTTTTAGGGTTTAGGCTTCTTAATTATCAAGGAGAGAAATTGTCAAGGAGAGAAATTGTTAACTCAGTAGCTTCTGGTCTGGTTATGGACTCAAAACTTTCCAATAAGTCTATAATGTTTTTCCAATAAGAAAAGGTATGGATCATAAGAGGTGTCAAAAGAGGGGTCTCAGATTTTTATCTATTCTCTTATTGGCTTCCCACACTGAGCTTTTGTAATTTTCTCTCCAATTCACCATTCCTCTTATTGAAGGCTACAGTAATCATTACTCCTTTCAAAAACAGCATCAGAATCTTAGCCAGAAAGTATACACCAAACATAGTGAGACAAAACACAAAGACATAAGAGATTGCTCATTATACAGACAATTTTAAAACAGATCGCAACAATTCATACTCCACCCAATCATGATTCACTTGAGGTATCTGAAACATCAAAAAAGTTGGTAACAGGGATACCTGCCATAATATATTCCACATATTGGCCCCTTAAACTGGCTTCAAGAATTGTAAAAGGAAAAAAAAAAAAGTGTTCGCTTTACTCTGACTACTCAAGCAGGTAGTTCAGTGGAGTTCTACTCAGCCCCTCCCTCTGGGTGCTGATAGGCTGTCAGTAGCATAAACTTCCTTTTATTAACCTTAATCAGTCCCTCCCCTCATTCACCCCTGGCTGGTTTCTAGAGTTATAATCTGGTCACAAGAGCCAGCTGATCAGAATGCAATTTACAACACTAATTATTCACATTAAACTAAGCAACTTGACATTAGCCTCTTAAAGGAGGCTAAATTATCATGTGTTCATCATCCCATGTCCTGCTGATGTGGGTATGGGGCAAATTAAGCTATAGGAACATAATATCCATCATATGGGCTCCTGAGAGGAGTCTACCATCTTGTCAGAACCTGTTCCTCACACATGTATAATCCAGATGCTTACCATCTCCAGAAAGGGGAAAAGGAAGGAGGGAGACAATATGGACTATATAACTTCAGAAAATTTGTGGAAAATTGTTAGTATATGTACTTGGTAAAATAAAATATCTTTTTAAAAAATCATCTTATTTTATCCTTACAAAAACTCTAGCATGTAGGTGCTATCATGGTTATTATATACATATATAATATTATAATATTATTATATCACACATATATAATGTATATTATATAACTATCGTGGTAGTTACTCTCATGGATAAAGAAGATGAAGCTGAGATATTAAATGATTTACCCAGAGTTAAGCCTGTAAATGTCTGAGACTGGATTTGAACTCAGATATTCCTGACTCTAGTCTGTTATATTAAAGGAGGCTACCTATCTATTAGATGTATATGTAGATGGAGTACAGAGAGAGGATAGGATGACACTTCTCTCCTTTATAACAGTTGCCCAGGCAGGATCCTTTAGGTCAACGTATGTTATCCCCTCAGGACCCATCTGGGGTAAATTGATATTAATTATTGGGCTCTTCAGCTGGGTAACGTTGGTAATCTGACTGTGTGACTCCCTTCCCAAATAAACTTTGAATAATCAATTCAGGAAGGTACTTTAAACTTTGAATATATTTGGCACAGAAGGATAATGGTATGGGATAGAGGTATTGGAAACCCTAATTTAAAACTGATAATAATGAATCTCTAACTGCAAACAAAATGAAGGAATCAAGATGATAGCTCTCTCTGGTACAGCCTGGCCAGGGCTACACCAGAGCAGGCAAACTGCTGTGTAATCTTCAGCTTCTTCTTCAGTAGATCTTAAGCCTAATCAGTTGAGATATCCACCCTTTTATCCACCCTCTTCTTCTTCTCCTGCCCACTTTTTACTTCGGATTTACTTCCGAATATCTAGGGGCAGTAGAATCAGAGATGGTGGTCTGATACAGGTTGATGACGACACAGGAAACACAGGAGGAGCTTGCAGGGTTGAGTTTGCAAGTCTCAATTTCCCAAAGACCAGGAACCACTCGTCTCCAGCCTCAGGGACAGGTAAAGACCCCAGAACCTCTGCCAGGGTTCCCAACTGCTCTTTCCTGTGTCCCAGTGCCTCTCTGGGAACATTCTGACATCCAATGGATCCACCTGTCAATTACCGAGTGAACTCCAAACTCCCAGAGAGTCAATATAACAAGTCTCAGCATTGTATCCATTGTACATGTAGGTGAAATTATATATATAGTGAAAATTCATGATTTCATATATAGTCCTTTTTTTCTCTTCTTTAAATGGGAAAATTTTCATATTTTTTTGGAGGAAAATTTAAAGAAAAAGAAAATGAAGTACAAAATGTGGAATTTGTTAATTGTTCTTTTACCTTAGATGTGAAGAAGAGATCAGTTGATAAGTGGCATGTGAGAGTGTTAAGATAGTTTTTATTAATTTCTCCTTTTTATATTTAACAGGAAAAGGAGTAATGTGTTTTTTCAGTAGGAGACCCCCTGCTGTGCCCCCATGGCAGCTGGAGACAGTTAGAAGGGTATGGCTGAGTATGGTTTTGTCAGTTGGAGACAGTTGCAAAGGGCTTTTTGTCTCTGGGTCCCCTGGGGGAGAGGAGTGTGTGTGACTTGCTCTCTCTGGGACTAACAGTTGGAGACTGAGAAAAGGATATAAGGCCTTACTTATAAGCCTTATTGATTATTGATTATCTTGGGTAGATAGATTAGATAGATAGAGGGTAAATTATTAGATAAGAGAATAGGAGACTAGACGAGGGCTTCAGCCTAGCAGAAGATACTGCCCTCTGAGGCAGATAGATGTAGGGTTTTCTAGATGTAGGGTATAGTTATAATTTATTATAAGATTATTTTCACTATCCTCCTTCTTATTTCCTATCCATATTTCCTAATAATAAACTAAATGTTTTGCATTTAATAAACTGAGCACTGGCTTTTGATCAAACTCCTGTCCCTCCAAAATTTAACCCCTTACAATAGAATTTAACTGATTTCTAGTAACTACTACAAGAGGTAATCCTGTAAATATAAATCACTGTGATCATTCCACAATGAACAAGTTTTTTTCTGAAAAGTTCAGAGACCAAAGGCCAAACAATGATAAGATATGAAACCATCAAGGAAGTTGGACTCTGTTTAAAAGTCAATTAATTCTGAAACTCTGGTTAGAGTTGAGTGTGTTTCAGTAAGCAAGATAACTAGATGTTATATCTGGTCTCCACCCCAGTGTGACTCTTCTTCTCTGCTGTTTCCTTTACATGTGACCAGATTTTAGCTGTCTTCTGAGGGAATGGGGTGGGTTGTAAGAGGGAAAAAGGGATTTTGATTGGATAAATATTAAAAAGTTTGGTTGCCAGGGAATTGAATAATTATCAATCCCCAATTAAAGAATAACCTCAAGTCAAAATGACTTTTATGGAAGTTTATTTACAAATGTGGAGAGGAAGAGGAAATAAGGAAATGAGAGAGAGGATAAGATAAGATAAGTAATCTAACATACTAGATAATTTGCTCAGATTCCCTAGTTTAATCCAGGCAGATCTAATTAACCCTCAGCTGAGGGAGGAAGCAAAAGCTTCAGTCACAGAGTCTCTATTGAAAGGGAAGTTCCTTATGAGAAGTTCAGGAAGATTTGGCCTTTACACTCACCATGTGGAATTCCAAAGGGAAGATTTAAGAACAGTCTCACCAAGTTCTCAGGGTCCCAGCTCCAGAACTCCTCTAAGCCCAAGCCACAAACAAGAAGAGACACACTGAGCTCACTGAACTCTCTTTTAAAGGGGCTTCTTTTGTTTCACTTCCTGTGCCTTCTTCTTAGTTTGCGTGTCCACTCACAACAGATGATTTTCTTAGGACTGCCCAGGAAGCAGTCAGTAAATTCTGATTTGTCACTCACTCTAGCACACATGGATCACAGACCTCCCAACTTGTGAGTTAAGTGGAGATATTTTCACCTTTGGTGATTAAAGATGGGCAGGGTATATTTAATGTCAATTATCACAGGGTGGGGGATAGATCCCCCTGAACCTGACTCAGGAATGGCACAATAAGGAGAGAAAGTTGCTTGAGGTTTCTACTTCTGAAAAGCTTTGAAAAAAATCTTTGCCTTCTTAAGCCTTTACATTTTACATTTCTCTTTATACCCTAGCTGTCCAGTTTGGTTGGTTGTTGTCCTTTATATTTGAAGAGTACCAAAATGACATCCCTATGTCAGGGTCAGTATACAGTGTATCTGATTATGGTTGATCAGAATGACACAAGCTTAGAAGGCTCTACTACAAGTAAGGCTCAAATAACCTTATGAACATTTGGGATGGAGATGTTTCTAAATTTGTAGATGTCATGTTTCTTTTGAGCTATTGCACTTCTTTGCTCAGAGAGCACAGTGCCTTATTTGAAACAAGATTCTTTAGAAAGACCTTGAGAGTATTATTCTTGTATTTCTTCTTCTGATTTCTGTATGAGGGCATATCTTGTGTGAATTCTCTGTAAAATAGCCTAAAAGGGGATCATATAACTTTGGAAAATTTATGTAGAAATTTTTTACTAAAATAAAAATATTTTTTAAAAGAAGATGAAGTAGCCTTCTAAGTGCCTAGCATATACTTAGCAATTAACAAATATTGCTGTTTGAATAGTCTAAAAGGCTAATTTATGTCTCAGAAATATGGCTAAATCTTTTCCTACTTTGGGAGTATCATGATAATATTTATCAATATATAAGGATAGAAAAATAAAGAAAAAGAAATGAAAAGAAAGAAAAGAAAAAATATGTAAGTATGAAGTTGATGGTTACATTCTTGTTTTATGAAATATTTAATTATACAGTGAATTTACCCTAGATAGGATTAGCAAATATAATCAGATCTTAAGTACCCTTTTGTCTTAGAAATTTCTTCCATTGTATTCTAGCCCCCGGCTAGAATTGTCTTCCCTTAGCTTCCATATGAGCCAATCAGTCACCCTCCCTTTTCTATACTCCATAAAGAGTAGATAAGACCACAAGTTCTTTAGTTGGATGGGAATTCCCATTCCTGGTGCATTTTCCTGGAGATATTGTTCCTGGAATCTCAGAGCTTAACTCAGTGTGGTGGTGTTGTGTGGGGTGATGGCTATAAGAGCTCAGTCTCCCTTGTTCTAATTAAAGACAGTTCTTTGTAACTGCTTTGGTGGTTCTGTGTTTTTCCAAATTAACAATAGATATGTATTATCAAGTCACCCTATCTCACTAGAAGTCAGTGATAATCAGGCAATCTACTTCAATTACTAGTCTTGAATGTACAAAGTCTTAGTTAGCTAT
The DNA here is from genome assembly GCF_016433145.1 of Gracilinanus agilis. Classification (NCBI taxonomy): domain Eukaryota; kingdom Metazoa; phylum Chordata; class Mammalia; order Didelphimorphia; family Didelphidae; genus Gracilinanus; species Gracilinanus agilis. Next base: position 409,241,863 of record NC_058132.1, on the reverse strand, counting down.
TTAAGGAAGTGAAATGATAACAGACAGAAAATCTATCTAATCAGCCAGTGGTTTCAATCAAACCTTCTTAGTCCTGTATAAAAGCTTCAAGATATGTGGAAGCAAGAAGTTCCTGGAACTAGAACAAATGTGACTTTTCAGTGTATCCATCCCTGAGGAAAAACTGCATAGGTAAGGGGATTAGATGCCTTAGCTTTGGCCTTGGGCAGGTCTCTCTTTCCCCTCTGTGACTTGAGGAGGACTTTGAGAGCTTCAAAGGATCCAGATGATGTTGGATTACTTTTCCTCTGACTGGTGTTCTAGTAGTATCTCTGCATGATGTGACAGCAGAGTTTATATTAGGAGTCAAGGGCAAACTGGATATAGATTCACCATGCTAAAGGGGAACTTCTTGTACACCACAAATGGGAGAAAAGGATTCCCAGCAACCAGGAGCTGATATTTACTCCTTTGCCACACTTACTCTCTAAGCTTAAACCCCCTTTTCCCTGAACATTGTCTTGTAATATAGGATTATCTATGAGAGAGTGTCATAGACTTTTGGGAGGTCTTTGTCTAACAACCATATACTACTTTAGTAAATACTTTTTTTGGGGGGGAGGTTATCTTGATTTTATTCTAATAATAAGTTTACACAATAAGTTTTCCAAAGTTACATGATTTGTGTTGTTTCCCTCCCTTCTTCCCTACCACCTCCCAGAGTTGACAAGTAATTCAACTGGATTATACATATATTATTACATAAAACATATTTCCATATTATTCATTTTTGTAAGTGAATAATCTTATAAAACCAAAAACCCAAATCATATACCCAAATAAACAAGTGATAAATCATAAGTTTTCTTCTGCATTTCTACTCCAACAGTTCTTTCTCTAGTAAATACTTCTTTTAAAGCTACTTAAGTCTGTCTATCTAAAATGATTCTCAATTGATATTCTTAGGAGAAAAGCACACCAGTGGGGGCTCAGACTAATGGCATTAGAGAATCATTCCCAGTGTTAAGATATTGTGGGGTATAATGGTGAACCCCTGGGTTCAGGAAGGATACCTTTTGCAAAAATGTAAGATTCTGAAACTTAGCTTAAAAGTAAAAAGAAAGATTTATTAGTAAGATAGGATTAATGACCAGTGAGACATGTTATGAGGGTAAATTGAGGAAAGGTGTTTGGGATAAGGGAATTGAAAGGAGGATGATTGGAGACTTGGTAAGTGGGTAATCTTGGTTACAGGTAGGCTGGGATTAAAGGAGATCTGGGTATAATAGGACTGAAGTCAGGAGTATAACACAGAAGGGAAACAGAGATCTTCTTGGGAGAAAGAAGCTAAACTAAACAGACTAATACAGCAGGCTTTCAGACTGGGACTTAGACTCAAACACAAGCTAAGGGAAATAGACTAGACTGAAATTAACAAACGGGCTTTAGTTAATTTCACAGGAAGAGACCTATTTTGAAGAAACACCTTCCTTCAAGATGGATGCCCAGCTTCCCTCTAAACCCAGAGTATGTTGTCTCTTTCCCTCTTCTTCCCTCTTGTTAACTAATAGACAAATTACACTAAATAGGACTATTGAAACACAAAGGGTTTATTTATTTGAAGGATGTTGTTAGGAAGGTGGATTAAAGGAAAGCCCTATCAGTTATCTCAGGAACCTCAGGTGGGGGAAGGGAAGTAAAGATGGAATCTGAGTAAGGACCTGCCTTATTCAGTTTTACAAAATGATATCTAAAGGGAATAAATAATGATTTGATTAAATTATAAATAATGCTGTCAATTAGATAACTCTTCACAGATTTAACTCCTCTCTAATTTCTCTCCTTATAAACTCCACAGCCACTAAGGTAAGGGAGGGAAGGCAGGGTGGTATTAGGAAAGGAAGATATAAAGGGTCTATCTAAAATAATAATTTCTTAAGTAAATATATTAATGCTAGGCTAAATTTCAATATTGAAGCTAGATAATCTAAGAGCTCGCTCATTGACTTCCTCCCTCCACGGAAGATCCAGTCAACTGCCTCTCTCCTCAAGATTCCAAAAGCCCAACTGCTTTTGGAACTCAGCCAAAGCTAGAAAAAAACTATAACCCCCAATTCTGTATACTACAGACAGCATGAGTAGAACAACCCTGGGGGTTGCTCCCAGAATGCCTCAGGTCAGGGGTTTTTATACCCTTTACAACAGTGAGTACGTGAGGTTATGCCATGGTGTGGACGTGACTCTAAGCACTCAGGTATTTGGTGGGGTGTGGGGTCTGCCTGAGACCCTCATGGTTTAGGGAACAGATGGTTGCCTGAGATACAGCCAGATGGTATCAAGGTATAACCTGGAGGTGTATCTCTTTGTCCACCTCAACCTAACGGAGATTCAAAGATGATCTCAGTATCTATCAGGTGGAGTCAGAAGGACAGAGGGAGCAAAGGAATTTCCCTGCTTATAGTTTGCCTGAGTTAAGGGGAACAATGTCCATGTTATCTCTGTACAATGCCCATGCCATTTCCCTACCATGCCCATGCCACCAGCTTCTCAGAAATACTCCTGGAACTGTTAATGGGAGATGTAGCCTTGCTCTAGGAGGTGAGACTCATCCACGAGAGGCTGAGGTAATGGGCTACAAATAAAATCGCTTTATTTCATTTTAAGCCCTTTAGTTAAGGAAACCCCAGTAATTTGATTTCATTCTTTCTTTTTCTTTTCTTCCCTCCCTCCTTCCTTCCTTCCTTCCTTCCTTCCTTCTTTCCTTCCTTCCTTCCTTCCTTCCTTCCTTCCTTCCTTCCTTCCTTCCTTCCTTCCTTCCTTCCGTTTCTTTCATTTTTCCTTTATTTCTTCATTTCTCTCTCTCTCTCCCCTTCTCTCTGTCTTTCCTTCCTTCCTTCCTTCCTTCCTACATTTCTTTGTTTCTTTGCTTCTTTGTTTCTTTCTTTCTTTCTCCTCTTTTTTTCAGTTAGAGAGTATTTGAGGCCAGATTTGAACCTAAGACCTCCAGCTGCCCTGTTATGCCTTTCTTTAAAGACTTTGCAATATCATTGAGGATATATCTCATCTAGATCAGCATGAAAATTTCATACCTCCCAGGGCAGGACATTCCATTATTGTCTCACCCAGACAAGTATGTCCATTCACTGCCATTTGTGTGCAGCCATTGTACTTTACCAGTAGTTTAAGGAAGAGTACTACAAGATCAGTAGATGGAAAGAGAAAGAGAAAAAGCTTGGGAGGATAGAGTCTTTAAAGCTACTGAGTGGTGCACTAGCCAGACCTTTTTGATGATACAGTGGCTCTCCCCTCTCTATCTCAAACCCCACCAACCATCATGTGGACCAAGATATCAATAAGGGGCTGCTGCATTATCCAGAAGCAGAAGTCCTTCAGTCCTGAGCCAGAGCACAGGTTACCAGAAGTGGTGAGAGTAACCCAACTGGGCTCCATGGGCTTGTCCATTCAGATCCATCCCTATGTTCCATGGAGCATGCCAGAGTAGATCAGAGAGAATGGCTGCTGATTACCTCCATTGCACTTGTAACAAAGATTACAAAAGAAAAAAATTTAAAGCTACTCCTTAAAAGCAACAGAACCATGTCTGATCTATACAATATATACAATATTCCATATCCTTGGTTCCTTACCATTGCTATGAAAGAAGGAAAGTGCATTTTCTTAAGTTTTCTTCAAGGTCAATCTAGTGCTAATGATTCTTAAATTTGGCACAGAAGATTATTTTGGTGATGTTTTTAAAGAAAATGGGAAATAAAAACATCACCAAATAAGGTGAATTAGACAGTTAATATTTGTGTACAAGATTAGCATTAGTCAGCCTTTCTGGAATTCAGTCTTCTGGGTGGTCCTTTTAATATTTTATGACAAGTGGATGGCAACTAAAATGTATTTTTGCAGCTAGAAGTCCATTTCTTAAGGAAACCAAGAGGAAAGAATAAGTAGACACAATAGATTTTTAAATCTAATACTCGTGATTTCTATACTTGGCTATAAATTTCAATGGATTAGTGATCTTGTTGATATGGGCATTTCTTTCAT